>NC_092195.1:13001273-13363773 GCF_043641665.1 Enoplosus armatus
CACTTATGACAGTTTTACTCATGCCCCAGCCCTCTTTCCCAGCCTCCTCCCCATCCTCCCCCTTCTCTCTCCCCCTCAGTAAGTTAAAAGTATTTATATGATCAAGAGGCTGAGTCTGCGACAGACACATCTCCCTCCCCGAGAAACCAGCCATAAGCCACAGGATTAAATGTGTGTTAGAGAGTCTGTGTTGCGCTAATGTTCAGTGTTAGAGTGCTCGTCAGCCTCAGTGTGTGAGTGTGTATACAGTGTACTAATAATCCAAAAGCATGTCTCTGTGTGTGTGTGTGTGTGTGTGTGTGTGTGTGTATCTAACAGAGAAAGACAAAGAGATGTTATGGCCCTGTGTTTGCCATTTTTTTGCCTCCAAGCTAACAAATGAGCCTTATTATTAATTGTACGTAGCATATCAATCGATAACTGACAGCAGAGAATGATTACCAAAAATACTCAACCTGTAACCAAAACAGGTAAATGATTAGCGGTGGCACATTAATGGACAACATCAATCAATGACTTACAATCAGCATCAGAGTTGTAGACCGCACCAATCAATTTCTGATATCCAGTGATGGGTTATAAAAACCTGGTCGAAGGACCATTTCACTGCACCTGACAGCCTGTCCAATTTAACACTGATGACCAGCATTAAATTAGACGCTACCAGGGGATGACTGATAAATTTCAATTTAGCCATGTTGCAAGAACAAAGCACTACATTTCCATGGCTCGTCAATGTAAATTAAATTAGCTATTTTTAGCCCTCTGGGTTAATTACTTGGTCACATGCTGGAGATCAGCCTTCAGTACAACCAGTTACAATTCCTAACCCCACCGATGACCAGGAATAGATTACCCGACTGCCTAATTGATAATCAGTGTTAGATGATTGATCAGTGCTAGTCCTTTGATTGAGTGCTGGTGAAATCCAGATTGGCAGTAAATATCTGTGATAAGGTTGATCTTAGAGATGGTGTTGAAAAGAAGCTCAAACATAGATTTGTTGCAAAGGTGCAGGTTGCGTGGTTGGACGCAGCTCTCGTTTTGATTCTGACAGGCTGAATGTAGCCCAGAATACATTTAAGGTCTGGGAGACAGTGAAAAATGTGTGTGGGTTTTTTTCTTCCTGTGCATGTGCACATGTGCGATTTAGTATGTTTGGCGAGTAAATTAAGCCTCTGGAGCCACGGGACAAATCTGACAGACGAAAGGAAGAGAGGGAGCCGAGAGGAGATACGAGAGCGCAGAAGAAGTGCTGAGCAGAGGAGAGGAAAAGAGAGGGGCCGGGGACAGGAGAGGGGAAGAGAGGAGAGGTGGAGTTAAGCTGAGCGGAGCAGCAGGGAGGAGGAGAGGAGAACAGATGAAACAGACAAGAGGGAATCAAGGGAGAGAGGAGAAGAGCAGAGGGCAAGTACAGCAATTTTTCAGCATCTGACTTAGAGGGAAACTTCATTTGAGGTGAATCTGTTGACATATAGTTCAGCATCACACTTCATAAATACAAAGGCATTCAAAAATATACAAAAAAGAGTAACACTTTCATAATAACTTGGCAGATACACAGCCCCAAAGGAAGCTGGAGTGTTGAAATCTTTCATCAGCCCTCTTTAAGATTGTCCTCTAGTCCTCATTTTAATGCTTTAAGACTTTGTGGAACACAGACTCCTCAATTAAAACCCAATATCATGACAAAAGATGTTACACTTTGGAAATGGCAATGTCTTTGTGTCAAATGTCTCAAGCACGTTGACACGTTTTTGTCCACTGGCTACAGCAGCGTGTGAATCCATTACCGCCTATTTCATTACTTTACCTTCTAGATTGGTTTTTAGAATAGAATCGCAGGCCCATACAATGATTGGTTACCTGCCAATGGCCGGTAGGGTAGACTAATTCGCCAGCCACAGCCAAAATGTAACAGCATTTGGCTGGTGGCTGGTTTTAATTTTCCAGCCTCTTTTTAAAGCCTTGGTCCCCAAAATGTCAGCATGGATGAAGTGGATATTTAATTACACATTTATTTTTATTCAGCCTTTACACTTGTGAAAAAAAGATGTTTTATTTGCTTGCTTGCTTTGCCAACTTTTATATCTTTGACATTTTATTAATCTTAGTGGGAATTTGCATTGAAGTACAACTATTCTTCATCCAGCCTCGGTTGGACCACATTTATACCATGAGGAGTTTGAAAATATCTGATACTATGAGGTGTCTCATAGGCAAGACAGCCATGAGGAGATCAGTGCCAGGATCTGCATCCAAAGGGTTTACAATTAGATTGTTTGTGCCAGAGGAAATCCCACCTTTCTCGTCTTTGTTCGGTCAACACCCCACAAATCACAATCTCTCATCTGTCCAGCAGAGTGAACCATGAAAAGAAAAAACTTTCCAAATAGGCTACAAAAAGGCTGGAGATTCCTGTTCTGTTTTATTTTAGAGTGAAACTACAATCCCGCAATCTGTGATGGTGCAGAGCCAGGTGTTTAGACGTACCTGGTGTCAATTTGTTTAATCACTGTAGAAATCCAAAGTATTTCTGCTCAGTCAGCCAACACATGATCTCCTTACACTGGAGGATCATGCAGACTTGACAATGACAATGACAAATGGTTCTCAATAGCTTCCGCAGCAGTTGGCTTTCTGATGTTTCCTTTGCCTTCTTTGTATAATTTTCAAACTCTGTCTCTCTGTCGCCCCTAACCCACACTGTTTGGAAGTTTTCTGACAAAATCAGCCTGGCTTGGTGTTGCCAGAAGCTCACAGGCCTTGGCATATGTTTTGTTAGAAACAAGTCCTGCTTGTGTCTCTAAACTTGATCTCATTCAACTCCCCGTCTTTCCCTTCTTCACCTCCTCTATTCCTCCAGCCTTAAATCCTCATAAGCCCATTCCCCCTCCCAATCTCTCCCCTCTTCTCCTCTTTCTCTTCCCCACATCCATCTTTTGCCTCCTCTACTCCATCCTCCTCACAAGATACTGTGATGAATGGTCAGTCAGTTTCCAAACCACGGAAGCCTCACCTGATGCAGCAATGGGTGTGTTTGTGTATATATCTGTGTGTGTGTGTGTGTGCTCACTCAAATGTGTGTGTTCATACAGCATTTCTGAACAGGATAAGAGAGAGAAACTAAAAATGGAAAGCAGAGGAAGACCAAGATACAGACAGACAAAGACAGCGGGAGAGAGTGTGCTATACTGTGAATATTTTAACATTTTATTTCACTCAAGAAGGAAAGAGGGGGAAGAGAGGGAAAGAGACGGGGGGGGGGGGGGGGGGGGGGGGTAAGAAAGTATGTGATGGGGGGGGGGCACCACCATTATGTGACATCTCTTCACTGACATACAGTAGAAAATGAATACATGGGCATGGTGGTGGAAATTTGGGAATAAAATGCTGTGTAAGGCTCGGGCCTCATCACTATAAACAACTCACGTTCACACACACATGCACAGCACCCACACACACACACACTGAGACAAACACACTCCCGCACACACTTTGGTATAAACAGCTCACGTTCACTGCCACAGCCCAAGAGCTACCGCAAGAATATTTATTGGCTACCAGCTCAATGGCTGTATTGAAGAGAAGGATGGGGATAGAGAAAGAGAGAGAGAGGGAGTGAGAGAGAGAGGGAGAGAGAGAGGGAGTGGGAGAGAGAGGGAGAGAGAGAGAGTGAGAGAGAGAGGGAGAGAGAGAGAGTGGGAGAGAGAGGGAGAGAGAGAGAGGGAGTGGGAGAGAGAGGGAGAGAGAGAGAGAGTGGGAGAGGGAGTGAGAGAGAGAGGGAGAGAGAGAGAGTGGGAGAGGGAGTGAGAGAGAGAGGGAGAGAGAGAGAGAGTGGGAGAGGGAGTGAGAGAGAGAGGGAGAGAGAGAGAGTGGGAGAGGGAGAGAGAGGGAGAGAGAGTGGGAGAGGGAGTGAGAGAGAGAGTGAGTGGGAGAGAGAGAGGGAGAGAGGGAGAGAGTGGGAGAGGGAGTGAGAGAGAGAGGGAGAGAGAGAGAGAGTGAGTGGGAGAGGGAGTGAGAGAGAGAGTGAGTGGGAGAGAGAGAGGGAGAGAGGGAGAGAGAGAGAGAGAGGGAGCAAACTGAAGCAAGCAGAAAATGAGGAAAGAGGGAAAGAGGCTGTTGCCGTTTCCATCCCACTCTCCTTCTTTCCCTTCATCCTCCCTTTAAGCCAATTTCTATTTCTCCGCTTTCCTCCGCAACACACCATACATCCACGCACGCACGCACTTCGCGCGTCCACACGCACGTATCCCCTCTCACTCACACACGCACCTCACAGACATCTTCACGCGCACGGAGACACAGTCACTCATATACATACACACACACACACACACACACACACACACACACCCTCAAACACGCACAGAAGAAGCAGCATCTTTCTTGTGACTGCAGCAGGGAAAGAAAACTCCAGCACCCAGTCTCACCCGAACCGCTGGTCGTGCCCGCGTGAGTGAGGGCGTTTATGTCACTGCGTGTGAAGTGCTTATGTATGTGTGTGTATGTGCGCGTGTCGCATCCCCTTACCTTGCGCGCGCGAGGAGAGCGAGCAGAGAACGAGACTCCACAGAAAACAGCGCATCACCGTCATTCCTCCGTCCGTCATCCTCTCGTTCATCCCTCTCATCCTCCTCTTCGTCGTCCCCCTCTTCATCCTCCTCTTTGCCGACGAGGGGTGCGCGAGACAGCGTTCTGTGCCGCTATTAGTAATATTATTAGCATCAATACATCTTCCGCGAGCCGAGCGCGAGCCCTCTAAGCTCTCACCGGGCCGCATGCTGCTTCACATCCAGAAAACGGAGGGAGAGAGAGAGAGAGAGAGAGAGGGAGAGAGAGAGAGAGAGAGAGAGGGAGAGAGAGAGAGAGAGGGAGAGAGAGAGAGAGAGAGAGAGAGAGAGGGAGAGAGGAGGGGGGGAGAGGGACAGAGGGGAGAGAGAGAGAGAGAGAGAGAGAGAGAGAGAGAGGGGGGAGACGCGTGCGTTTTCTTTGCCTCCTCCTTCTAACATAGACTAGATAAATCCTTCATATCCGAAAAATGACTTCAGTCAACATCCACAGAGAGAAAAGCAGAGACCGAGGGGGCGAGGGGACAGGCACACAGGTTGTCTCTCTGTCTTTAAATCCACTCTCGGCTGGCTTTGAGCGAAGCTTGTCGTCAATATCTCTCTATTCCGTCCCGTTCCCTTGCAAAAGAGTGATAGAGAGGGAGGGCGAGCTTCAAATCCACACTTCCTCCCGGCTGCATCCCCTCTTCATTCTGAAATATCCCTCTTTCTATTCAGGCTCTTTGGCTTTCCCCCCTCCAAACCTCTCCTCCGTTTATCGGCTGTCTCTTGAAAAAAATGTATCTGCTTATGTTCCCCTCGGTGTCTCAAAAATGGACAGGGGTATCTGTTCTGTATTTCTTTTCTGTCCGGATTACCCTCCTCGCCTCCGTCTCTTGACTCGTGCGTCCGTCAAACCTTCCTCTTCTTTTCCTCCTCTTCTGCTTCCTTTCCTCTCACAAACAACGGTGAAGAAAACGTAGCATCTTCATCCCCTCCTGAAAGAAGAGAAATAAATCACTCTCTCGTCATTCTCTCATTCATTTGACTTCTTTTCACACAAGCATCACCATCAGTTTCATTCTTTGTAATTTCCTTACCAAACAAGCCAAACCACAGTTGCTCGTCACGTTGAGACAGTCCTCCTTTAGTTTTCTCTTAAGTCCGACGAGGAAAAGATAATATGACAATCCCTGTTGTCAGAAACCAGAGGAGACATGCATCATCCTCTATGCTTCGTATACTTGGGTCTTTTCTCCCGCTGTAGCGGCTGGTGCGTCTCTTCCTTCTCCCCGCCGGTACAGAGATGCTGCCTTCAAGTGCTCCTCGTTAGGTCCCGCTTCAATTCACGTGCTTCTGCTCGGAGATAATAGCATAAAATGGACTCCCTGTTAAAACGAGATTGTTGTTTTGGTGGGTGTTGGTTTATTTTGAACACCAGGCTATGCAGAGGATACTCTTTATACTCTTCGCGGTTGCAGCTGTGTGAAAAGGACAAAATGCAGGGGCGTCCACTGGCACTGAGGAATGGGCGCTTGCCAAAACTTTACCCAAGATGTCCAAATCTGATCAAAACAACGAGGAAAGACAAAAAAAAATCTATTTGGAAGCCAAATGTCAAACTAAAAGGAAATCATATTATGAAAACACTGCTCTTTAACAGTGTAACATGATATGGTGAGCTTTGCCCAATAGTCACTAGGACCAGCCAATAATGGCTCGCCGGTCATCAGTCATTGCTCCACTTGCCTTCTGAAGTGAAATCAATACAAGGAAGGGCTTGGAATTTGGTGGCACATGATAGACGCAGACACTTCAGCATATCTATTGTTCTGGTGAAGTGACACTGTTGAGTTCTTGATGGCATCTAATTGATTTTCTAGCCAATACATGTGTTTGTTTAGTAGCAATACGATTCAACTGTATGCTGAATGTAACTTGCTGCTGCTTTTGCGATGATATTAACACAGTCTCTGAGGGAAATGTGTAAATGCAATACAACATCTACAAAGAATGATTACCATATTAATAATTTATATGACATTCCAAATAATAACATACACTAACATCTATTATTTATAGCAGTAAGTATACTATCAATCGTTAAAGCAGCTCCAATATGCTCGTTGTTCCCTAAATGTCACATCTTGGCAACTCAGTTATCCTAGAAATTTCTTGGATTGCACCATTTTCCTAGTTGTATTTGTTGCATCGGTAGGTTGTTCCGATCTTATTCAGTCAAAACAAAATCTCATCCAAAACATGCCGTCAGCAATAAGAGAAGCTATGAAGAAGGCTGCCTTCTGTCACATCCAACTCAAAATTTTTATCTCGTATTTATTGTTTTATTGAAAGTAATAGCGTTGTTATTGGTGTGTTTCCTTTTCTTTTGTCAGTCAAACACATAATCACGTCTGTTGCGCTCTCAAAAATAGTGAGGCAGAGAATTAAATTGCGTATAGATTTTCACTTAAGAAGAGAAAATGATAAAGTTGCTATCAAGTCAATAACAACATAAAGCCAATGTGCTACATATAAAAGACAGTCTGGAAAATATACTCACATAACACTCAAGTGTGTTACATCAGCTTGAGTTTGCCAGCTGGCATTTTGATGGTTTAAGGGGAGTGGTGTTTAATAGTTTTGGATTTCGTCCTCAAACCAGCAACAAAGTTGTATTTATTGTCCTAATATGACCAAAGTTATTACAGCTTCAGCAAGTAGAGACATAAAACAGGTATGTTGATGTCCATGCTTTCACAGTAAATGTTGGAATTTGACTCGTGTTAAGCTGATTTTAACTGCGGAATGAACTGTCTGGGTATCTTACATACATCCATTTTTTATTTACCCTCGGAGGAAGCCGTCGCATCAGAACCCATCTCCGGCCATCCATTTCTTGCAGCATGGCATGTGGTTTTCCTTCAAGGTTATGAATGGGCTGTGTTCAGACTCAGAGATGATGTTAAGTCCTTGATCTTGAGGCCATTTGAGTTAAGCGAGCAGGGAGCTGGTGGATGTAGTTTTTGGATAATGCAACCTAGCTGTTTGTAGAAAGTGTGAGTTTTAATTACTTTGACTGTTTGACTGATAACTGTAATGTTATCACTGAGAGGGAAATAGTGGTTGCTGCTCTCTGGAGAGGAGAGTTATTTACTTAGTTAGTTTGTGACAGAGAGCATGTTGAAGAAACGGGTGGAGCAGTAGAGCAGGATGGGTTGAACAATACTTTGGTACAACAGTAGGACGAGCTAGGGGGCGACATACATTGATGGCTCCTTTTTGAATGTCCTTTGTATGCTGGTCGAAGCTGAGTTTAATGTCCAGTGAGTCTGAGATATTCGAAGCTCTCAATCATTTCAACTGTATCGTTATTGATGAGGATGGGGTGCTGGAGTGACGGGGTGCCTGTTACTATTTCTGTTGTTTTCTGTCTTCCTGCCATTGAGATGAAGGTGGTTACGCTCACACCGCTGGGTGAAGTATGCAACAGTGTTGTAATAGTCCAGAACAAAACAGTTATCTGTGAGAAGAGCAAGAGGGCCAGTGCAGTCATTGGTGTACAGCGTGTGGAGAAACGTGCTCAGCACAAAACCCTGCGGTGCTCCAGTGTTGGTGGTGAGTGCATGTAGTGTTGTTGTGCCTATCCGAACTGTTTGCCATCTGTCACAGAGGATTTAAGGCTAACATATTTCTGACAAATTTGACATTGCTGAATATGAGCATCAAAAACAATTAAAATCAATTTAAATGTGTTAAATTTGACTTTTCTATGTATATTTATTAACATCTTTGGCATTAAATTGTTTAATTTGTTTCTTATCTTTAATTTTCATAGTATCTTGTTATGTTAGGGTTAGGGTTATCAAATGTTATTATTTTTCAAATTAAGTTAATTTCAAGGTGAGACATGCACACACACAACAAAACTATTGCACAAATTACTTAATTAATATTTGAAAAACAAGTATGTACCATTGTACAAATACACTTTGTCAGACAAATCCACTTGAGCATTTAAATTTGAAAAAGGAAAAGAGGAATCACATTATTCAATATCACTTTTGATAGAAATATGAATTAAGTTAAATGTCAGGAGGCTTTCAGAGGGAGTCTCGTCACCAAACAAGCCCCAAGGGAAATATGCAAACCTCATTTGGGAAACCAGTCATGTTGTTGGTCGATTTCCTTCCCATATCATAATCAAAGTATTAAATTAGCGACAGTGCTTCGGATTTCCTGACCGTTCATTCTCAGTGCAGTTTCAGTGTAATCTACAGTGTTTGTTTCGTGTGTGTGTGTGTGTGTATTGAAGGGTCATGGGGGCAATGTATGTGTGTTTGTCTGAAATCAGTTAAGGGAATTTCTGTAAAGGGGAGGAATATCCTCACAGGTGTAAGCTATATAAATGGGCCTGTGTGAGGGTTAATGAGAATATGTGTGGGTGAATGTGTGTGTGCGTGTGTGTGCCTGATGCGTGTGTGTGTGTGTGCCTGATGCGTGTGTGTGTGTGTGCCTGATGCGTGTGTGTGTGTGTGAGAAATCTGCTCCCACACGTTCCCTTAAAGCACTCTTCTGCCATCTACAGGCGCATTCTCTCTCCCTTCTTCTTCCTCCCTCGTTCTACCAATCACAAACCTGGTGTTAATAATTCTGGCATCATCTTAATATGCATTGCACAACTTCGGAGTGTGCTCGCTGTACATACTGTCAGTTTGCATGTACCTGAATGCATGTGTGTCTCAAATCCTCTGTGTGCAGATCTGTGGGCCCTTCATAGGCTGTACGTCTTGCGTGTTGCTTTCAGAAATCAATAAGCCATGTGTGAGGTTGGTGTCCTGAGAGAGAGACAGGAGGGGAAAGACCAAGAGAGGAGAGCGGAGGGAAGGGGGGGAGCTAAAGAGGAGAGGATGTGAGGATGGAGGGAGGGGTGTGAGGTAGGAGATATAGATGGGTGTGAAGAGTAAAGCAGCAGGACGAGGACAAGAGGAATATAGGATAAGAGAAAGAGAGGGACCCAAGAGAGAATGAAAGGAGCAAACAGAAGAAAGAAGGCAATAAAACAAGAGGAGAGAAGCAAAATGAGTACGAGAGGAGGGAGAGGGACAGAAGGAAGATAGGGAGAATGAGATGAAGAGATGTAAGGTAAGGAGATGAGGGAAGGAAAGTGGGAGAAAAGAGGAAAAAAAGGAAAAAAGACAAAGGAAGGGAGACACAAAAGAGGGTGAAGGGAAAATGGGGAGGTACAAGATGTAAAACATTCAGGCTCGAGAATTGTAGATAAAGAGTAAAGGGAAGGGAAGAGGGCAGAGGAGGGGGATGGGACGAGTGTCTGTGCCTAAAAAATAAAATGGAAATCTATGTGCGAGAGGGAGAAAGAGAGGAGAGGAGAAGGAGAAAGAGAGAGAAAATGAAAAGGAATGAGATGGTCGAGCTGGAGAGAGTTGCATGAGTAATCCACTCTTCTGAATGGTTCTTTGCAGTCGCCCCAAAAAGTATACACAGTGAACAGGCAGCTGTAATGTATTCCAACATGTCCTAGAAACCCAGGAAACTGAGGTTCACATTACATACTTTACTCATTCTACTGTATATTAAGCCTTTATCCAGAGCAGCTAACATATTTCAAACAGGTAGAGGCATCGGCGTCTTGTTCAAAGTAATGTTGTTGACAGAACTGAACCTGTCAACTTGTCCTTGTTTATCCCTGCAGCGTGGTAGCACTGGTTCAAACGAGGTTACATAAGATTGTTAGATATCCAAAAACCTATTTGTTTGCGTCCATTACTGAGTAATTGTTCTGATCGCAGCCTTTTGTTTTTTATGATTTGAGATGACACATCCCGTCTCTTTGGATCTTGACGCCAACAGCTGACAAGTGCTGAAATAAATCTACAATTTTGTCTCCATATACAATCGTTATTGTTGTAATTGTGGACGGCACACGCCAAACCTTTTCACAGCCCATTCACACAGATTACGTTTTGTATTGTGTTTGTCATGTCTGTGAGTTCTCCTGAAAGAGGAGCGCACAGTGCAGCAGGCAAAGCTTAAAGGGAATTCATTAGTAACTTACAAGAAAGTGCAGCACTGTCCTTCTGTCTCCATGCAATGACAATTATATAGTATTTTCAGTCAGTCCAGACAACACCCTCTTTTTGAAAAAGCTAACAAAGTCATTGGCAGCATGAACTGAGGGAGGTTTTAGCACTAATACTAGACACTGTCATGTGAAGTTTCTTTGAACCTTTTTGTTAATTTTGATTCAATAATTATGAACCATTCTGTCTCCTTAAGACTGAATGCCTATTCAATAATGATTCATCAGAAACCATAGTCCATTTTCCAAATGTTAATTGTCCACTTCACACCGGAATATCATGCACACTGGAAGAGCGGTGAACTATAGAAAGTCAAAATGCAGTGTGCTTGCAGGTTTAGATGCCTGTTCCAAAGAACATCCATGCTTAACTTCAGGCATGTATCTCTCTATTCTTCTTCCCTATTAATCCAGCCACCCAACAGACAAGTAATAGATTTCATATACACCTGAATGCTGAAATGACATTGTCCACAGTGTCAGGATACACGATTCGTTGCAAGTATTAAGCATATTTGATACGAAGGGGACTCCCTACAGATGCAGTAGCTATGCTCGTGAACAGCAGGGCAGCAACATCCTCACAGCAGGGTGGCAACAAGACCCCGTCAGATGTGTATTCTGACTATTTGACTTGAGCCCTTCTGGGACTGGCATAAAGCGGTCACGTCTGTATGTGAGCAGGCGGCTTAACTGCAACAGTGGAAAATAAGAATCCCATTTTGTAAGAAGTTTTGTGGAGAGCAGCATCCAAGCGATACAAAAAAGGACGGATTTATTTATTTTTTGTCAGTGGAGCATGGTCCCTCACTGGGATATCCACTAATGAGGTAATTGACTAACGAGATATCCAATCAGGATCCACAGTGCCGGAGGGCGGGAAGGCGGCTGCTGTCGACACAATCGAGTGATTCCCATTTTCCAAATGCACACACACACACAGGCATTTATGCCCACACACTCTACCACAGAGAGAATATTTGTTCATCACCAGCTGCCTGTGTACAAGCAATGTTGCTTGTGGGGTGTGAGAGACAGATTGTATATGAGTGCTAGATGTGTGTGTCTGTCTGTGTGAAAGGGGGCAATGTACAACAAGTGGCAGCATCATTGACTTTACAACAAGGTGCCAGTGGCTACTGCAAGCAGACACACCCACACACACTCTCACACACCAGGTTTTGGCTCTGATTAGTTTCACACATGGCAGACAACATCAGAAGTGTTACCCTCGGTTATTGTGGGGATAGATACAGATGCTATCTGATTGAAAAGAGGAAGAGGGGAGGAATGGCATTACTGTCAGTGTCCTGCAGAAACCCTGTATGTGCAACAGTCAGGCACCGGTGATATGAGGTTTCTCTGACTCCCCAACAACATATTGTATATTGTTTTCATGTTGAGTTCAAGGCTACCATAGTACTTTATGTGCTGAGTAAATCCCATGATCACCGCACTGATGAAAATATAGCCTAACTTTCCGTCATTCCTGAAAAGCTCGCTTTGGTGAATTCACCGCTGTTAGAACCGCTTTTCTGAAATTGAGTACAACTGATGTCTGCTGCTGTATATAGATGTTATAGGCCTAGTTTGGTAAGGACTCAAGCATTTTCACTACATGACACTGTAATTGATTTTTTAAATCTAATTGAACACAAAACTCCAGAAGAAGCTAAAACTGCAGACATTTACTTTCTTCTTCTACTTTCTTTCCTCCCATTGACGTTTCTGCCCAAGTGACATTTATCTTTCTTAAGTATTTCAGTTGATAAGAGAAGAATGTTTTGTCACCAGTGACACAGAAAACATGAATTTTGGAGTATTAAACAGTTCAGACAAGTCTGGGAGCAATCCTTGCGGTAATATTGCACACTGAAGCGAGATATTGATGTGGCGTCTGGTTTTTAAGGGGTGAAGCGGACATGGCTCCCAGCAACCACTTCCCATTACTTTCAGATAGAGGTGATTTGGATGCAATCTATTGCACTCCATTGCATCGTGTGTGTGTGTGTGTGTGTGTGTGTGTGTGTGTGTGTGTGTGTGTGTGTGTGTGGTCATAGGTGTTTTGTGTGTAATCTCTAATAAAGCAGTGATGGACTATGGTGTGCAGCCATTTTGAGTGAGATGGACTGGATCTAAGTATTGTACTGCCTGTTCTGATACTCTTTCTCTCTCTCCCACACTACTCTTTTTTCAGTCTCACACACTGCCTGCAGGAAAGGAGGAATCTTCTAAAATGGTAATTTATCTACATCTCATTCCCTCTTTTCACTACCTCTTTCCTCTCTACACTATCAGAGCAGGACACAAGCACACTCTCAATCACACACACACACGCAGGCTGGGCGTTTTTTGGGTTGTAAATCCAGCACCAATGAGAAGCTGTCGCCGTCCACACCTGATAAATAAGGAGCTCCTGTGAATGTGTGTTTGGGATGGGGGGTCGAATTTATGACTTTCAGTGGGGGGGGGGGGGGGGGTGAACACAGTGGAGTAAATGCATGTCCATCCATTATGCCAAGTCAAAAAAGGGAAAAGAGGAGACCGTTCGTTGAGCTGATTATTGTGTCTTGTTAGAATTAAACTACAATGTGCAGTTAGCAATCATCCTATCTTTTAATTAATCTGATTAAAGAATTAAAGAAGCCTGAGATGACTCAAAGGTCCAAATCCAAAACCTGAATATTTACGAGACAACCTGTAGACTGAGCAGACTCATTATGCACACATGGAGGCTCATAATCTGTAGGTTTCTTTGCTTTAATGTCCTTGAATGTGCCATGCAGCCGCTCTGCAAATCAGACCCATCGTGCTGCAGGAACCATATCACTGTCCATTCTGCCCTTCCAAGAACTTTTAGCTCCAATCAAACAACAATAGTCTGACCAGCATTGTAAAGATAAACAGGTGCGAGACAACAAGTTACCTAGCAACAGCCATGGTGTAGGGTCAGAGCTAACATGCTGCCGCTGAAAACTGGAAAGCACTTTCTTCCTACAGCTCTGGTGTTGATTGTGTCACAAGAGGTTTGCTGAACAGGTGCAATATGTCTTTTCCCGACTGATGCATTTTTAGTTTTTTTGTGGTAACACCTAATAATGACATTTTTCAAAGGGGTGTTGTATTTATCAGGAATATCTTTTTCATAAAATGAGTGTTAAAGGAGTACAGCTACCAGACCATGCAGGTTAGATGAGGGAGTGCTGTATTAGACTCTTTTTTTTTTTGTCAGTAATGGGGTTAGGCAGGGTGGGATATTATCTCAACTCTTGTTTGACTTGTATATAAAAAACCTGTGCGGTAATTAAATGCTTGTTAAACAGGCTGTGTTTTTCATGATGAATCTTTTTTTGTATTAAGATGTTGAGTATATGCTCCCAATATGGTCCTGACTTTGACACAAAGACCATTATATCATAATTAGGTGTGAAGAGGATAGAAACTTTGCTGAGTCATCATCGACAGCGATGATGAAATACAGTATATGCTCACTTGTTTGTATTAAGATCTCACTGTTCAGGGATTACTGTGGCCCCCTTGTCAGCGTGGTGTAGGTATAAAAAGGGCAGCATGCAGACACTCACAGCAGCTTACAGTGATGCCACGAGGATGCTTTTGTGTGTGCAAAGATCTTACATTGTGACTCTTATGATTGTCAGCATAAATGTACCCATATGTCAGGCAGCGATAAGGAACCTTATAAAGAACAGCCTAACTGAAGTACTGGTGAATCCTACCAAAAGCTGCTCATGTTGAGATGCGATGAGATTCTTTGTACTTTTTGAGAGTGGGTGATGCTGATTAGCTCTCAGTTGCAGTGTTTTCATTGTGATGTGCATACATATGAAATTGATTTTAATACGTTTACGTTATTTTTTAAGTTTTCTATTTATTTCTATTATTTTTTTATATGAATCTGTGATTGAATTATTACCCAGCAGACCAAAAAAGACAAAAATATAACATTCACTTCAAATTTGCATCAAAATAATACATCTATCTAGTATTGTTTTTCAAAAAAGCCCGTACTGCTGCCCCTAAAACAAGTTTTCTCATGATTTCAGTCCTAGGTGTTTTCTTACAGTTTCTTCAGTTCTATAAACATTGCCTTGTAAGGATGGCCATGTAGCGACTGGACTTTAAAAGCAGAAGGCTTGAGGCAGAGGTTAGGTGCAGATCACCCAGGTGTTTATTTCACCCACAATGAAGAGGTAGTAACAATAACATTCATACTTCCCCACATATAATACTGTGGCCCACAGGCAGCATGTGGTCCTGACAGCAGCAGCACTTGGTAGAAACTGGCAACGAGCTTGACCCCTACCATAGGGTATGGATATCCCCCCTCACCTGACATCAAAACTACACAAAACACAACAGATACATTAAGCATTAATCTACATCTATACTCCACGACTGTCAAAAAGTCTGCATAATCTTTTCATGTTACACATTACAACAGGACCATGAAAAACAGATTAAAGTACACTAACACCCCTACACTAATTACCACATGGTATCTCCTGGAACCTTTAAATTGGTGCTACCTTAGATACCTTGGGGAGTCTTTTCACGCGAACACCCTGGAGAGGAGACACAACCGAGGTGAGTGACCTGAGCACAAACACAAGCCTCTTGTGGCCAAAATCAGTATTACAGCACCAAAAACTTTTTTTCTGTACCTGTTACACAGACGGAAAAAAAGGAAGTTAGATTATCCTGGCCAAAACTTTTTTTTTTTTTACACTTCTTGTTCTTTAGTCATAAACACAGGAGAGAAAACAACTTAGATCAGACTTCACCAGAATTTTTTTTCTCACTTGCCTCTTCGGGCTTCCATAAGTCTAACATGAAAATCCCAAACACAGATTTCCAGTGTTACTGAGCACTGATTTGACACCTGCTGTCACATATGTTTTACATTTTGCTTACGGTGCACTCCACTGGCTGTACTGTTAGAGAGCACATCATCAAGTGAAGGACAGTACACATTGAATTGTTCTCCTACTGTATCTGTGTCAGGGTCTTATGAGAATTATCTGGAGAGGGAAACAGAATAGATGAAGTGCCAGCGGAGTGGTCAAGACTGTGATAGACAGAAAAGGAACAGATAGACAAAAGAGAAGCAAAGTCGGTGAGAGACAGAAAGAGGCAGGTGCTCAGTGGTCAGTGCCGTTGTTGGACAGCAATGTTAACCTGTTAATGCCAGAGTACACATAATTGATTTAATTAACTCGCAACAGCACACTCCTCACACAGTCTGAATAAAACAAATCACATTCAGAAATACAATCATAATCAAATTTAATCAAAGCCTTTCCAGTCATTTGTGAATGAATGTAATGTAAGAGTGAGTCTTTGTGTATGTGCTGTCATGAGAAAGAGAGAACAGTAAGCACAGGTGTAACCATGTAAGTTTCATATTTTAGATTTATGTATTTCAGAACTTTGCAAAGACAAGAAACTTGCAGCTTTTCCGGAGGACACTCCTGGGACCCAGGTTGAGGAGCCTTAAGGCATTGTGCTACAATGTTCAGAAATACCTGAAATATTCTCAAAGTCAAGGTTCTGCACGCTGTTATGCAAGCCACTACTCAATGTTCACCTCCGGTTCAGGGTTTAAAAACTGGAATTTGGGTACATAAAAAAAACTTTAGCTGATGTTTTGTTTCTTACTTCAATTCAAATATTGTGCATTGGTGATGTCAATGGAAGAGATGGAAGTTTAGGGTGACAGGGTGACCTAGTGGTTTGAGGTACCATCCAATTACTGAAAGGTCACAGGTTTGATCACAGAAAAATCCACTGAGTGTCCATCAACAACCATGTATCATGTCAAATAGTCCTTGAGATAAACCTTGAATGCCTGCCTGCTCACTCAGTTCCAGTTCATGAATGGTAAGCACGGTGGTACACCCTGTATATTAATCAAACTTAGATAATAAAAAAGGGACAAGCTCCATTGTAGAAGTGCAAAGAGCTTGCACCTTGAAATAGTGTGTGAAAGCAGTATTTTAAATATGAGCAAAATCTTTCAAAACTTACAGCTTTCATGCCAAAATGCAGAACAATCCAACAAAATGTAACAAAAAAAGAGGAACCCGGGGCTCAATGGTAACATACATGTAACAACTTGAGTTAGACGGCACTGTTCTCACCATCTCTTTAAACCTCGTCTATCTATCTCAGTTCCACGCTAGAGAAGCTGTCAGTGTTGAATGTTGAAAGGCTCTTACATTCATCAAGTATCAAGTATGGCTAAATGTGCAATAAGTGTTTGATGTCTCACTTAGAGAGCTAGAAGGGGTGGTAATCTTAAGTACACTTATCGTTGGTAAGCAGAGCGATAATGTGCCACACAGCAAGAACCCCTTTCAGCTCTGTGAAAACGAAGATTCTCAGTTTCAGTTAGTATCACTTAGTGAAACCAGAGAAATTACATCTTTGCAACCAGATGCTCTCTCGGCTCTGAAAATACAGAGTATAGAGCAAACGATCTGGGAAAGACTAAGTAAAATCATTATATTTTGTACATTTTTTGGAGCAATAAATCAGACCCATATCGGAAGAAATACAAAATAAAAGAACATTTTTGTGGTTATAAATTCTATGTATACTAAATATGAATACATATTTACAAATTTACAAATAACCAGTCAAATTAGCTACTTTTTCAATTTTGTCATAAGCTGTCAACTTCATAAAAAAGGACAATAGAGAATGGGGGAGGTATAAGGATGCAATCAGGTGCGGAAGGAGAGAGGCGAGAGAGAGTGAGGGATGGAGCAGAAGATTGAAGAGAAAAAGATAGATGGATGAGGTGAGTCTCCTACTGAAAGGTCAGGTGTTCCCGCTGCAGTTAATGTTTTACCTTTTATCTTCTGAGACAGAAGCCAGACAGAGGCACGATGACAGAAAAACGGATTTTGCGAGGTATCATTCAATAAAACCGGTTGTATTAAAGTGGAGAGACATCTGTGGAGGATGAAGTCAATTAGTCCCCAATGACGCTGGAGCCAAACATGCACTTCCTCTCTTTTCCTCCTCTTCAAACGCTCTGTCTTTTGATCTGCTGTTTACATGTGTACAAACTGCAGAGGGACGGTGTCATCTTTTTCTCAGGTTTTGCTCCAGTTTGTTCACCTTTGCAGAAGAGACGGTGCTGTTATTTTACATTGGTTTAAGTGGTGCATTTGATGTACTGTAGGTCAGGAGCAGGGAGGGAGAGGGGTTTTATGGCCTCTCACGGACTAGTGGGAATGGAGGATGTGTGGTGGGCACCTGTTTCAAGATAGGAGGTGTTAAAAGCTGGTGACAAACACTAGGGTAACTGCTAGTGGTATTTTAGAGCAGGGTGTGTGCGTGCTGGCTGCAAATTTAACTGCTCCAGCTTCAAGAGTTGTTATGTCTCATGCCCACTGTTAACTGAAGACAAAGGTTTGGCTGGGGAGCTCTCCTGTTTCTGTCATGCAGCCAGCAGTCTCCATCTGACTTCATTCAGGTGTGAAATCCCAGACCTAAAGCTGAAATTTAGACCTCCTGCATGTTCAAACTGCAGAAACATTCTGGTGCCACATTTGTGAAGTTGTTTCACCTCATTCCTGTTGGTATCTAGTGACTAAATAAGTATTCAGATATTAACCTGAAAGTGATAAATGACACTGCTTCCTTTACGTGCTACCAACCTCAGTGACTGAAGCAATGTAGAATAATTAGCCAAATTATGGTCAAATTTTGGAACACACTGAGTAGAGAGCAGATAAGTCAATAATGCTTAAGTAGAGCGCAAGATACAAACAAAACTGTGTTCATGTGGTTCAAAATATTGTTAAAATCTCTAGTGTATCTTTAAATTAAAATCTCAATACCACAATCAATAGTCTAAAAAGCCCTGCATTCAAGGTTTTACTCACAGAAAACTACAAGAACAAATTCAAGTATCAAAATCTAAATGATAAAGCTTTGTCTCTCCCCCAACATGTTTCACGTGTGAAATCTAGAAACTGCATGATAAATATAGGTGTGTAAAAAGTACAATATGTTCTTGTATATAGCCTCACACAAAGTCAAATATCTGAACTGGACTTACCCATTGCCTCTCATGAATTGAAAAATTGAAAAAAGAAAAAGGGGGTCAAGGGCTTACCAGGAGACATCTGAGAAGATGGAGAACAGAGACTTTGTTTTTGTGAAGATTTTAAAATGTCAGGTTGCTTTTTTCTCATTTCCTTATTGTGGTAAGATGTCATGACCTGTTGGTCTTTCAGGTCAAGGTAAAACAGAGTATATAAATACCTGTTCAGCATGTTGACATCTTCTGGGTTTGGGAACAAATATGTTGCTGAGATGAATTATTGAATGCTGGAGCCTCATGTCTATTTAAGGTAAGTGGGAGGCTAAGTAGGTCTGTTCAGGTGGGGTAAAGCATTTAGGAAGGATGTACAAACAGTTGCAAAGTTCAAGGGACAGAACAATGCCAGATGTACCAGTGGGACTACAGTTGAATAAAGAGGGGATAAAGATCTTGGGGTGCACCCATGTTTAGAGGCTGGGATCTAACAGGACTAGAAAGATTGTCACGGTCTTTGGATTCCAAACTGAAGAAATGAAAGTGGCTGCTTTCCAAGATGTCATGGAGAGGATGGGTGCAGATTATTAATGATCTGGCAGCATCATCACTGTTGCACCAGCTGGCTGTTTTAAACTAGTACCCTCCTGCTGAGCCTTCAGAGAAAACGCCTGAAACAGGCACCACTGACTTAACAAAGCAGCCTTCTACCTGCCAGTGCTTGGAGGAGAGTAGGGGTTGGTGCACCAGAGACAAAGACAATGACTTTAATACTCCAGGCAGCTCTACTGCTCAGGCAATGGCTTGGCAGAACGCTTCTGAGCACTGCTGAGGGGGACCAGTAGTTTAAAGCTGGACCGCCAGCACGTTTGGATGTAACTTGACAGGGTAAAACATCACAGGGTAAAACATCACAAGGGCCCATGACGTTCACTTCTTGGGCCTGACATATGCTGATGTCTGTATGACCGTAGGATCCAGACCTTAAGCTTGGTTGGAAGAAGAGTCTGTTATTCACAATCTACCTATTTCTATTTTCGTAAACTAGTGGGAAAATCACACTGCGCCATTGAATACGGCACAACTCAATATTCATGCAATCAAGTTTTGTTTTTGTTTTCCGTGTGTCTTCCTCCATCTTTCTCTCACTTGCCCTCTACATGACCTCCTGAATCATTTTATTCTAGAGCATTAAAATACTGTATAAGAATATGGATTGATTAATGAAGGCCAGAGTCTGAGGTTCATGAGTGCAACTAAAAAAAAAAAACGATCTATTTCTATTTCAAGAATAGTTTGTACAGGTTGTACTGATGCATGAGTGATTGAAGCTGATGAAGCTGTAGCCTGCACAGAGCTGGTGCAGACTGCAACGTTTAGTAAAATGAAAGTGTTTCTGTTCAGACAGACAGATGACTAAAAGATGTGGCTGATTCGCATCCAGTAGAGTCAAACCTTAAGGGGGCAAAGAGTTATGTGCAGCAGTGGTCAAAACCAGAAATTCTTCTTGAATATGTTATGAAAATGAAAAACAGTGGCAGACGTTTCTGAGAGAGCAGAGCATGGCTGAGGTGGAGACAGCTTTATAAGCCTCCTGTCAAGTGATCTGCAGGGGAGGATTTTTGGAAATAATTTCCTATTGGCTGGTCATTTTACAAACATACCTGTACCTGCTGAACAGAAAAACTACAACCACTGTAAAATATTGTGTATTCCTTAAAAGTAGCCCTGCATTAAATGACACCGTTGTGACGTTTAAGTAAAATTTTGTTGGCCAAAAAAAGGGAGTTGAAACAAGGACATGTAATCACGCAGAAGGGAAAACCAACTGATAGTGTGTGTCAGACATTTATGAATACCAATATCTGGTAAGATTCTACATTTAAATGTTGGGTCTGCATCTCAACTTGAATATTTGAATTCTATTTGAATTTCTGTCCAATTACTGCAACATGTCTCTTTTTCTCTTTAAATTTACACCCTGAGTTCAAAATATTGTTGGGATTATTACAGACTATTGATTCCGAGGGAAGAAAAAAGCATGCACACATAGTCAGACTCACTCATGTGCAAAGATGTGCAGGTTGGAGGATGCAGCAGGAGACACACAATATGCTTACAAAAATTATAGGAATTTGTGTCAGTCACTGGCATGAAAAAAGAAATAGATATTTCACTTTGCCTGAAATGGCCTCTTGGCATTATTAGCATGCCTCATTCAAATCAAAGGCACACAGCTGGAGGCACTGCCATCGGCAAGCTTGTGGGCCGAGCAAATTGGACTAAAAAACACTAAGATCGCAACCTGACAATGTCTATTTTGCTTGGAGTTGTGTGTGTGTGTGTGCATGTGAGTGAAAGTATGTGTGTGACAGTGTTAAAATGGAAAATCTAACTATTATGTTACTCCCCTGGTTGTACATTTTGAACCAGACTATTAATGATTCCTACATAAATATCTCTCTAGAAGCTGGAAGTAAAATCATAGGGCCAGACTCATGTCTGAGGTACTCTGCTGACCTTATGCAGCAAACTTACACACACATTTGTATTTCTATACTTGTGAGGAACCTCACTAATTCTGAACTTAACTCTAAAACCAACTTAACAAGTCTTTGAACAAGTTAGGACCGGCCAAAATGTCCTCACTCTCAATGTGTAAAACACAAAATAATCCACAAAAATAGAAGTACACAAACAAGCACAGTCTGAGGTCAGCTTTCTGAGTGATTGACAGGTGAGCTGGCTCCACTCATTAGCATATCAGACAGTTATGATGTTGATCTGGCCGTCTCTGACCGTCTGTTTGAACATTTATCTGTCTGACTGGCCAGCTGCCTGCCTGTCTCTGTGTTCATTTTTTTTTATGTCTGTACTCTGTAATAAAGGAAATTAAAACAAAAGAATAAATACAAATCTTCAAGGTGAGGTGAAGAAACAACACATAGACACAACTGATAAAAACAACTCACCTAAAAGAAACAAAAGTGAAGACGACAAGAACATATTTTTATGAAAGAGAACATTTCACCTTTCAGTCTGCCTTTCTTTCTTTGCTGTTTCTCTCTCTATTTGTCTCTTCCAACTTAAGATATATGAAACATTTAATGAGTTTACGCCTTTGTGATAAATACAATAAATGAGTACTTTTTCATTGTGCTGTTATCACATTTATGAGAGACGACAGCAGCCGAAATCTTTGCCCCTAGCCAGGTTAAGACTATAAGCCAGTTTCTCCTAACTGTCCTTGAGCAAAGCACTTAACCCCGACTACTCCAACAAAGCCACCAACACCAAAGCCCTTCTAAGCAATGTCATGGATTCATATTTGTCCTGGAGCACTAGAGTATTTTGCTTTTTGAGCGTTTGGTTTGCTCTGGTTTGAATAATGCAATGCAAAGACTCTCTCTCACACACACACACACACACACACACACACACACAAAATAACACGCTCTCTTACAAATTCACGTAACAAATCAATCCATCTCTGAGTATGCAGGATGTAAGAAATCTTAAAGTTCTTCATTAGCATTTTCTTTAGGCTCCTGTATTGTTTTGAATAAAACATTGCTTAGTTTCCAGCTGTATACAAGCTGCGTGTTGGTTGGAATTAGTGTGTGTGGTTTCAGAGGTGTGTATCCTTGGGGTACCAGCCTATTGGAATTCATTGCTCCAGGCTGCATGTCCTCTACTTGTTCTCGCACAAACACACACACACACATACACAAACACACACACACATACACAAACACACACTCGCAGTGTCTGCTGAACGTGACCCAGCATATCAGCTATTATGTCAAGCCAATCTGTATTTGTGTCCAAGCAGTGAGAGAGAGAGTGTGTGTGTGTGTGTGTGTGTGTGTGTGTGTGTGTGTGTGTGTGTGTTTCCTTCAGCTCCTTTTCATTTCCTTTGATGACATAAGAAAACTTAAGACCTGTCAAAAAGGGAAAACTCAGTACGTATCCATTTCAATTTGTCTTGATGCAGATACTGTACATTTGACACACCTCACACATTTACTGACACAATGCAATACAATGCAAAACACAAATTAATTTTTTTTTAGTTTTCAAGATGTTAAAGGTATGTGTTG
This sequence comes from Enoplosus armatus, assembly GCF_043641665.1. NCBI lineage: Eukaryota > Metazoa > Chordata > Actinopteri > Centrarchiformes > Enoplosidae > Enoplosus > Enoplosus armatus. The sequence goes on from NC_092195.1 coordinate 13,024,092, forward strand.
GTTTTCAATCTCAGTGAATTTCTGACCGCAACAAAACCCTGTCAAACATTCTTTTCATGTTTTTATACCTCAGAACCCATCAATGTGAGAGCAGGTTTCTTTCATTTTCTTCCTCACAAGTTGTTTTTTATGGGAATGTTTTATTTCAGACGATACTGATGTTGAGAATCAATGGGCATTCAATCATTCCTATGCGGGTGGCATATTACAGCACATAGTTGAAACTAGATGTAAGAGGTGTATAAACTCACTGCCTCCCATTTATTTATTTATTTTTTTAATTCAGCATTAAGAATTGGACACCAATGAAATAGGCAGGAGCTGCAAATTGCTGCCATGTGCATACATATGATGCACAACAGTGGCACTCTGAGGTGCTGAGTGTAACAAACATATATGACATCAATGTTCATAATTTTTCCATTGATCTTAATGAAAGGATAATTCACTGTATACACTTTGTATAATGTTTTACTTAAGTGTGCAATACAAAGCCAACTTGATTACTACACATACAGTACAAAGCAGCTATAGAAAAAGAGAGAGACAGAAGGGACAGGTAAAACAAACGCTAATACACACCAACCAGGTTATAACAGAGCAACCAAACTTAAGAGCAAGTTTCTTAACTTGGGTCTATGTTATAGTAAATACCTATAACAACCAAAGCCCTGTAAAGGATCATCGAAACTCTTCTGGGCTCTGGCTAACGAGATCAGGTATGAGCATCAAATGACTCGAATCATTTAATTCAATAGACTCCGGACAAAAAAATGTATGTAATAATACACACTTTGATAATAACGTGTGGATATTGTATCATAAGTACAGACATTGTGGGGAAAACAGAAGCATGTTGTCAGAGGAAATGTAGCGACTTGGCAGAAGCATTAATTAAAACCCTTTCTTTCTTATGTCGATGAAAAATGGCAGCATTATGTTTCTTACATAATGTATTTGCTGTTGCAAATTAGTAGTATATAAATGTCATTTCTAAGAGAACGTGTTGAGATAGGTAAATACCCCAATAGAAGTAAATATGTTGAGCAGCAGCCACCCTCTCTCCTTCCTACTGATCAATATTTGAAAGCACATTCACTTTCTCGTAAGTCCAACAGAATATAAAATATGATATGATATACCATTTCACTGGAGTAACTGGATCCCTTCCAAACGTATGCTAGAGACTGAGCCTCACCACAGTCGGCAATGCCATGCTCTCTCTCTCTCTCTCTGTCTCGCTCTCTCATCCTTCCCACCATTTAATAATTCATAGAAACACTGAAGGTTGTGGGCTGTCCACCCACCTGCACAAAACAATACTATAAATAGCATGACAAAGTTGCAACAATCAATAAATAAACCGGCACATTCTGACACTTGAAATTGCAACTTTGCAATGAACAAAGTAAGTAACAAACAATATGCAAATAAGATTTTAATGAAGCAGTGATCACACATGTTGCAACGCCAACCTATTCAACGATTTACGTTTAATTGTATATAGTTGGAAAAATTGGTGTATCTTTTGCTTTTTTCTTTGTCTCCTGACTTTTTGTTTTCCCATGCAAGTAATGCTATATTCTGAAGCTTAAATCAAGTTAAATGCAGATGCAGACAAAACATGCAGTTAGGTTATTTCTATTTGCTTGGATGTGAAACAAACTGCACAGAATGACTACTTACAGTGATATATATCATTTCATTGGTACATTTATTACACATTTCAAACGAATGCTGCTTTTCTTTATCATTTTGAGTTGTTCGTGACCTCCGAGGAGGTCATAGTATTAAGTTATATTTCCAACAAAGAAATGAGAGACAGAGAGAGATCAGACAGAGGGAATAGGAAATATTTCTCTTTCTGTCTTTCTCACCTCTCAAAGTTTTTCTTTCCCATTGATGTGGTCTCATCTTGATCTCTGCCTCCTCACCTTTCTGATGTTGTCCCTCACTCTCCCTCATGCATCCCTAGTTTACCCTCATCACCTCACCTCCTCACCCCATCCATCCATATATCCATTCATCCGTCCATCCTTCAAGTGCTTGCTTTCCCTTCCCTCTAACTGCCGTCCATCCAGTATTTATCTATCTATCCAGTCATCCATCCCTTCACTCCAGAGCAGATTTATATTTACGGTGCTGCTGAGGTGAAAAGAGTGCCGCTTAGCTAAATAACACATTAGATCCACTTCAGATCAATTGAAATACAATGGATTTTTTTTTAAATACAAATTTTCACAGTCCATACTTCATTATTGCCTTGATTGATGGTGTTTAATTATGGCCTAAAAAAATCCAGTGCCTCTCCAATATATTATTAATAGTGTTTCTCTGATAAACCCATCAATTTTGGGAGCATAACCTCAAGCAAACCACTGAAGAAAAATGTCAAGGTAATTCCTAAAACATGGACCCATCATCAATTCATACAATCTTTTTTTTTTTCTTTGATGATTATCAGCGTAGAGCACAAAGCCTCTAACTCAAATCCTCTCAATGCCTCTTCTTTGCCCATACATGTGATACATGTTCCATTACGGATTCACTCCCTTACCTCACCTCACCTCCATTTCTTTCCTTAGATGTCTGTTGACAGGATGGGAATCTGAATGAGTTCATTTTCTACTGATACAGGGTTTGGAGGCCTTAAAGGCTGTAAACCTCGAAAACATAAGTGTGAATTAATTGTGTACTGCTTATTCATGTGGATGCATCTGTGCAATATTGTTTTGGTGCATCAAGTCTAAAACAACCATGTTTGATGTTTGATCATTAAGTTTAAAATTTCACAGGTTCTGGCAGGGCCCTCCAAACCCTGGCAAATTTGAAAATTTAAGGTGTAGAAATGCTGGTTTAGCTGAACAGAATTTCTCTTCTTATCTAAATGAATTTCTGGCAGATATGATGTCAGGAAAATCGCTGTCATCCAGGGTGGACAACACACATCTGCTATGTAGTGGGAACTGTAGTACAATAGCCACAGAAAATGTTTCTGATTGGCTGGCAGGTGTCCATTAAATCAGAATACCTCAAAGAAAGTATCAAAGTATGCTAAAACTGTCCTCTAAGAAAGAGGATTTATTCATAACCTATTGTTTTACTGTGGTAACTGGTGCAATAATCTGCTCTGAGGTTCCCTGATGTGTGTAAACAGAGACTTGGAAAAGGAAACACCACTCCACTGCACTACTTTAAGACCACCAGACCACAACAGATGTCAGCAATCCAATCTTCAGGATTCTCTCTTAAATAATATCAAAGACTGACTGACAGAAAGAGGAAGAAAGCATGTCTTTGATGTGTGATAATGGATGTCTCTTTCTGTATTAGCCTTATCCAAATAAAGACAGTCTGATCGTGTTGTAAACCTAATGCAAAAAGTGTTCAACCAAATGAAACACTAAAAGCACACCACAAAGATTTCTTTACTGTGTCTTCCTCTTGGACTCGTCAAGGACATCGAGGTCATCCAACAAGTTTCATTTGCCTTATCTTCTCTCTCCCCGTTAGGCACACAAGGTGAGCAGACAAATATTAGTGTTTGAAATGAAGCACATCTATTATGATTCCTGTGAAAGGGAAGTGATTTAAAATGAAATTTCAGGATTTTATCTGTCTCAATGTTGACATCCTTGGAGTAAGCCTCTCCCAGCTGAGAGCAATTTCATTGGAGACTGTATATAGGCCTACTTATCTTAAAGGTTTTTGTGCAAACCTGATTAACATTTGAAAAAAAAAAGTTAAGGATGAACTTTAAAAGGTAAGAATGAGTGAAAGTGAGTTGCAGATGGACAGAAAAAAGGATTAGGCCAGCAAGCAGGCTCGTCTTCTTAAAGGAGGCTCTTGTGTCTCAACTTCTACAATACTCTGTTATGCACATTCTATCAGACTGCTGCAGCCAGTGCCCCTTTTGTGCTATTGTACGCTGCAGGGCTGGCAACGTCAACTCAGGGGACACATGGAGTCTGAGAAAGGCTACTGTAGCTCTGACATTGGACTGAGCCCGGCCTTACTGGCAGCGTTGGAGGAAAGGATGTTAGCAAAACTCTCTCTTATAATAGGCAATGACCTCCACCCCTCTCCATGACATGCTGTCAGTCCAGTGGAGGACCTTCAGTCATTGGCTCATTTCACAAAGCTCTGCCAAAGAGCCCATCAGGTGCTGAGTTTGCCACCTACCAGCGAGGGAGGGAAATATTTTGTATGCATAACCCTCGACTTTAAAAAGGCCTGACTGCATCAGCTGAGCACCATTATGAACTTTAAAATATTCATGATCTGTGCTGTTATGTTGCCATTGACTATAAAAGACTATAAAATGCTGCCTATTGATGCAGGTACATGCTGAGCACTGATGTCAATTTGGAAACCTTATCATTTTCTTTCTGCTTATCGAGTTTAGGATATCACTCACATTACCTCAAATGTAGAGTGATTTCAAAATGGAAACATAAACTGAACATAACAGCTTAATTCATGCCTCCGTAGATTGGGTTTGAATTGTTTTCTTGAGGCGTGAACAAGCCTGACATGATGTGGTGGGATGATGAACTTACTACAAAGTGAGAACCTTTCAGCGTTTTGCAAACATTTCTAAAACAAGGTGTTAAATGAAGCCTTTGTGGAAGCTCCTGAAGTGTTAATTTGAGTGTTTATAGGAACCAAAATGGGTCTCAAACTTTTGAGCCAAAGGCCTTTAGTCTAATTTCTTTTTATCTTTGTTTGACATGTCCTCTGTCTTCTGCTGATCTAACGCGCCATTACATCTTCATCCTTGTCTCATGTTCAATCTTGAAGTTATTCCTTTCTAAAGCCACTCAATCCTCTATTTATGACTGTATTTAAGAAAGCTGATGGTGAGGCAGCACAAGACGTGCCTTCCACCCTTTAACAACCTCCTTTAAGTTTGTGAGAGGGAGACAGAGAGGGTTATAGCAAATGTTGGCTCTCAATTTACAGCTAAGAGATTTAGACATACACACAGTACTTTTTTCAAGCTCAGCCGCCAATTGATAGAAGAGAGGAGAAAAGGGCTGGTGGGGGTGGGTGGGTGGGGGTGGGCGGGTTAGAGGGAAACAAGAGAAGAAGAAAATGAGTGAAAAGGGAAAAAGAAGGGAAAAGAGATTAAAGAAGTGAGACAGACAAAGGAGAAAACAGATTGAAAGGAGGAAATGGATAGTAAAAAGAAGGAAGGGTGAGGAAATGATGAGATAAAGAGATTATATTTTCAGTCTGGTCAGAGATTTTTTTCTTTTCCTGAGAAACACCGTCCTCTATTGTCTGCTTCTAATTAGTCCAAACACCATACTGAGGACCCGGGGAGTTTTGTATTTTGTGTATGTATCTGTATAGCTTTCTCTCCTTGAGTGTTAGTGTGTGTCTGGTGTCTGTTTGTGCATTGATGCATGCAGTGTCTGTCTGAAAGCATATAATGATATTTTAGTTATTGAGATGTTTGAGGTTTTACTATTTCTTGCTTAATTTTTAACCCTTTTCTTCATTTTGTCCCTCTAAACTGGCCCTCCAAACATATTTTAACTACCTCTAAAGGTAATAGCCTCTCTTATAGGCCTTTTTTCAATATTCATTCATTGTTCAAAAACACATACTGACAACTATGTCTCACATTTGATGCTGACACTTGTTGTGCTGTGAAGTCTTGCCAGCCTGTGTATATGAAACTGAATCTATGGCTACATGCTATTCTTGTATGCTACAGTGATAACAGTGTTGACCATGGTCTTCATTAGACCTTGACTTTATTGACAGAAAATAACGCTACAAAAAACATTTTTCTTCTACAGCATCTGATGTCTTCATTATTATCAGGCAGGAGAAACTGTGCAATATGTCATTTCATATGAGTGTACCATTAGATGAAAAAACAATCTGAGCATTAGCTGGAGTCCATTTGAAAGCAGTGTGAAGGCTCCCCTGAGGGCAGGGTTGCACCCCTGAGGCAGAATCACTGTCTAATCTCTTGATGAAAGTATTGACCTGTCTATGATCAGATAATGGGGACTGGAGTATGACCAAATCCCAAATGAAACAGCTTGGGTCCGATGCAGTTATTGTACATTTAGTACACCAGATCCAAAGAACACACAGTGAGTCTATTGTCCAAAAGACACACCCATGAAAGTGTTTTAGCCCCTGCCTGTTCATTCCCCAAGGGACACTGCTTTGTAAATCCCTGCAGCAGAACAGGAAAGACAAAACTAACCCGTGGTATCCAGCAAAGGGGGACAGACTGCAGCATGTAAAGCTGCTACACAATCGGGGATTTTCAGAGGCTTCGGGTAGTTCCACACTGACTAGAACTCGTATGAATGTGTCATATTAACATTTGGAGAGTGTTAAGTATATTTACATGAACACTAGTATTCCAGTTAGGATTCTTATACTAGTTTTGATCATATTCAGGATACAATGTCTCCATGGAACATAAATTACCCTGTTAATGTATATCCCTGTATACACCAGTCTCTTATTATCCTGGTTCCTGATTCCCTGCATCCGCCAAGCATTTCTTTGACATCCCTGCTACTCTTTGTCCTCTATGCACTGACTGAGTGAACTCACTTTGGTTTCTGGTGACCTGGACACTGCGTTTACTACGCTCTGCTGGATTTGGCTCGTCAGTCTTTTCACTCATTTAATGGAAGAGCGATGGGTGACGCAAAGTTTATCCTCTGCATTGCTGCTGTCAGACTCTCACATTCACTTCAGCTCCTGTAGATCCTCATTACATTATGTGTTATCATATTTTATGTTTTTCTAACTACTAGTTGACTCCAGTCAAAGACAAACCTGCGCAGAAAGCAAACATTAATCAAAAAACGGGATTAGGTGTTAGAATACCATATTATTCCAGTTTCCTTGTGAAAAATACAGCTTTCATATCAAAATTATGAAATATGTAGTTTGTCCATGTCCTTCAGAACCACACAGCTTTTTCTGATCTGACGCTCCTGTCGGCAGGGTAACATCATTGGTCTGTGCCTTCCAAAACCATTAAAAATTACTGTTGATTTGAGTTTTATGATGTGACAACACTATGGTTAAGGTTTGGTTAGGTTTAAGCACAAAAACAACATGGTCAGGTTAAAGGAAACATCATGGTTTGAGTTAAAATGACTGCTTTGTTAAGATTAGGGGACTGTGTTAAAGTCCAGTGTTTTGTTGACCCATCCATCCTGACCTCCTCCCTATGTGGACTTCACTTTATAAAATGTCACCTATTTGCTATCGTCACCATTACCAAGGGCCACTAGAGGGGTTTGTCACTTGAATGTTTGTCTTTTTGGGCACTGGCTGACAAGACTGATGCTGTCATTCTTCATGATAAGGTGTCTGAACCTGCAGCATTTGACGTTTATGTGTAAAAATGCACACGGTCTACTGTACACTGGCTAGCAATGCAGACGGTTAGATCTGAACATTAGCTGACTAATCTCATTAACCATCTTACTATGTTGTATCTTATTGCTTCTATTCCTGAGTGGAATTATGTCTAAGCCATATTAGCTTATTATGCCTTGTGAAGATGTTCTTGACAGTGGTAGAGTTATATATACACTGCAGCTTCTTGCCAAGTCTTCAATATGCTGCTTGGTCTGTGTAGGACACATTGAAGAGCAGAGTGCTGAATGCCAGATTTTTCTTTATTACCATTTGTCGTCATAAAAGGTTTGAAACTTTGCAACTCAAGTGTTCCCCACCTGAGCTGTGTTTCACATGAAGGGAATCTTTCGGCTTTCATCTGATTTTCTCTCTTAGCCCCCATCTTTCTTGCTGTCTCTCTCTTTTCTGTGTGTATGTCCTTCCTCATTAAAGTCAGTCACTAACTAAGTTATGGATCAGTGCCATCTGCTCTCCTTGCAGCCAGATCGAGAGAAACAGAGACAGACCAAGATAAAGTGACAGGCACACAAAGAAAAAGGTTGAAGAGAGACAGGGAGACGTATAAGAGAAAGACAGGGGAGAAAGACGAGAGAAACAGAGTAGAAAGACAGAGGGCACAAAACTGTAGAGAGAATATATATAAAAAGGAGCATGATGACTTTAAATGTATTTTCCCTGTGGCAACTGTCTGTTTTCATATAAGAAGGTCACATCACTGTCCAGATGTCACATCATGTTAAAGTAAGTATGTGTGAGTGGGAGTTTGTCAAGAATAAATTATATTTGCCAGTATATAACATATTTAACATGTATTTAAGGACGACCAGGTAAAGTTTAAGTAAATTATATCCATTTTATCAGCAAAAGCCAGGAAGAGTAACTGACAATATATGTAATCTTTCCATTTTAGCAGCACCCGTGGTTATAAGTAGTAGCTGTTTGGCGCTTCATAGTATCTCCTGTTCACATTGATCCTCCCCTGTTGCTTTGCATTGTGAGGCCATAACCAAATAAAGCATGAACACAAATGAGAGTGTGGGAACATACTGTCTGTTCTCAGCACAACACACAGCAATTCCCATTATGGAATATTACTTCTGAAGAGGAAAATCCATTTCATCTGCTCAGTGTGATCATATAAATTAGAGTACGTAATTACAATAATCTTCAATATTTCACACCAAAGTAATGATTAATCAAGAGTAATCATTTCTACCATCAGAGAACAGCAGTGTGTATACATTAAGGCTGTACCAAAAACAACATATGTACCAATTTGGCAGGTACACAGGCACAAACATAAGTCGAAACACATAAAAGAGGATTTTAGAAACATAAAAAAGAGGAAAGATTAAGAATATTTGAAATGTCTTTTTTCTATACGGCAGTGAGGTCTGGGCCCTTTATTAAAGTTAATAAAAACTCTAGTAGAACAGCTGTGCAAGCACATTTTGGGCGCCATCTGAAGCTGCTCTCACCTGGCATGTAGAGCAAAGCTTGGCACGTAAGTGAGAAACGCCTGGTCCATCAAAATCAATTAAATGAAAACCATTACATTCATTTAATTTGATGTACTTTTACTTACAGAGTTGGTAATGTCTTGTAAAGCAGCCACCCCAGTTCCTACATCGAAAAGGTTTGGTGGAAGGAGGTTTCAGACACTGTTTGACCGTCTGACAAGCTCTTTGGTTGAAGCATACTCACCCCTTTCTGGTTCCACAACACTGGTGGTTTGTACAGTGGACTGTTGCACACACAGGGAGGGCCTCTGACCAAAACTTTCTCTGCAAGCTAAACTAGAGAGCAGCACATACAGGAATTAGTCCTAGCTAAAATTTAGAGCATGGGCAACAAGCTAACTTGTTGAAGGGAGACTGGAGTGTCCAATCAAGTGCCAGGCAGTGAAATTGCTTTTTAGGGCCAACTCCGCCTGTCTGATAAAACAGTATCTGCAGGGTAGTTAGCAACTAGTTTGCAACATTCCGATCTGTGCCCAGTTTAGGCCACTGTGCTGGGATTTGTTAACTGTCTGTGAGTTTGCTTGATTGTGTGTGTGTGTGTGTGTGTGTGTGTGTGTGTGTGTGTGTATGTGTGTGTGAGAGAGAGAGCAAGTCATGGAGAGAGTGGAGATGAGAGGTCGGCAGGATGCCAGCGTCCTCGTTTGACACAGCGAGACACGGACAGGTCTCAAGGTCTGCCAACATACACACACATTTACGTGCGTGCACACACACACACAGAAACCCAACCACACAAGGTCTGCCAACTCACATCTGTAAAACTTTTCATGGCCAGAGGCTGTTATTGGGGGGGGGGGGGGTGCAGGAGATTGGGAGGGAGATAGTGAGGGATGAGGGGAGGGAGGAGACAGGATTGAATGCATGAGAGACAGACAGCCAGACATGTACACACATAGGAGGAGCACTAATAAGCCTTTAAGGGTAAAACTAAAAAGCTGAGGGGATTTTGGAAAGAAGGATGAATGAGAAGGAGAGAGAGGGAGGACAGACATTTCTAAAGATTTCTGAGAACAGAGGCAAGATGCCCAAGAAAATTTGACCCAGTAAAGCTTGCTCCAAAAGCTGCAGATTTTTGCATGTATAATCTTAAACCAGGGCTGTAGAAATCAAACAGTGGAGTCAAGTTTTAAGCAGAAAATATCATTTTCAAGCTCATAACATTTCAGAATTAATTAGCTGATACCAACAGTTAGCTTCTGTGGAGACATTTCATCCCACTCTCTTCGTTGCTGCTGATGTCCTTTATTCTGTTTCCTCCACGATCCAACTTTTCAAACCAAACGTTCATATTATCTATGTTCTTTCACTTCTGCCCTTCCACACTTTTGCTACACATTTTCTCAATGTTTCATCTAACTTCTTCCCTTTCTCCTTTTTTCTCCTGGTTTGTTTACCTTCTGTGTCAGCACTTTAGAGTAGTTGAAAGCACATATATGATGTCAACACAGGCACAGTCAGCACAGCTTAAAATCACTGGGATTTTCTTAAAAATGAAAAAAGTAGTCTTGAGAGGCCACTTCTCCTTTAAAACAGGACGTGCATGCCAATCATTCTTGGGAGGAAAAGTCTATAATTTGTGAACGTAAACTGCAAAAAACATTTGGACTGACAGCAGGATTGATTTGCCCACATGATATCCTTGCCCATTTAAGGGTCAGTAAATTACATGAAATGGAAAACATGATATTTGCAGTGGCCCCACTAGTTGTACATAATCAGCCATCCGGTAAGCAATTGACATAATAAATACTAGCAGGGATGTCGCCTTTGTGCTGAACAGAATCCAAGTGTGAAACTTGGACATGAAGACAAACATATTTGGGTTTAGTTACATGACCAGCATGTAAGAAGGAATATTACATATTCAAACTTCAATATTTGAGAGTAGGCATGAAATTGGGAAATCAGGGACAATATGAAGAGCCAGTAATAACTGAATATGAATATGAATATATTCATAGGCAGCCATAAATCTAAGATAAATCATAATTTTTCCATATAAATTTCATGATTACAATCTTACTTACTTCTCACTCAGGTCGCAAAGAATCAATAAACATTTACACTCATAAAAATCACAAAGAATACACAGAGAATGCCAAAGGATAAACTCAAACACAGGAGTATTTGAGAATACCCAACACACTCTCTGACCTGTTCTTCATTACTGCACAGGGAAGTGACTCTTTACTTATGGGGATTGATCAATTAACCTCTTCATTAAATAATCACTCATAATCACCAAATTGAAGTGCCATCCCATTGATGACTTTGTCAACTGTAATTTGCTAAAATGTCCCTTGTACTTTATTTTGATGTTGGTGCATTTGAATATTGCCAACAGCTTGCCTTTGTTTGTGTCTTGGACAGTGTGAAACTTGGACAACACCAGCAAATATTACTTCCAATTCTTGGAAGACTCCTCACAGTTTTCCTCAAGCATTACAATATATATCTATAATTAAGTAGTTCTACATGTATCTGTATATGTGCTGTGGGAGGGTTTGTGTGTGAATATGTGAACATGTGCGTATATGTATCTACAAGTGTGTATCTGTCTGTGTGTCTGCATTAATGTGTATGTAAAAGTCTGCAGTTCAGCTATCCTGCTTAGAGAGCAGTTCCTAAATGTCAGTCTGGCCCCTGCAGGGCTTAACTTCCTGGTACTAGAGGATTATGGGAAAAATGTCAGGGAGAATCTGAGGTACTGACTAGAGCAAATGAGTGCGAAAAATGGAGAGAGAAACGGAGAGAGGGAGAAAGGGAGAGACGGAGAGGGAGATAAAGAGCCAGACGCAGAGAATGGGTTTTGGGAATACAGGGATGAATGACAGAAATTAATCATAAGACATACATTTGCAAAGGGCAGAACACACACACAGACACACAGATACACACATGCAGGTGGCACGTCACATAGCCCCTGGCGAAATGGCTCATAGAAGGACCACTGTGCATGTGTGTGTGTGTGTGTGTGTTTCACAGGTTGCATTTTGTGACTGACAGTGTGGGCATCTACTTAGCAGACCCTACGGCCAGGTTAGATCAATACAGAAACAAGTGAAACAGAAAACAAATCGCAGAGAGAAACTGAAAGACAGAACTGGTGAAAGAGACGTACAGTTAGTCATCAGCGTGTACTGAACATGACTTCCTCTTTAAACAGAGTGTACTTAGCTGGAGAGCCCATTACCACTTTGCCTTGATTTGGGTACTGTAGCATCAAGACCAGAAATTAACACATACTGTAAATCTTGGCTTGCTTGTGCCACCAATGGACAGTTAAGGAAAATTGTGGCTTTTTAAGAGGGATTGAGCAGTGGATTTGAGATAAAATCATTCACTCACAAAGGGCAAGTCATGTTGTCAGGATTGACAGCAGAGGAAGCTGGTTTACACCGCTTCGTGTTCTGCCATAAATCAATAGAAGTGGGAAGCAGGTTAATTGGGATTTGCAGAGTGGATGTCTGGTACGTAGAGTGAGCCATTGAGAACCACGTATACATTGAAGTTACAGACACCAAGAAGCAAACAGTTTGTTCCGCATCTTATATGATGTGGCGTGCTACCACAACAACGTCCTTGCATAATCTAAATAGCTGTACTAGATAGTACTAGAGTACATCCAACTAATCAAGAAGCAGTCAAAGGACAGATTTAGGCAACACAGTCATCAAAATAGAATGCAATGAAGCAAAATAATGCACAATACACCTCAGAAGACAAAGAAAGATCCCAAGAAAACCTTACAAGAAAATATCCAGAAGGTTTAAAACAACCGAACAGACAGTTTAGACAATAACAATGAAATAAGCAAACAGATGGAGGGAAAAAAATGGTGCAATACAGCCAACGTCTACAGAAGCCAGGACTGCGCCTGTATCCACTGCCAGGTAGAAACACTGTGACAGACAGGACGCCAGCCAGCGCTAACATCTGTGGAAGCTACGACATTGATAGCGTCCGCTGACATACAGTATTGCTTTGCACAAGTGTTTGAGAAATGTTCATGAGAGGGAGAAAAGACAAATAGACACACACACAGTACCAGCACAGCTGAAGCTCTGCTATTGCTGGATTTTAAATACTTAAAAACATAATATAAAGTGTGATGTATATACCATTATGTAAACATATACACATTTTTATCCAATCATTCCAATGACAAATTAGGTTGAAATAGTGAAAGTCAATTTTTCCATATGAAAGCTCTACAAAGTATATTTTAGTATATAATTTCTGACAGATAAAAAGTTATGTATCAATTCATATCCAGCTTCTTCAGCTTTGCTCACATTCATATATTTTCATCTCATGTATAAATAAAGACTCCCACTCCCACAACATCAACACTTCAACTCAAGACGGTGAAAATAGTCTTCATGGTTGGTGCCAAGTGACAAAAGTTCTGTTGAAGCATTACAATATTTTTACTACACAACCTATCCCAGGTGAACCGGCAGCCCAGTTAAAGTCAGCCACTGTAATGGGACCTATGACTAATATCCAAAATGTTGTCCACGTACCTTTTATACATTCAAGCTGACCAAGACTGCAGTTAATTTGGTTAGCAGATTTGGTAAAATTAAATAATAAATGTTGTAGTGATATTAATTCGTTCAAAAGAACTGCATGGTGATGCAGTCGAAATGAGGTCACTTTTGCATTTTGGAGGGAAATACGACCAGACCGATCCAGACCAAGGTAATAGCTTATGTCACTTATATTCCGGTTTATGAGTTCAATAAAAACTGAGCAAGGCCAGTTACTTTTCATATATACCTTTCATAGGGTCCATTGCAGTAATATTTTGTGCTGACTGTGTGAAAATGTTTGGGACAGCACAATTTGTTACGTCAGACAGCTTCATTTTGTGTTGCATTTGCTCAGCTGGTTTCACAACATTGTTCCTTTGTTTCAACAAGTGAAACCCTGAAATATATTTTGAAAATACTGAAGAGCTGTAACTAATCACAACATACATACCAAAGCAGTTTTCCAGTGTCGAAGTTACCACTCAATTGTAAACATCACGATTTTTGGGGGGGGATTTCTCAGTTTCAGGGGCCATGACGGCGAGGGAAGAAAGCTCTTCTTCCAGATGTTTGAATGCAATACATTGGAGATACTGTTAGAGGTCCAACTGGGGAGTGACTGGTGTCCAAACTTTCACTAAATGCTGGTTTTGCTGGGATCAATTTATCAGAGAATTACTGTAAACAGACCGTGGAGCTTTAATTTTAATGCTGTCAATGAGTCAACAATGTCTCAGGGTGACAGTTTGGTGTGAAGCAGCCCTTCACCATGAGTGGTTTGTCATCAAAAGATTTAATAGAGTCTCCACTGTAGGATACTGGTAAGTTATGAGACATGACTCTGGCAACTTACTTGCATACACAAATATAGATATAAACACACACATACTCTTATTCAAAAGTCCACCTGCCTCAGGGACGGGAAGAACTATTAATTCACAGGGAATGTATCTCTACAAAATCTCAACCATGAAATTTTCCTCTTGAAGTTTATATTTTTATTAAACATTGGCAACGTGAAAGAAATCAAATTGAATTGAATAAAAGCGTGTCGTATCATTATGTGCAATTATTGCCTGATTAGGTAGAGAAGTGGTCTCACATTTCCCATGAGCAGAAAATGATGTTTGCAATGAAGCCAGGAACATGTATAAAAAAAAAAAAAAAAAAAAGCTTTTGTGGTTTTAGGGTAGACAAAGACAAAAGTGAGATGCACTAAGAGGAGTATTTCTCATTTGAACACTGGAAGAGATAAAGCCTCTTCACTGTAAAATCTGTTTCACGATAGACCAACCATTTAGTTGAATCATGTGATAACTGTTGAAATTCCTTGAGGGAATAGAAAGTAGCTGCCTCTTAATTACACTTGCATATGTACAGGTAATATAAGGTTCAGTATCACAAGAAGAAGGCAACTGCTTTGGACAATTCATTTCAGTGTAGCCAATCCCTTCTCATTTCCCAGCAGTAATACATGAATTCCTAATTTGTAATTGGACACCGTAATTACCTAAACTAAGCTCCTTGCTAAGCTCTCTCTCTCTCTCTCTCTCTCTCTCTCTCTCTCGCTCTCTCATAATATAGGAGCTTTGCTAGAGGAGATGCATACATTTATCATTATGAGTGTGTTATTTTTCATTTCAGCACTGTCGTCTGGAAAACTCGTGATTTTGATAGAAGATAAATCCAATCCACTTCTTCTTTATCAACTTAACTGGCCATGAAGCATTTTTACTTGTGAACAATATATCACAAGTACTGCGTGTTGCTTTTCTGCCTGGCATTCAATGGCACATCTTATCCATTCAGCCCCAAAATGTTCTTCATTCCTGTGCTCCAGTATTGATCAGTACTACTGACTGAACAATTACTTCACAATGTACTGAGATTTCTGCCTTACATGTCGACATTTCTGAGTCTGTACTCTATGTTTTAGTCCATTGGCATTCAGGTTAGCTTTAGGTGATGCAAAAGTATGTGTCCAAAAAAAAAGAGAGAGGATGTAGCTTTCATGCGTTAAATGTCTTTGTTACATTGTGTGATGTTTTTGATGTCTTTTGAATATTTTTACTCATATATTTGCTCGTGAAAGATGTGGTTGTGTGCTTAAATAAAAGTCTGGTTATTAGACAATAACTTGAAAACATAAAATTGATGGTTTTTTGAAGGGAACAAATAATCCTCATCTTGATTCATTTTGATTCATCTTGGGAGTCACATTACCTCTAACCTCAGTCAACAATAGGTGCAAAGCGTTTCAAGATGTACTTCCTCCACAAACAATTTGTCTCAAATGTGTTGTTTCATGTCCTCATTTTGTCGAATGAACAAATACTAAGAACGTTATCAGGTAACATGAACTCAGCGTTAAAGCTTGTAGCTTGTAAAAGTGTGCATTGTGAGTGTGTGTGTGTGAGTGTGCATGTATGCCTAACTGTGCTGTAGATCTATGTGTGTTCCATTGTTTCAAAGCGGTGGACCATCCATCACCATTAGGCTGAAGCACAGAGCCTGACTCACACTCAGGAACAATCTAATTCCGCTAAAAACACCTCTCTCCACCACTCTCTTCTTCACTTTCCCCATTGTCGGCTTTCTTCGCTTCACCTTCTCGTTTTCTCCCCTCCTCTCCCTCTCTGCAGGATTTAGGCAACAGACTTCGGCAGATGAAAACCTCCCAAGCATGTCTGCAGTAATACGTCAAACACACACATGCTGTGCCACACACACACACACACACACACACAGGACACAATCTTGCAGTCAGTATATTGTTCTAACTCAGCCTTTGGCGCGCGTGTGTGTGTGTGTGTGTGTGTGTGTGTGTGTGTGTGTGTGTGTGTGTGTGTGTGTGTGTGTGTAGTTATCATTCTGTAAGCAGAGCCAGTGTGAGACGAGAGCCTCTTCAACTTCTTCTGTCTAGGACCCAAAAAGAGTGAAAGTAACATGCTGCAGCAAACTGAGGCTTTCAGTTACACTAGTGGGTTCTGGGCTTTAAATTGGGCTTGAAGAATTGAAGTCATTAGCTTGTTCTCAACACAAACTTGAAACAGAAACCATTAAAATAATACACATCTGGTATATGGCAAATTGAAAAAAGAAAAAAAACAAGTCACTTTATATGTTTAAAAACAAGGAATCAATAACAGACGAAAAACTGTACAGTAATCGAAAAAGCTAATTTGAAAAAGGTCAGTTACTGAACAGCCACGGAGTAAAAGAAGATTTGCTATCGGTCTTTAAAATGGCACTAAATGAGCATTCAAGTATTTTGTCCCAGGCCAATACCAAGGATCTGTAGTGGAGCAGATCCAGGCATATTTTAATGGATCGGTATTGGATATAATAAAGCAGATCAAAATCAGTCCTTACTTTACTGCACTTAACTGTCCAACTCAGCCTGCTAGTGTTGCAGCACAGCTCTCCTAAATGAAAGGCTACACTGCGAGCATTTCACTGCACATGTGAGTGAGAATTAGAGTGTGTGAATGTGAAAAATTATTTGGGCACACAAGTGACACTGGGTTCAGACACTGAAGTTGGCAAAATACACAGATTGGCACTCTAAGCTCTAGCACTTACGAATCCATTATCTCTCCTCTCTCTCTCTCCTCTCTCTCTCTCTCTCTCTCTCTCT
The DNA here is from genome assembly GCF_043641665.1 of Enoplosus armatus. Taxonomy (NCBI): domain Eukaryota; kingdom Metazoa; phylum Chordata; class Actinopteri; order Centrarchiformes; family Enoplosidae; genus Enoplosus; species Enoplosus armatus. Next base: position 13,041,191 of record NC_092195.1, read on the forward strand.
CTCTCTCCTCTCTCTCTCTTTCTCTCTCTCTCTCTAACTAGAAATGAGCAGTGTACAAAACTTTCAGCTAGCAGCTTCTCATTTTACAATTTACAAACGTCGCCAGCAACAGCTCATATCAGCTGACACTAATTAACGTTGAATCCAAGAGTAGATGCTCACTATAGCAGGTGTCTGTACTCAGCCAAAGATTGTTTGCGTAGGAAGACTCCCCACTCTGTAACAGTAACTGTACAATCGTGAGTGGACGGGATTGTATCTGTAGTTTCAACAAGTCCAAGTGATACGTCTTCACTCTAGCTGATCCCATTTTCAGGAGTTGCATTCTCCCCATTTAACTTTGATTCATATCATATCTGTTGTTTAAACTGATTGATTTTATAGTTTTGAACCAGATCTTTCCGTATTTGAATCAAGTAGCTCATGAAAAATAAAATGTGCCAAATGTAGTGGTGTACAGCGGTTATTTCAGTGTGTCAGATGCATATAATCAACATTCAAGTAAATATAAGTAATCAGCAGATACACAATGTTAAAGGACTCGGAAAATAACGTGATCAGGACATCCCTAGTTTGAAGTTGTTCCCCAGTCCTGGGGTCACAATAGCATAAATGCTGCCATCCTTCATATTAAACCTGGTCTGAGGAAGACCTAGATACATTACCAAAGAGAACCAGGAGTGTTTTAAGGGCCTCCCAGACAACACCATGCATGGCTTGATAAACAAAGAGCAAGTCAATTCTACTGCTTACAGAGAGCCAGAGCAGGGACACCAGAAGAAGATTGGCAAGGGTAGAAAAAGAAGAAATATAAGCGGCTTTTCCAAGTCACTGAGAAGAACAACTCGACTTCAGTAATAATTCTCAAACTGAAAAATCTGTTTATAATAGTCAAAATTACAGAAAATACTTTAATTTCATGAAACTGGTTCCCCATTTACTGTTATGAAATAGTTTCATGAGCTAATCGACACATGATGTCTGCAAGGGAAACATTAAAAGTTAAAAGCCACTTTGGGTGTTTAGTTTCAGAGGTAATTAGCGCATTACTGTGTATTCTGTGTATCTGCCCTGCTGGATATATTATAAGTACAGGTCATACGTATGGATGCAAATTAGATGGAAGATGGAACATTTGCACAGTAATTTTTGGTCCATGCATATGCTTTAATGGTTTGAGGCCAGTAATGTCAGTGGGGTTGTGAAGAGAACTTGTTCTCCCACAGATAATCTGTTAAATTAGGCCCATGATACATGTGGCTAGGCAGAAAGTTCCAACATCGCTTCACCACACCCTTCCACAGCCGCTCTCAGCACTGTACTCATGACTGCACTCATCTACATTACCCTGTAAAGACCCAGACCATCCTGGTCAAACACTGATTTCCCTGCGTCACAGTTATTTGTATTGTAGGATTACCGCTCAAACCTCCGGGTGCAAGCAGAGGCTCTACCCCGAGGCTGTTTTCCTGATCGATAAAGATAGTTGATCTGACTCGATGCACTGCATGTCAAGTCAAGTCACTTCACTGGCCAAAATGCATCAGAAAGTATTACTTTTTATCAACATTTATGTGTTAATTTATAAATTATAGTGTATACTTTTATGTATGTGAATAGATGAACTGTCCAGTCTGCAGACACTGTACACTGAATATTTGGTATGAGACAATATCTTACATTTTGGATGTGTTTTTTTCAGTGCACTCTCTTGGGATAAATTCCGCTTACAGACAGTTGGCTCTTGTGTAAAGCCAAAGATGCATGCAAAAATCTTCTCTCCAGGCACAAAAGGTAAGGAGAGGGAGGAGGAGGAGGAGGTGGAGAAGAAGGCTTGTTGTCTAGGCCGAGAGAAGGAAAGGGATAGGAGAGAGTAATTTGTTTTTCAGTTCACATATGATTAGTTTATGTAGGAGACAACCTCAGCTGTCAATTACAGTTGAAAAAAACGAAAGATAAAAGGTTTCGCCTGGAAAGAGTTTAAGACATTGGAAAACTAGTAATGAAACTATGAGGTGTCTGGAGGCCCGGGGTTTGTGGATGCCAAGCATGTATTTGCTAGTGGAGTTCACTCAATCACTCATGGGTTTGGCTTTTTGCCTGTTAGCATTACAAAATGTATGCTTTGAAATGTAGTGTGAATGTGAAGCAGGGCATTCATGGAAAAAAAAAAGAGCACGCTGCAACACTGTGTGGGTAGTATTGCAGGCAGAGATGACAAAGAGGCTTGGCACAGGTTAAAGTCTCTTTATATATGACTCAGCAGGACAACTAATACAAAACAACAAAACACCACTGCCAACAGGGCAGGAGCAAAACTGAACACTGACTGTGGACACACAGCTGCAAGGCATAAACAAGAAACAGAGGGCCATACTGAAACAGCTAAACAGACGCTAATTATCACTCCCACTACACAAGGACGGACATACTAGATGGACTGGCTTGACTGGCGTTGTCTGGTGTAGTCGATTCCAAGACTGAGCAATCTGTAACTAAAAAGACACTGTTCCATGGCAAGGAAAAACAGGAGAAAGCAATGACAAGCAGATTGACTGAATGTTTGTATTGGCCATGAACTCCCAGCAGTGGCATTCCTGCCTGCTGGCACCAACAAGGGCTAGCACCTCGGACAGTTCCCATACTGCTGACAGACCCGTGATCAGCACTCTGGACAGCGACAGGGAGAGCACCCAAAATACTTTCCAGACAAAGTTCTTACACTGTAACTATTTGACAGTCGAGACCATTTACCACTGTCAAGGTGGTACAGAAGGGGAGACAAGGTAACAAATATTTAAATGATTTGTTTGCAAAAGAGCTATAAACACAAGCACAAAGAAGTACATGTTTTCAATGAACTAGTTACTTTCCTGTGCTGAACTCTCTGTGAGCCTCTCCGTGTCTGCAGTGTTTCACCATTCACAACTCCGGGGTGAAACGGTAACTCAGCAGAGCTACAAAAGCCCCCAAAACATTGTTGTGAGTGCCATCCCCAAGTACCTCTGTCTTGATCTAAGGTAGGATACAGTGTTGGCTTTCCAATGCATTACAAAGAAAGGCCAAGATGAAAAGAAAATGCATTGTTTCTGTAAATACACAGTGTTAAAATGTACTAAATGTACATGGCTATTGTAAGTGAAATCTATCTCTGCCTTGGCTATCTGATACCCTGATAAATGCACTGTTTGTTTTTCTGCCGGTGAAAGTGTTTTTGTGAGGAAACAATCTGAAAGTCATTTCCACCGGAAGACTTTGGTGTGTGTGTGTGTGTGTGTGTGTGTGTGTGCGTGTGTGTGTGTGTGTGTGTGTGTGTGTGTATGATGGAGTGTAAAGCCCGCTGGAGAAAACCCAGACAAAACACTTCAACTCTGAATTCACTTCTTACTCCCTTTCCCGCTGTCTCTCCTCTCTCTTTTCACCAAGGAGTGCCTAAGAGGCAGTGGTGCTGGATTAGGATGTGTGTGTGTGTGTCTCTGTGTGTGTTAATGTGTGTCAGTATGTGTGTAGAATTGGTTTCTGAGTACAGGTGCTTGAGCACGTCTGGGCTTCACAGAGATGAAACCTCGTCTAACTTCTCTCTCTCTCACACACACACACACACACACACACACACACACACACACACACACACACACACACACACACACACACACACACACACACACACACACACAGAAACATGCAAAAAGACAGCATACATTAATTCACATCTCACACTCATTTAGGGTATCTTACACCAACCCTCCCTCAAACATTCAAAGCTACACACACACACACAATCTGAAAGCAGCTGGGTTTGGATTTATCTTACTACATTTTTGGATTTTACACTTTTATTGCTAAAATATGGCTTTCTGTGTGTATGTGTGTGTGTGTGAGAGAGAGAGAGAAAGCATGATAGGAGGGAAAAAACACAGAGACAGGACATTTCAACGGAGGGAATGGAGCAACTGAAAATAGTCAATAAAAGAAGGAAAGAGAAGGGAAGTCAGGAAACACGGGGGGAGAATGGGAAGAATCAGAACAAATGGATATGAGAGAGAATAGGGGAAGACAAACCAGCACAAATGTTGGAAAATATGTTTGCTGCTGTGGTTGTTGTTGGCTCTGTCAGTTTTTCTAACACCATCAGCAGACAGCCCACCTCTACAAGATTGACAGGTAAAAATATAATTGGTGTTAAAAATTCTCTCGCCATGCACCATGACCATTTAACCCCAAAGCCTCTTCAATGGCCCACATATTACCCTAGTGACCTAAACACTCATATATATCCACAAACACACACACAGACATTGTTATCAGGTGCTGTTGTGGCCCATGTAAGCCATGTGTCTAAATAAAGACACAACAATACGCTTCAGTGTTTGGATTCAGCCAAGCTACCCAGCGGGAGTGTGTGTGCATCTATTTCTGAGCAAAGTGTGTGGTGTATGTCTCTATGGGAGTTTTTCTGACAGTGTGTGTACGTGTTTGCGCTTGTGTGTGTGTTTAAAGCTATTGTCTTGCTTCTCCTCTCAGCTGAAGCCAATTAACTTCACTGCTCTGCTGGTGATAACACACACACACACACACACACACACACACAAACCCACGCATGTGCTCACACAAACAAAGATATGACTGCACATACACACATGGACGCACTTTTGGAGAGAAAAGGCTGTATATTTGAGCATGGTTGTTAAGGTGAGGAGACAACATTTAGGGGTTTTAGACGGAGTTTGTAAACTCAGCAAAGAAATGGAAGAAATCTGTTTGTAGGTTACAGCCGGACGAGGGGCTTGTGGGTCTCCACACAGTATTTGAACGATTAGTTTCAAGACATTTCTATTTTATTAGACATTATATACTATTTATCTGCCTCAAGTAACATACGAAAGAGGGCTCTAATCCATTGAATCACATGATGTTATTAGAATATTGTTTTTTCAGTAAGACACAACAATAAATTGACCATTTTTACAGTTATACAGTCAGATTTGCAGCAAAAGCTCCGTTGGAGAGCAGATTATATAAATATGTAATAAGGTTTAAGGTTCGGTTCGTGGGTTGGTACCTTAAACCCCTTTTCGAGTGGTTCCCAACCTGAGGGCCAGGACCCCTACAACCCTACGACTGATGATTTGCAATGGGATGTTGCTTGTTAATACATATATATATATATATGTGTGTGTGTGTGTGTGTGTGTGTGTAAAAGCCAAACCCTCTTTCTATTTTTCCTGTTGTTCCTGTTCCAATGAACAGTAAACATAGAATGCCATAAAAAATGATATAATATAATTCATTTGCAAATAAACACACCATATCAGTGCCTGATCTATTCTGTTCCACTATCCGCCTGTAATGGGGAAACCGACTATCTACATTACGTTAATCAAATATCACAGCTAATAGATGTCTTTTATGAAGGTCATATCCCATTTCATTCATGCAACTAAAAATGCATAAAGTGAGCCAACTCACGTGGAACGTATTTTTATGTAATTATTTTGATATTTGCAGTCTAGGCTCCGACTTTGTCATTCTTGCAGGCATACACAAAGGTGATGGTAACAAATCGCCCCTGAGGAACTAAGAATGAGAACTTTCTGGCGGCTGCTGTGTGCTGAAATGCTAAATGAGTAGCAGAAGCATTGTTTGCTAAAGAACAGTGCATCAGCAGCATAACAGAAAAAGTGGTCGAGTATCGTCAGCTTAAATAAACAACAATATTGCAATAAGGGTGCGTTGGGAATTCACTCCAAAGCTTTGCTCTAATCATTATCTTACAATTACAGGCATCAACCTACAGTATGTGTGGCACAGTTTCATGCATCATAAGGCACGTGTGTGCATGATTTGAAGTCAGCCAGTCCAAGATGGTGATTCATGCCTTGTGTGATATAGATTTCAGATGAGAAGGTAGTCGACAAGAACATCATTGCTGATGACTCAAACTGTTTCGAAAAGGCATGAAATGCAGTACAGACATACACACACACATGCAAACACAGAATCACAATCTGTCATCACTGTACAGAGGGAGTGCAGAGTTGACAAGTGTGTGACAACTAATCTCTATGGTTATGGTGGGGTCACATCGTTGATGTCTTAGTGAGCGCAAACACAGAGTAGGACTATTGATTCTGTCTCTCTGTTGTCATCCTCTGTGGGCGTAACACAGCTATACACCTCTGCATACCTCTCCCTCTCTTTTCTGTCACTCACTCTAAATGTTTTTTGGACCACAGTACAATTACCTTTCTGTCCGCCTGCCAGACAGGTGCGATTCCACTTGTTACACTGCAATTCAAGCATCTCTGTCAAGTAGTTTACTACTCAAAAGTAGTTTCTAATGCTAAAAAAAACATATGTTCTTTAAAGGATAACTGAAACCCCTGTGTACAGTTAAGAACATATGTAAAAGCCAGACATCTTGAGCTTGGTTCTTGTTTACAAATACAGACAATGTCAACATGTCATTGTCACCGTCATTGTGGCAGTCAATACTGATTATGAGAGGTTATCACTGGGAGGAAATGCAAAGTTTGTTGCCATGTGCGTGTTATTTATCATAATGGCAGTTTCAAAAGAGCAGTTATAGCTGAGAAAATGTGGACATAGTGACTGGATGTATTTTGAAACCAGATTGCTGTAGCCTACTTGCAATGGAGATGTGAAGTGCCTTGCTCAAAGGCACCTAGATGAAAGTGTTGCTTGCTTTATTCCTCTGGGTATTGACTCTACCTTTGCAGTTTCAGGTCACAACCTAAAATCTGTCACCTCTTGTATCATATCAGCCCAGGGAGTCTGACCAAAAAGAATAATATATGTACTGTATTCAGAGGAAGAGGGAGAGAGAGAGAGGAAGAGAGACTATTAGGGAAGAGGAAAAATGAGGGACAAAGAGGAAGAGACATTTAATAATGTATGCATTCTCATGTGAGAGAGAGCAGAAAGAGTGCAAGTGTGTGAGAAAAAAGGGGGAGAGAGCGAGTGAGAGAGAGATATTGTGTGTATGTAAGAGAGACATTTCTGTGACCTTCTACCTTGCAAAGCCCCATCTGACTAAGAAATGAGGAGGGATGGAGTGATGGGGGGGAAGGAGAGAGGAGACTGCTAATGAGAATGGAGGGAGATGAAGGGGGAGAGAGATACAGAGAGAGGGGGGGGGGGGTATTGGCCATAAGTGTTGAATATTTGACATTTATCCAAATGATAACACTCTCTCTTGTCTTCTAAAATACAATCTCTACAGAGACAGACAGAAAGACACACAGTGGACTTATTGAGGACACCAAAAAAAAGAGGGACTGGAACCAAACACCTAATTTTTCTGAGCATTTTAATCAGACCAACGCTGCTTTCTGGGTTAAAAATAAAGCAGAATAGTCATTGAAAGACTTGTGCGTTTGATTTGAGATGAATCCATACCTCTTGATCATCAGCTAGAAGCCTGATATCACAATGCTGAAATCTTGTCTGCACATCACACAGCAAACAGGCAGCGTAAAGCTGCCACCTCCTTTTCTTCCCAAGGGACAGAGCTAATTATGATCCCACAACTTGTGTATATCTAGCTTCATTACCCACAAGCTCATCTGAGGGTTGCTATAGTAACACATTTTAAAGTACTCTTATTTAACCTGACCAACTGACAATGCTGTTTTATCCCAGGTGGCTGACTAAAAGCACATACCTGACCAATAGACAAAGAGCAACACATCATTTAAAGCAGTAATCTGATAATCAAAAGAAATTATTTTGCTTCTCCCAAGACATTAAATTCCTTCATTAAAGGTTTTACATTGCTGTTATAAACACCCAGCGGAAGGGGAAAAAGCTCTTCATGAACAAAAGGTGATCTGGGTATTTAAAAGACCTGCAACTCGACCACTAAACAGAGAAGGAAATGGCCCTGCTTGGCAATCCAAACTGTGCATTAGTGGTGGCAGCAGCACCTCCTCCTAACCCTTTCACTAATGCTGATAAGAGCATTAAACTATTTAATCCTGAGTTAAATTTCCTCTACTATCGTCTCCCCTGCTTCCATGTCTCCTACGACAGCAGCAGCAGGTTATTCTTCTCTTACGTTACCATATTGTAACCGTTGGAAAGTGAGGGCTCAGGACAAGCCCAGCTTAAAATCAGCGTCATGCTCCCTCCTCCACTGGCTGTGGGCAGCGGGTGGGGGCACTGCTGATAATGGCGTCTCAGCTCAGAGCCTGCTTTGGCAAGAAGGAGCCAACTGCAGCCCTGGTATAAATAAAAACCTATTTTGTCCCCAGCACATTAGCCTGCAGGGGAGTGAGGCCTACTGCTCTGGCTCACAGACACCAGGGCTGATTTCGTGGTCACCCTCCCTGGCCCCAGCTGGAGTGAGGAGCAGGGCTGTGTCACCTCTCTCCTCATCATCTTACCATCCAGCTAACACCGCTGCTCGGCAGGCTGTTTGAGGACTGGCACGATTGTCACACCAGTGACACGTCCTTTTTCTCAAAAGCCAGCTGTCCTCTTGGGCAGTGAGCAGATGTGTTTGAGCAGAGGATCACTGATACCTAAACAGCATTCACTGGTTGCGGTACAGGAAGTGCCTTTTACATTGCATCCCCCTACGGGCTGATCTAATGGCAGCAGCAACAGCTGAGGAAGCAAATTAGGAAGCTTTCAGATCTCACAGCTGGCTGCCCCTCCCCTGGTAGCAGTGTGGTGGCACCACTGTCTTATAATGGGATGGACGGAAAAAAGGCTGCAAGGGGTTACGTAACAGAGGTTTGCTTTCTAAAGCCATCGGTCTAAGGGAGCCATTTATCCCTTCTGAAAGAGAAGGAGATGTCCTAGAAGATTAAAAAACACTTTTTTCTTCAATTTCAGATATCTTCTGGTTCCCATTCAACCCAGGAGACCTATCCTGGACCTACACGCGACAACCAAACCTCCATGCTTACTGCAAAGACGCTACTGTATCTGGTTTGATTATATCAAAGGAATTGGTTTCTGAAAAGAACAAACATCTGATGAAGACCGATAAAGAGGTATAACTTGTGAAGCAGGTGAGTACCAGCCTGCAATTTGTTTTGCATGTGAATGAAAGCGCAGACAGGGACAATGTTGTGCAGCTGCTTATTTACACCTGGTCTCTCCTCAAGGAAAAGGTTGTGGAGTTTATACTGCTCTGCAAGTCACTAAAAAGGTAGGGTCACTGGAAAACATACTGACTGTTAGATGAGTACATGGAGTTTAATGGAGCCGACTAGTCTCAGTGTGTGGGTGTTTGCACTGTTGAGGCCGCTGCCATGACCAGCAAACAGAGTAATGGTGCTTATCAGGCCGAAAACTCAGACAGAAAGAAAGTCAGATAAAACTGACAAACTGTGTAAATACCACAAAACCCACACCTCCCACTAAAAGGCTAGCCACAGCCACACACATTATTCTCTCCGTTTCTCTTGTATTCTCGATCTTCCTCACTTAAACCTTGATTTTGACCACGATGTATTCCGAATTCAGTAACCCACATAACTGGGCTCCATCTGCCTTGCAGGTAGAATAGCTGGTGAGTGGCAGCTTTCTGCAGGCTGACATGTTACACGGCTTAAAGTTATATGTTGTCGAGTCAGTGCCATGGCAGGGGGTGTAGCTATCAGGCTCCATGCAGAGCTGTCTAACAAGTCACCCTGCTGTTCCACCAGTCACAGAGGACGTGGTGGATGAGAAGTAAGCTTGTTGCTGCCTCTTTATAGGGGCGGCCGCCATATAGTTGAATGGGCTAATCCTGATGTACATGCAAAATGTAAGTGTGCGGATTTGCAAAGGCGAACGGCAGCATGAAATCCTACAGTGCCCCGTTTGTGGGTTGTGATCATATATGTAACTTTTTTAATTGAGGGACAGTGCAAAAAAAAAAACAACAGCAATGACTGCTTAGCACCTTCATAAATGAATACAGAGAATTGTATCATTACCTAAAAGCTATTGATTGTGAGTTTTTTTAATTTGACATTTTTGTTTGAATCCAGCAAAACTGATAAGTATATTGGGTCAATATGAACAAGAGGTATCATACGTCAGAATTAGGGCAATATTAATAGTATTGCTACTCTCTGACTAGTTGAGCCAAGCTGTGCGCCGATTGTTGCCTTCTTAACGGGAGGGGAGCGGAAAAAGAGGAGAGTGCATTAGTCTTGCTGGTCTTTGAGTGTTCTTACTTTGCCTTTAATGAAGGAAGCTGAAGCTTCACTGAACCAAATCCTTATTCACCTACAACAGCAGACTGACAACAGAACGTACACTTACAGAAAGACACAAGATAGACGGAAACACAAATGCAGAGCAAGAGGGGGACAAAAGCTAGCAATTGAAGCTGCAGGTGTCATACACACAAACAAACACACACACATAAGTCCAATTGTGAGGATGAATATGCGTCAGGGCTAAGACTTAATGTGGATGTGGGTGTGCGTTTGCTTGGGCGTGAGATCTGGCCTCATCAAATTGCAATAGGGAAACTCAACAGCTGTTCCTGTGTGTGTGTGTGTGTGTGTGTGTGTGTGTGTGTGTGTGTGTGTGTGTGTGTGTGTGTGTGTGTGTACATGCGTTTGTGTCTCCCAGGGGCACTATGACACTTCATCATTTGTTAATTAGCCAGTTAAGTCATCTAATTAACACGCCATCTCTCTAGTTCTCTGTCAGACTTTCTTCTCTTCTTTGTCACCATGCGTTTGAAAAACAATTGGTTGGGTAAAACCATATGTGTTAAAACAAAAAAGAAGCAGAGTCAATTTAGCAAATGCTAATCTTCACAGTTCAAATACTCAGTAACTGCATGTGACAGACATTTGCCACAGACAGCTGCCATTTGCCCGCTTTTAAGAGGTATTTCAAAATGAATGTTTGGTTATTGAAACAGAAGATAATTTGGCCACACCTCTGTTAATATAAAAATATAATCCACTTCAATTACCATAAGGTCAAGACAGTCCTCCATGCATTAACTATCTCACTGCCACAATGACATTGATAAAAGCCTTATTACCATCTCTCTGCCTATTAAAAAAAAACACACAGCCCCACCACTGTAACATTTTCATTAGCATACCATCAATATCCATGACTTAAATGACCATAATGACCTACTTGTGTGTGTGTGTGTGTGTGTGTGTGTGTGTGTGTGTGTGTGTGTGTGTGTGTGTGTGTGTGTGTGTGTGTGTGTATTTGTGTGTGTACTTCTGTGTGTAAGATTCAGAAACACAATAAAAGTAATTAAGGATTCATCTCTGTCAGTTAATGAGAATCAGTTATGTATCCCTTACAGGGCAGAGCCCCATTTGTGCCACTGTATTTCGTCTCCCTCTGTGTGTGTGTGTGTGTGTGTGTGTGTGTGTGTGTGTGTGTGTGTGTGTGTGTGTGTGTGTGTGTGTGTGTGTGTGTGTAAACAATCCACTCCCATTATGAACAAAGAATACTTTGATGTCATGTTTAGATAATAACATTGTCTTATAATTATTCTTTCATATATAATTTACCATGTTAACATTGTATTGTTTCCCTATGGCCATGTAGTGGAAAACTTCTCCCTGTATATGTATTCCTTGATGATTAGTAACAGAGTAAACAAAAGGATTAAAAAAAGAAAAACATGCCCAAACTAATACAGTGGCTTGCTCAAATGCAAGTTATCTGATGTCGTACTGTCCATAGTGGCATCAGATCAAAGTGTGTGTTTTTCATACAGATTTTTTCTTCGTAGAGCGAAGATGGAGACACATGTGAACAGCACAGAGAAGCAGGCATTGGAGTGTCAAAGGGTGAGAAAAGCAACAACCATGATATCAGCAGATGGTCACTATACTACACAGATGTACACACAAACACGTATTGTGAATTACATCAGTTCCCAGATAACCCCTTACTTATATAGATGTACAGATAAATAAAAGGTCAATAAAGTCTGGTTTTGTCGTTTGCAGTGGCTCTATATCACCAGTCATCATGTGTGTCTGCGCGTGGTCTTTCTATTCCTCTTCCAAATAGACTGACCTTTCTCTAAAGGTCAGGCTGTGACACCACTCACATGCACAATACTATCACGAACGCTTAGAGACACAGAGCCACAGACAGGCTCAAACACTGGCACAACCTTGGGGCTGTTATTCCATGCTGCTCCCAAAGTCTTTTAACCTTTTCACGTGCAAATTTGGAATTTTCTACATTTAGCCCTTACATGAGAGTGTGACATGCATGGTGGGGTTCTCTGGCCTATACACATGACCGCAATATTACAAAAGCGTGATAACACTGCCGTTATTATCGTCTTCCGCATAAAGAAAGGATAACTTGCAATACCTGTTGGTGACAAGAAACCTCACTAGGATTACACGGGCTCTCTTGTAACAAACTGGCATTTTAATCTAAATCCAAGCGTATGTTATTGTCAAGGGGTTTTGATTGCTTTGATACATTCCACCTGCTTGACAAGGCAACCTACACACATCATGAAACACAGTTTCACCTACAAGAAGAGGCAAGTTCTTGTCTAATTTTCTTAAAGGTTGCTATGTACAGTATGTGTCTCACAAAGTGCAGCTGTCTGTACTGTATGTCAAATAAAGAGCTAGCATTTTTCTTGCATGTTATCATGGCTCTTTGTGTGTTTGTTTGTGTCTCCTCTCCGTGTGAAGGCTGTTGTACTCTTCGGTGTCTGTGTGGCCTCTTTCCAGGTCTCTATGGTGGAGAGGCGGCACCTGAAGATGCTCAGTTGTCCTCCTGGATCTTCACTTATGTTTTACAATCTACATTTTGTCATCATAACTGTAAATACTATGATTTTCTGTTGTGAATCTATTCTGCACACACGACATCTATTACATGTCTGTCCGTCCTGGGAGAGGGATCCCTCCCCTGTTGCTCTTCCTGAGGTTTCTTCCACTTTTTCCCTGTTTTTTCTCATTCAAATGGAGGGTCTGAGGACAGAAGGTGTTGTGCGCTGTACAGATTGTAAAGCCCCTTGAGGCAAATTCTGATTTGTGATATTGGGCTGTATAAATAAAATTTACTTGACTTCTGAAGAAGTAAACCCTGAGTGGCTCAGACCATCAGAATTCATTTATTTAAATAGCAAAATAAATGTAGAATAATCTGTAGCAAATTGCGACTGACATATGGTTTATGTATGGGGACAACAAGGCCTCACATTACAGTGCTAAACAACATTTAGAAAGTAATAACCAATGAAAAGTCTGATTTGTTGAACTTGACTGATGTGTGACAGCTTTTGTGAAGGAAGCTGTGGAGGTGGCGGGTGGTCTTGGACTTAAAAGATGGCTGCAGCCTCTAAAAAGAGGTTTGGAACAGGTGGTTGCCTGGCTGTGCAGGGTTGTGCAGTCCTTCCTGCCCTTTTACTCACCCTTCACGAAGGGCAGCTGCCAGCCAATCAGCTGCCCAGCAGGATGAACAAGTTGGACCTCGTCCTTGGAAATGGAGGAGGCAGATGAGAGGCAGGCTGCAATACAGAGTGTCAGGGTGCATTTTAAGGTTGATACGTTGAGTTTAGTCAGCTGCTGTAGCATGAACATCCTCCTTAGCTCCTTAGCACCAGAATGAGATGTGAACACCTCCTGCTTAATTAAGCAGGAGGTGTTCACATCTCATTCTGAAGTGCTGGTAATTAGGATTATGGAAACTTGGACAACTCAGCTTGTGTTCACAAGAGGGCCATCAATTCAGCTGAGGTGGGTTTGGTTTTGAACACAATCCTCTCCAGTTCACAGACATGACATTTATTATGTAAATATCACTTCTATCAGAAAACAAAAAAATGTCCATGCTCTCAATTCCACAGTCAATAGCATCCATGTATTTCTGAAACTATACAATGGGTTTTCATTATCAATCATTTCTAACCACTTCTGCCTGAGAGCAGCAGTATTCATCAAATAAATGATATTCATTGCTCAATATCTGCTTACACAAGAGCATTACTAATCTGACTCTTGACGAGATGCCATTCTTTTCAGAGAGATCATGTTTTGCTTCCAAAACATGCCATCTTATTTAGCATGTAGGTGTAAAACAGCAGCCAGGATTTCACGATATGCTGGATTCCTAAAATTGTTTGGGTGGGATTTTTCTCCCATTTTCATCCATCTGAATATGTAAAATGTGGCAACCAATAATGGGAGCACACATATTTTTCCTGTTCATTTCCATGTGTATCCGTCTTGAATTTGGTATTTGTGTGTCCAGGCACACATCAGTGTCTTTTAAATCCTGTGTAACTCCTCTGTCTCTTAATGACGGATTAGACTTCTCATAGTATGACTGCTCATCCAGCGATAATCCGCACACACAGACTTTGAGCTGGAGAAGGCAGTAGGCCAGAGGGGAAGGAGGGACAGGCAGAAAGAGAGGAGAGGGGGTTCAGAAAGGGAGTACAGTAACTGTGAGCAAATTATAGCTCCCATATAAGTAGAAAGTTTGCCCACAAATCCATGTGAAGAGACATGGCAAAAGTGCGTCAGCAGGATCCACACTCATCCCCTAAATTCTCCTCCAAACTTTGTATTTTAGATTTCCTGCGAAGCAAGTCTTATATACTTTCTATTTTTACCGGCACATCATGATGATGTTGTCTATGTCAACTTTGACATTTCTCACTGTCTCTGTTACTAACAGGGAGGAAATCACATGCTTGTCAGCATAAGCACAAGCAACTACAATGGACTCACTGCAGACTGATTTTAGTTCACCTACTGTATTCTTAGCTGTCTTACTTTCTCACATGTTTGGGGCAGATGATTCTGCTTTGAACGCAGTCTGCGCAACTGCTAGGTTCAGTTTCCTGTGACACCTGCTGTTGGTCTGACAGGTAAAGTAAAGTTAGTTTTTTTTTGAGCCACGCAACTGGTATGACTCTGCCCACTACTTCGGTCCAGTATCTCCAATTTACACTATACACTAAAAACTGCTCATGGTAAACATGACACCGGCTCAACATCGGCATGTTAGCGCTGTCACTATAAACATGTAAGCAATGCTGATGCTAGCATTTAGCTCAAAGCACTGCAGTGTCTGAGTACAGCCTCGCAGAGCTGCAAGCTTGGCTGTAGACGCTTAGTCCTGTTGAGTCTATATTCTACCTGGAAGAATAAAAAGGATTTGATGTAACCATTAAAACACAGCTCTTAGGTCACCTTGGGGTTGAGCTAGCCTTACGTGCAGGCCCTGCGCACACGTGCATGAAATGTACACACGCAATCACACACACACACACACACACACACACACACACACACACACACAGTCCTGCTTTGTTGACCAAGTGTGAAAGAAAGAAAGCTTGCTGTCCCTCTGAGATAGTCATACATGTTGCACAGGGCTGCACGCCATACAAAAACACAGAAACAGAGTGTGTCTCAGACACACACAGTGATAACCATCTAAATACCTACACAGAAACATGCACGCACACACACACAAATACACAGTGAAACACAGACGAACAGATGGGCACACAGACAATCTCTCTCACTCCCTCACACTCCCTCACACTCACTCAATCTCTCTGTAATCACCACTGATGTGTTGTTCTCCTGATTTAATTTCAGAGACACAAAAACAAAATCAGCAACAGCAACTTTCTGCAGGATACTCGCTATAAAAAACATGGAAAAAATGACACCTAAAAGATGCTCCCTCACGCTTTGGCTGATATAAAGTATCAAGGCATCTGCTGCAGCGATCTGAGCAGTCGAAGCTGAGCCATGAGAGAGCAATTAAAAAGCCTTTATTCTGATTCTTAATTATTTCAGGGAGTTTATAAAATCTGAACCTCTCAACACAGCTTCATCCAAATTAGATTTTTAGTGGCTCATCTGGCAAATGAGTTGACTTCTAAAAAGACAGTAGAATCACTTTTGAAATTGCTCTCACTGAAATTTGCCAGTTCCGATGTAAATAGTTGCCACTTTCATTTCCCATACAAATGTGAGATACTGTGAAGACAGATGGACAGGCGGACTGGAAGGTATTCAGACACAGACACAGGGCAAGAATCCGAGATGGAAAGCAATTTATTTTTCTCTGGGCATTGTGTGGTGACTTTTCGCAACCCTTCCTACTAAACTCCAGGGGCCAGTATTGGTGTAACCCTGGTAACAGCACAAAACAACCCACTGTCTCCTGTTCAAGTCTACAGCTGGCACACACACACACACACACACACACACACACACAGGTATATTCAGGCAGACACATGCATGCATATTCATCTTGTCTTCATCTGAACCTAACACATTACAAATATACACACACACACACAATAAGACGCAATTACATCTACAAATTCTCATCTCAACACGACACTCATTTGTTCTTAATTCATGCAATTATTCAGTAATCACTTTATCTCTCTTATTTATTTCTGTTTAGACTCACACAAATCTGTCACAAATCTGCTAACTCTTTTTTTTTTTGCCACTGCTGGCTAGCAGATGCGTTATTATGAGCTAGCCAGCTGTTTGAAATTACATGGTAAGGAACATGGAGTGGTATTTTCTCTTTACTTTCAATCACTATATGAAAACAGTTTTTGCTCCTGTTTGTTTATCTGTCTGCTTTCCTGTTGGAAACTTATGAAGGGATTTCCATGAAATTTGGTGGACAGAAAGACCTTGGCCCATGGAAATATTTAAGAGGTTT
Organism: Enoplosus armatus; assembly: GCF_043641665.1. Classification (NCBI taxonomy): domain Eukaryota; kingdom Metazoa; phylum Chordata; class Actinopteri; order Centrarchiformes; family Enoplosidae; genus Enoplosus; species Enoplosus armatus. Next base: position 13,057,874 of record NC_092195.1, read on the forward strand.
TTCTGGAGCCAGGATTTCCAACATCAAGCCATGACAACTTTTAGCAATAACAGTGGAAATAACAGAGATTTGATGCCAAATACTAAGGTGCATGTTTTCAGAGACAGGACATAAATTGAGTGTGTGACAGGAATTTAACTAATATGGATGTTTTTTGTTGTTGTTATTTACCAGATTTACCTTGAAATTACAAATGTAAGCTTGTGCCTACAAGTATGACAAGTGGCCTACTCGTTTGATTAAGTTTAGGATAAACAACTGATTAGTTTTAGCTAACGCAGAGCTGATTCTGTGAGTGAGAAAATCTCGTCTTGTTTCTCTGAAAGTTCATGATTCCTCGACACAAAAAGAAGACCCAGTGATGTGTGTTTTTGTAACTCAGCCTACTTGCATGCCAGTTTTTCCTGACATATTACTGATAATATTTAATGTCCCAGGTGCCTGGTCCTGATAGCTTATTGAAATGGGTTCCAAAATGCTCTGAGTGTTGTCATGTCGTGGCACTGAACTGTGCAATTATTTCCCAATTGTAAGCCTTGGGGCTACAACCTCCAGCACTGTGTGGGTCACAATGCTGTTGGCTCCATCTCGTTCTAGGTCTCCTCCTGCTCCTTTTCTCTGTGTATCTTTGTGTGTGTGTGTGTGTGTGTGTGTGTGTGTGTGTGTGTGTGTGTGTGTGTGTGTGTGTGTTTGTGTGTGTGTGCATCTTTTAGGTCTTCCAGATTCCTCACCTGTCCACCAGGTGTCCTCTAAGTGTTCCCCTACTCTACACACCTGCTTCTCCTCATCAGCCCTTGGGCTCTAGACAGCTGCTTCCACAGCTGACTCTTATTACCTCATTACTTCATGTATAAGAAATTATACTCAAGTGGCTATTTTTTCCTCTTACTATTATACAGGTAATTCTATGTAGACTACACTGTGTCAGGTAGGTATAATTCTCCAGAACAGAGAATAGGAGACACATTCAAATAAACTGAGAATTGAATGACACCTCCTGTGTTTTTCACCCATTTCCTCCAGCTCTACCAGTCTGCCTGTCTGGCTGGTATTGGTGCCTTATTACCTGCTGATTATTCTGGTTATTTTTTTATTTTTGTCCTGCACCCTGAGTCTGCATTTGGGTCCTGATTCTTGCAATCTTAAACGAGGTGTCTATGTGTTGTTATGTTGCAGAAGGTGGGGGTTTTGTGTATTGTGCGCTCAGGCCCTGCCTGTTTTCCACTAGTTCAGGTGTATGATGCACAACTGATTGTATGACATTAACAAAAAGCATGCACAGTCTGTTCTCTGGATCAATGAAGTTTGAGAAAAAGAAAATGTCAGTGGTTATTATTGGACTTGTCAAATTACTAATTTAGTCTCCTTCCACCGTCCTTGTCTTCTTCCTCCGTCTCATATAATATCAAATCGTCAGCTCCCCCTCTCTCATATTATTACATTTCTGTCTTTTTATTTCTTGTTGTGAGTGAAATTAGTTTTATATTCTTTTATATTCTCATTGCTTTTGCTGAACAAAGATATTGTATTTGAAATAAATCGAGACTAAAAATTACTTGTGTGTGTGTGTTTGAGAATACTGTCTTTTTAGCGTGTATGCGTGGGTGTACGTGCACTTTTGCATGTGTGTAGCATCCAAATGTGGAATCCCACAAAGTGAAACCTACAGATGAGCAAAACAAAAACAAAAACAGCGTTAATACATTTCTGCTCTGATAAACTGCTTTGAAATGAGATAAGAGCTAATTAACCAATCAGAATACTTTGATCTAATTAACAAAAAAAAGACTTTGTTTGATATCAGAAGACTGCAGTCTGCTGCTCGCACTACAATACGTGAGAAGAGCAGTAAAATTTCTCGTCTTTTACTCATTTTCTCTCACTCCCAGCTCAGTGAAACAGCCTTGTGCTTTAATTGCACTGAATTGGCCAACAATTTGGGAATCCACTGCACATAATTTGCCTTTTAATTTTTTGAGTTTTCATTTCAAGCTTTGTTTGTCACTGCAGCATCTATTCTGTGCCCAGTGCTGTGGGTGGGCACAAAAGCTGGATGACTGAGAATTCAAGTCAGGCCCTTGACAGAGATAAGCATGTGTCATAACTGAATAAAATATTATAATGAGAAGTGGAGTAATAACATGCCGACAGGTGCACCACAGTGAGTGTTTACATGCACATTAATGTGATGATATTATTAAAGATAATCACGAGAATATCTGTGCCGGCAAATACAAACACTAATTACCCCAGATCGGCAAATGAATCACTTACATAAAACATTAAAATGAGGGCATTTACATAAACATTAATAATACAATCTTTTTCAAAAGGCTGAAGTACTTTGTTTTGCATTTGGTTCTTGTGAATGTTCCATTTACATTAACCTGGATAAAAACAATTGGGATCGTGTGTCAGATATTAGAGAGCTGAATTCATTAGTGAGCATACTGAGTAGCGCATCTTACAATGGGAGTGCAAGTCCATGTTTTTACCTCATAGAATAAGCTCATATACAAATACGGCAAAATATGATGCACACTGTCGGGGATTAAACCATGGTAACCGTGTGTGAGAGAGGACGAAGTGAGCAGAGTGTGCATCTTTCAATAAAAGGTAAAAGAAACAAAAAAATCGTTTTTGTTGGCTCAGGGGGCAAAAGATCAGTGTGTGTGTGTGTAGCTGAATGTTGTGCTTATATGTGTGGATGCCGTGTACGTTTTAAAAGGTTAACTATCAAGTCAAATGAACCGAGGACTTTCAAAAGGAGACTGGTGTAAGTTGTCATGGCAACAAGTTAAACAACCGGAGAGAGCGGAGAGAGACAGACAGAAAGAAAACATAACTGGAAGGAAAATAAGTCTGGGTCCTGGAGCAGCTCAAACAGAGGGTGCGATGTTTAAAACCAAGTATGCAATAAGTCCAAATGCGTCTTTGTAAACACACTTCGGAGACTCCCCACATGTCATCAGTCATCACTGAAGATGTGGTGTTCTGTGTTAACTCCAAACTCATTAAAAGCTCATTTTACTTCTTTCCTTAACATCTCCACCGAGGACCTTATTTATTCATTCGAAACTATAGGCCCCTTGATACATCATCTATGTAGGGAAAGTCTTTATGAGAAATCTCGTAACTTTTATTTTGGAAACTAATCAACTAACATAAAATATAGGCGCTTATATGTACTTAGAACTTACTGAAGAAGAACTAAATAGCCACCTGATAGCAGAAACGATGCATCCCTGGAGATGGAAAACTGCCTAAATGGAAGGATGTGAAATTTAAGTAAGTTAGATAAGTTTTGTAATGTTAAATCAGCCTCAAGGTGAGAAATCTTACATTTCTCTTATACTTTTAGTATTCTGAATTGCTTGTTCATGTTTTTGTGTGCAGCTTGCTGTAAAAGGGCTGCTTGGGTTTACTGGATAGACCTTTATTTTAATGGGGCTGCCCGGAGAAAATAAGTCCATTAAAAACGGCTGCTTAACAAATTTGTCAAACACAACAATAAATGATAGTCGATTATTTTGTTCTGACCCTCCAAATTTGTGACATCAAGTAATGTCTGCTATTAAGGAAGACTGTTTAAATCCAGTCACATCTCAAATCAATTCAGCTCTTTGATCACATCATTTCTCCCTCATCTTTCTTTCTTTCTCTACAGTGTGAGAAAATGAGATGCTGCAAAAGATACATGGGGAGAAAGAGAGATGAAGATATAGAGAATCAGGGAGGGGTGTCATGATTACCATCCGTCTGTGCGTATGCTTTCTTGCCTATGTGAAGTCTGTACATGCATGTGTGTGTGTGTCTGTGTGCTATCAGCAGAGTAATCACAGGATTGAAACTACTGAAGATATACAAATTCCATTTTTAGTGTTGTAGGTATTATGAGTGAACCCTGGCACATTTAAAATGACGTTTTTCACGTCACTGTTTAATATGTACACTGTCCCTTTTTCAAAAACAAGAGCAGGATTAGCAAATAATATAATATAAAATAAATAATATTTCCAATATTTCTGGATCCTGGATATCCTGGGATGTTTTTGCTACAGAAAATAGCAAAACCCCTTATTAAAATTGTAATACCTTATTTAAATATGAAACACAGTTCTCATTCTGAAGAGAAGACAGCACACAATTGAAAAGGGCTCTGCCTTGTAGTCCCTCATCTCAGTCTAACCTCTAAATTTCTGCACTGCATGTTCCCTTTAACATCCTAGTTAAGGGAACAGGAGGTTCTTTGTACTACTGTATATTAAATAAGTGATAAAAATGTGATTATTATTTTACAAGCTTCTGCATTCAACACAATTTCAGTAAGAAGCACCAAATCCACATCACATGTAGAATATCAGACGGTTTAAAGAACCAGGACATTAACAAAGGTGAATGCCCAAGTGCAAAATATGATTAGTATTTTAACTTTACATCAAGCATTGTTCATGAAGCTAAAGCCTAATCTGTGCTTCAGTTTGAATAAAAAGAGGAAATTCTGTCATTTTGTTTTCAACATCCATTAAAATGTTGGAGGAAAAATAATTTGATCAGGAAATTTGAAAAGCACAGACTTTATTACTGGCTCCAGAGCAGCTTTTACAAAGTCTCCGAAGAGATACAGCATGCTCGCAGGGATTTAAGCAGCTTAACGGTTGTTAAAAGATTGATGTCAATATTTAGCAGTATAGCACTCAGGTTTAGAAAGTAGAGCTCACCCCAAAAATTCACTGCAAAGACTCGCTCCAGCAAGTTTACCGTTGGGTTCGGTGTGTCTAAATCACACTGTTTCCACCGTTCCTTTTCATCAAGGCAAGCATGCCTCGTGCATCTTGAACTTCAGACTACTCCAAATGAAATTCTCTTCATGTGTTCTGCATGTGTCGTACAGACTACTCAATATTCACATAAAATGTAGTTTTTGAACATTCTGATTTACCACTGATGTGCATAAATCACTGATCTAAGAACAAACATATCAGCCTCTGAACATTTATTTCCATAATCACTGCCCACCAAGTTAACAGAGTGTGCAGTGTGGGGGGGGTGTACTGAACATAATAGGCCTGTTTTAAAAGATGGCTTGGAGGCCATTTATCATTCTGAATATAATTCTGGCATTATCATAGTTCTGCCTCTTGACATTTTGACAAGCATAGTCTACTTTTGACCATGGCCTTCACACACTTACTGTCTGTGTAATGGTTGACGGACCAGAAAACACTGACCACATATCAACAATTTACAAAGGTGCACTTGGCAACATTTGCAGAGTTCGGGAGTTCAGGTAAAAACAGAGAAATAGGACTAGGAAGTATTAGGCACCTCTAATAGCATTACACGTTGCATTCAGAGTCATATCAAGCTCGCAACCTCGCCTGGGGAGGATGTAGACAGCCATGTGCTTGGGGTGTAACACACGGTGTGTTTAAACTATTCCCCCCAGATTATCAGTGCATGTGAGCTCATCAACTAATAGGACTCTCAATTGCAGCCTCAAGGACATGATCCCTCACCGGCTACCCACTGCCAAGAGCGCTGCCAATTGTGTTCACTAGAAGGCCAAGCAGGAGGTACAAGCTCAGATTCTTGGGTGCTGGTTAAGCAAAAGCATGTATTTTCTTGTCCATCTTCACTAATGTATGCTGCTTAACATTTCATATGGAAGTTAAGGAGGGTGAAATGTTCACCGGGTCAAAGGGCTGACTCAAGGGCAGAAGAAACACAGAGGAGTAAATTCTGTTGGCAGAGCATGAGACAGACATAACAGAAGGCTAAGGGAATGTGAAAAAGCACTTTTAAATAGAAACCTTTGATACAGTTCATCTAAGGTGAACAGCACAGCAGGCAATCAAGACAAAATGACTTCAGTAACAATTCATGAAATGTGTTGAAATGATTCCTCTGTCGCTCTCGCTCTCTTTTATCAGTGTGGATTCCTTGAAGTCTCTTTCACTTCTGCCTCCATCCTTCTCTTTTCTCCCTTTTCTCTCTTTCCCTCTTCAGGAACCCATCCTTTCCTTTCGTTTCTCATCGCCTTTTCTCTCCAAAGGCGTGTCCCTGGGGGAAACTTTGGCACTGATTACAGACACAAAGCAGGAAATACATTCAGACACATACACACACTTATACCAGGGGCAGTTTACGTTATGTGTGTGAATATTAGCCACCTGCACAATCATGCAAAGGCACCCTTTTGTCTGGGTATAGTACAGATTGGGAGGCTAGTCTTCAGTAAATATGTTGGCATTATCAAAGCTCTAATACTCATCAGACAATGTGTGCAACAACTTGCTGCACAATACAGCAAAATTTGAGTTGAATGAGCCCCCAGTTGGTTAATGGATTCAAACCCAGTACTTTCAGCAACAATGATTTTTGCGTAGGCTTTCCACATCCCGTTGGAGTGGACCAATGATAACAAGTAAGCAATATTCCTGATAAGAATATCTAAACCTCTTTCCCTAGAAGAAAATTGGTATATTTACATATACATATTTGGTATTTCTTTTTTAATGAGTTTTGTACAGTTCCCTCCAATACTCACTGAAAAAGACACTGGCAATATTGCATACTTAACTTTAACCTGTGGCACAACGCTGAGTATATAATTTTTTAGACTGATGGCTTGCATTTTCTTGGATAATTGCGTTCACCCGACTGAATCAGAGATGCTAAATGCCTGCTACTAAATGGTTGGTATGGCTCAGCGTCAGTGTTTCAATGGTACACATACACACACGTCTTTCCTTCTTACACGTCAAGACAACTCTCAGTTGTCTGTTCTTCAGCACTAAATGCGTAGAAAATGGCTGATGTCAGAAAACTGTCATTGTACAGACAGTGTCCAGCAAATAATTACACCATTTCTGGTGGCAAATGGCATTCCTAATCTCTCTCCACTTCTCTCCTCTGCCTTCTTTCCTCCCTCTTCTGCCTCTCTTACTTTCACCATTTCTTCAGTTCTTCAGTCTTTAAAACATTTCAATCACTCAAATGTAATTAGGAACTAGTTTTAAATATGTTTGAGACAGAGTGTGAATCGTGGATACAGTTTAAAAAGGGAAGGATCACCATTTGTAGCACTACACACATCTTACCAACATGGACAGATCCTTCACTCCTCTCATCAAAAGCTCCCTCACACTGTTTTCGTTCCCTCTTTCTCTCACTTCTTCTGACTCATCTGCTCACCCTTACTCTCTCACTTCTTGTCTCTGTTTCCCCCATTCCTCGGCCTCTCCACTCCATTTATCTCCTTGTTTCTTCCAACCTCTTCTCCCCTGATTGGTTCCCTTCATTAAAAGTAAATTACATTGTTTTTGACATGTGACATTTCCTCTCCTCCCCATCCCATCTTCTGCTCTGACACATGGAACCTCGACTTTGACATACAACATGTGAAAGCTCTGACATATGAGACCTGGCGCCCCTCCCTGCTTGCCCTCTTTCCTTTTCTTACATCGCTTCTCCCTTCACTTCTCCCTTCTTTACCCCAATCCAGCTCTGCTGCTTTCAATTACACCATCTACCACTGACATGTATGTGATGTCATCTCTCTTTCTCATCACATCTTTTCATGCGTTTTCCGCACTTCTCCTTCCCTGCTTTCTCCACTCCTCTCCAATCAACTCATCAACTGTCTTCCCCAGCTTTCTCTATTTTCTCTCTCCTCACATGACCAGGCTAATCTGCTCTTGTGGCTCAGATGTTTAAAATCCTTGTTTTCTCTATATATTGTAATCCCATCCATCCCCTCTTCTTTTCAAACCTGTGAAGCTACCTCCACCATCTCTCTCTCATTTAACTCTCTCCTTTATCCACTGCAGCCATACAATCACTACAGCTTTATCAATCAGTGAACACCAGTCTGGATTACAATGGGGTTAGCACAGGTTTGAGATAGGTTTACATTTGAAGTTAACATACTGTAGTAGTTAAACACTAAGAGCCTGTTCTGGCTTAGGCTGTGAGGGAAGTACTGCAACAAGACATGTAAAGTAAAGCTGCCATCAGTAAGTGTAACTTTGACAGGTCTGAATTTTCTCTACTCTATTGTGATGTAATACTCACATGCCATATGTATGTTGAAAGAGTTATTGGTTGCTGTAATAATTTCTCCTGTCCACTGGCCGTGATCCCTTTATTGCATGACTACACAAGATACGGGAGACAAAATCCACAGTCTGCATACTGTGCAACACTGTATTGTAAAGTTCAGCCAAAGCTAACATGAGGCTTAAGGAGTCTGATTTAGATAATTCAAGTGGGTGTCTTCTAAAGTTACAGTCTCTCTAGTATAAAATTCCCTCTTTGTGTTTCCTCGCTGAACTGTGGCAGAGTTGTATTTCCAGAACAAAACGCCGGCATTAAATCTACATGGAAAAATATACCATCATAATTTGGTTAACTGAGAATGCCGAAGCCTCACATTAGCTTCAGCTGAACTTTACAATGCATTTTTATACAGAACAAAGGCTGTGTTCCCCATTTCTTACAGTGTTGTAGCGAGTCTCTTCGCAGATAATAGGGAGAGGAGGGATGATTAATACCACTCTTTCAATGTACATATGTGAGTATGGCATCAAGATAAAGATAGAAACAAATACAAGCAACCTTTAAATTCATTTAAAACAAAAAAATGAAGCACTTGTACAAATTAAGCAAAACGTAAAAGTATCCACTTTTGATGGAATTAATATCCAAATAACGTGTTTGTTTCAGGTTACAATCCTAGTAACATCTCAAGCAACACCTAATCACACCACACACCAGTTCCGATACACATGAATCCTCTCTGTCTTATGCACTCCCATGTTTGTCTCCACCGTCCTTTTTCGCTTTAGGGGATGTCACCTTAAAATGCCTGGGTTCTTTTCTGGAGCATAAATGACATCATGTAGTCTCAAATAGGACACCTCTTCCCTGAATTTATCTGTCCTTTTCCTGTTCATCTGTTCTCCCCCTCCCCCTTGTCTGTACTCTTCTCCTCTGCTCCGCCTGTAACTCCATCTGGCTTTTCTATCCTCTGCACCCATCTCCTCATCCTGCTCTATTCCTCTGGTTACCTCGTCCCTTCAAGAAGGAATTTTTCCACTCTCGTTCTTTCTGGTCATCCCCCTTCCTGCCTCATCTTTCCCTATTGTCTCTTCCTCAGCACATTTAATCTCACCTCCCTTTCTCACTTTTTCCTTCCTAGACTCTCCTCTCATCCCTTCTCTTTTCCCTTTCTCTCGTAATCTCCTCTCATATCTTCTCATCCTCTCTGTCCTACTCCTTTCCACCCCTGCTGCTACATCCTTGCCTGTCTGAAAGTATTAGAGCTATTGTTCCCACATCAATTAACATTGCAAATCCCTTTTCTTGTTCCCTGTAGCCTGGATCCAGCCATATGAATCATTTGTCTCCTTCGCCGCTCATATTTGCTTCTTACCCATGTGATATTTTGAAGTCTTTCTGATTCATGTTGCTGGCATAGCTTTCTTTGGGGGATGCTTCCCTGAATTCACCATCTCCTCGAACATTCATATTCAAGCCCTCATCATAGACTATTCCCAACCGATTGCGGATGGAAATGGTTGCTTTACTCACATGGTTATGTGATCACCAGGCCACATACTGGTGTGTCCAATTAGAGTGCGTCATGACTGCACACTCTAGCTGCAGTCACAGAGCACCACACTGTCAAAATCACAAAATGTAGACAGTGTCAGGGTTGAATTAAGGACCATGATTCACCGGGCTGGATTGAAGTGACCTCTCTCCATTCTTCCCTTCCTCTCTTTTATCTAACTCTATTTTACCTAATTTCCCCTCTCTGAAATTGTCTCTCTTCTTTCCTATTTTGCCCCTTTGTCTTAACTCTCTCCTTTGTGCCTCTTCTTTCCATTCTTCGACTCCTCTCTTCTAATTATTTCCTTGCAGAGATTTTAACATATCATCACTCTCTTGCAGAAAATGTGCGTCTCCAAATCTTCTTTCTTTATCGAAATTGTGAAAACTGGTTTCCAACATTTTACAGTATTTCCTCACAGTCTGGCATGATCAAAGGGGCTCTATACATTTAATACACATGAGTCATTTTTCAATTATGATATAGAAGAGAGGGGGTTTCATCAGAACGCTGGTAAAAAATAATATTGCTGCAATATGCAGATCATATGCCATCCAATCTACTGTGGAATTTAATAGAACTGTGAATTGACATATTGTACATGAAGAGGAGAGCGCTATGCTTCAATCACTGTCATACCATGAACAAAATCACACATGCACGCACACACAAGGAAGTCACATATTCACTGGTACAGTAAATCTAACTATACACACACATACACAACCAAACACTAGAATGTATGTGCATGCATTCACATGTACATACTAGCACTCACACACACACACACACACACACACACACACACACACAAAGACTATATGTGCTGAATGACCCAAGGGTGAACTGAAGCTGATTGCAGTCATCTGTCTGTTAACTACATTTTCTATAGGAGAATGACATAGTGATTAATGAAAGATGGAGAGAGGGAGACTTTGAAAGGAATGGAGGGTGGGAGACATAAAAGAGATAACCATGGACTGAGAGAGAGAAGACAAGAGAGAGGGAGACAGGAGCAGAATGAAAGAGGGAGAGAGAGACAAAGATAATCAGAGAGGGAGACGGAGAGAGAGAAAGATGCAATCACGATGAGAGAAGGCGAGAAAAAAAAGAGATAATCATCCCGCTTTCCACTTACAGCGTTAGATGCTGATTGGTTGAATGACCTCTGGGCCAACCCTCTCTCTGCGCTATTAGCAACAGGATGAGTGATGGGAAAAATATAGTCCAATCAGGGCCAAAAGAGTTTGGACAAGGAGATAGTGTTGCTGCTCCCTTATGGCCAACTCAGGGTCTCATTTTTTAAACTGCAGGTCAAGACCCAAAATGGGTTGGACTCTGTTATCCTCACATGACAGAGGTACTAATATGCTGTAATGAGCCTTGGTCCCAGGGTGACAGAATACTTGGACTCATTTGGGGCTCCCACATGACAGCAGTACCAGCATGTCGTAATGAGCCTGGCTCCCAGGGTAAGAGACTACATTTGCTCAGTTTGGGCCCCCAAATGACATGAGTGGTAATATGTTTTAATGAGCCGGGGAGACAACATTTACTCGCAAGAGTCTCCATGTGAGAAGTGTTGTAGTATCATCTAATGAACCTATTGGTCCCAAGGCAACAGCCTACTCAGTTTGGGTCCCCACATGTTGTGTTTAAACAAGTCTGGCTCCCAGGTTTCATGTTTTTACATTTGGAGTGTTTCCCTGCTTTAATTCAGAGTGATTAGTGAATAATGAATGAAAATGCAGACTAAAAATATATCCCTCAATCACGAGCAGCCAAAAATGAGGAAATACAAAATTCATGGCCTTGGCGCTTTTCCAATATTCCTGTGACAATGAAGCTCATGCCAGAGTGAAGTGTTACAATAACTAAGCAGAAGATCTTGTGTAAATTAAGAGTTTGAGTTGTATTTTTTAGAAGAATAAGTAAAGTGAGTAGAATTAAGTGGGGAAGAGAGTGGTGTGAGGTAGACGGGGAGCTGCTCTGCTATTCTGGCCAAAGTAAAAAGGTAATTTCACCAGTGAGCTGGCAGAGAATGCTTTTTCCTTTTGTTAAGGATAACGGTCTCAAAATGTGTCACATATATTATCCTCATTGTGCTGAACCAGTTATTTTTCTAGGGAGAGAGGGCATTTTAGTAATATTAAGGTAGGTCTTTCTCTGTTGCCTATGATTCTATTTTGATGTAAATTAAATAGATAATAATAATTTATTTTAAATATATATCTTTTTTTACACACTGGTTGGCTATGACATTGTTCAGCCATTCCTGTTTTTTGTTCACAGTTACCATCATCGTCTATGCAACACACATGAATATTGCTGTACTGAGCTGGAAATGTGTCAAATTAACAATATCTTATTATTCCTAGGGAGGAGAGAAGACTGCCTCTTTCTTCAGCTTTTGCTAATCAATTGGTGCAACAGCCAAATCCTCCAGACACCCTCATAGTACAAACTGAAAAAACAGCATTTATAGTCACAAAAACCTGTTTTTTGTGGCAATTTTTCAGTCCCAGTTATTTTCAATACATAATCTGTTCTTAGGTGGATTTTAAATTGAAAGCAGTTTGCCGCAGTGAGACCAAAAGGCTCATCCTTAGTCTTGGGTCAAACAACACCAAAATGTCAAGTGGTTTCATCAACTAAATGTACACCAAAGTGTCCTTGATTCATGTTGACTACAAATCGCCAAAAATATTAAGGATGAAGTTGACTAAATCTCACCGATATGGACTTTATAATCAAACCTAGCCAGAAATGATGCCAGGGTAAAGGGTGATGACTTGTGTTTGCAGAGGCTAACACTTGACATACTTTCATAACATGAGATATTGACATATTATTTTCATGCAACCATGGCTACATATAAGTGTGCCCATTTAAGTGAGTTGTTGCCAGGAACGCCAAATTACACATCCCTAAAATTTTCAACTAACCACTTTTTATCCAATTTGTGATGTTGTAAACTGCTGCAGGAGCTTATTGATATCATAACCACTTAGCCTACTGTAGCCATTTGTCAATCACACACCATTAACCATCAGCAATGCACTAATTTAGCCATCAAAGTATGTTTTAAAGTGAATGCCTGTAGTTTGTTTGGACTTATTAGCACATGTATTAGCATTCATGTTCATTGTATTCATCTATGCATATATGCAGAATAATTTACAATAATTCTAAACAACTTTCCTTTCATGTTTCATGTTTTCCTCCATGCATATTCTGTTTATTCATCTGTTTGATTTCCATTCCCATGATCATATAGTTTACATTTGAATTCAGTTTGACTGCTGTAGGGAAATACTTTAGAAACTGAAAATCTTTTGAGAGCAAGAAGCCTGTCAAGGGACACACACTCGCTCCAGTGACACACAAACAACACAAATTAGCTAAACTAAAACAATGCAAAAATCTGCTGCTGTGGAGACTTCTACAATATACATATATACTAGCAGGCAGTCCAGTACTATTAAGTTGCCATTGATAGTATTTATTGCAAGACTAATGCATGGATGCGTTTCCTTGACTGTATCATGACCCTGAAAAAGGAGGAAAAAAAGAGAAGATGCAAGAGATAAGGAAAGACTTGAGCAAGGTAAAGAATAAGACCTCCTTAATATTCTTACATCCTACAACAAGCATCTGGTGGCCCCCCGGAGGGCCCAGCCTGCTGGGTTAAAAACCGCTGATTTCACCGCACTAAGCTTCCGTTTTATGTGATAGTAATTTGCTTTGATCTCTGTATGTTTGTAAGTACACCTTGTAGAAAGGGTCTGCAGAAACACCATCGTGCTCACATATACACACAGACAGAGAGGCACCGCACACACACACACATATACACACACCTTGTAACAAGATTTATTGGCTGAAAAAATTTGAGACGGGTTTTCAAATGTCCACACACACACACACACAAACACACACTCCAACACCCCTTACTGAGCATGTAATGTGAAAGAGCACGAAGATTGGGCTTTACTGAATGCGCACACTCACACACAGCTTGCCAAAGGAGAAGAAAGATGAGATACGGATGCAATATTAATCTGTCGACATTTCGGACAAGAGACAACTTGGTTTTTCCTTTTCCTTCTTTTTCTCTCCCTCAGACACACCTACACACACACACACACACACACACAACACAAAGTAACATTCAGCTTTTTTCCATTACCAACTTCCTATGATGCCAAGACCTTATTTAACTTGCTCTGTCTCTCCTTGTTTAGTAGACTTTCCTCTCCTCCTCCTCTCCCCCAACATGACACCACCACCAAAACATTTTTCCTCGACCTGATGAGGATCCCAGTACCCTGCTGATGAGTTGGTTGGTAATTATGATGATTCAGAAGCATGCAGATGTTTAAATGTAGATAGTGTTCATTATTAATTATGCCGATTCAAGTGTGTCACTCTGTTGAATGCCCTGCACATCATTTTCAACTGATACAAATCTAAATTCAAATATTCACTAATTTAATATGGCTGTTTACTCATTGTATTTAAGACAGTCAGATCATCACCAAAATGCAGCTAAATTGAAACTTTGTGCAGTGGCAGTACAATCCACACTGGAGAGATTTTAACAAGTCACTTTCATCCAAAGCAAGGCCTGGCCGAGGTTAATGCAACAGGCCTTAAAGCCTACAGTCAAATACGGTGGTGGAAAATATTCAGGTGTGGGGATGTTTTGCCTTTTCAGGAACTGCCGACTCGCACAGGATGAACTACACACTGACCAAAGAGAAGTACCACTCTATTCTTCAGAATGCCATCCCTTCTGGCTTGAAATTGTGTGGAAAAGGTTTCATTTTCCAGCAGGACAATGGCCCTAAACATGCAGTGACGCTGTGCCAGGTCTGTTTGAAGTCCAGGGAAGAGCAAAGAGTGCTGACATGCATGCCTTTCCCTTCACAGTCACTGGACGTCAGCCCTCGCCGAACATCTTTGGGAATATTTGAAAAGGCAAAAGGTGAACGCTACTGTAACATTGCAAGACTCTCACTGAGATGTGCTGAGAAAGACTGCTTGAATAATGTGGATTCTCATATTTTTCAAAAACTTGTAGAATCAATACAAGTCAGAGTGCAAGCTGTGGTGAAGGCGGACAGTGGACTGAGATTCTTTTTTACTTTTATTATCTACCGTAAAAGGGTACATGATTACTAAAACTCTTCTAAAACTTCTTTACACACGGGATTCTGACCAGATATTTACAAAACCTAAAACAAGAATATCTACAAAGAGTTAGACAGTAAGTAAAAAAGCACTGCAGTGAATAATGTTACAACACTGTAGGCAATACATAAACATTAAATGGGTTTATTCATGTCTGGAATTTTGTGTAAATGAATACTTAACATACAGAATGTAATACTTCAGAAGTCAAGAATCTGATGGCAGGAATGTCATTTCCAGCTTAAGCGGTAAAGAGAAAACGTGAACTTTGACATTGCCATGAAGTCTGGTTTCCCCTGCTTTCTGGATGTGTCCTTCCTCGTCTTTTCTATCCATGCAGAGTGGGCTGAGTCTGAACTCATTTGTGAATCGACATTCAAGTCCATTCTCAGCCATCCTCATAATGACACACAGCTCGCCACCTCGCTGTCGTGCTTTTAATGAGACACAGAGACACTAGTTTGGAGACCCACGACACGGTAAGTACCTGCCGTGTGTCTTAACCCGCAGAGACATATTAGACTACTGCTGCAAAGTCTGCATGTTTCAGCAGGACACACACACATAAAAACATTCAGACACTCAGATGTCTATGTGTATCATTTGTGAACAGATATTTTGGCTTGCTTGCACTCCGCTGATGCTTCTTGTCATGCCCAATGTATTCACAAACTCTCTCTTACACACACAGAAAGAAATGCAGAACAGAATAGCATCCAACCAGGCATCTCCCATGTGTCACCCGTGTCAGCCATGCATGGTGCCATATTCCAAGTAAATTCTTCACGCATACGCACGACCACACACACACACACACACACACACACACACACACACACACACACACACACACACACACACACACACACACACACACACACACTCGACCCTTTTCCACATGAAAGACTTGTATAGGGTTTTTACACGTTCAATCTTAAATCTATTTATGTATGTGAGGGCACATGTTTCAATATGTCACTCTGCAGTGTTGTGCGCGTTCATATTTTAGTCATACTGCATGTCCCTCATGGAATAACATTTACAGTTTGAACAGACGAATCAGTTGCACATATTTTCTGTGGGTGTATCATGTCAAAAGTACATATCTATGTTTGCCTTTGGACCCCAAGAACATGTCACATGTAATATGGATCAACAGAGATTTGTGCTAAACAAGCTGTTGAGAATAAACATAGATAAATAGAAAGATACTATGAGATAGACAAATACATAGAGTATGAATAGATTAATAAAACGTATTAGTTTATTACTCAATTATTCAATTAGTTGATCAAAAAAAAAGTTTTATAGTCGATATATCGTCATTTATAGAGAAAAAAATGCCAAACATTTGCTGGTTCCAGTTTCTTAAATGTGAAAATGTCCTGTTTTTCTCTGTTTTATATCACTGTAAATTCAATATATTTGCGTTTTGGACTGTTGGTCAGACAAAACAAGCAACTTGAAAATGTCACTTTAGCTTATGATTGGCATTTTTCAATTCTTTATGATACTTTATAGCCTAAATAATGAACATAACAACAGAATCAAAACAATCAAGAGAATATGGAATAATGAAAATACTTATTTCTTGCAGCCTTAAGATAGATACAAACAGAGCAGAAGGAATGTGGGATATTGCAGAATAAATCACATTTATTATTAACATGGCTGTGGGATTGTGTGTGTGTGTGTGCACGTGTGTTTTGGAGTGTTTTTCCATGTGTATTGTCTGTGCGACCTGTGTTTTCTTTATAAACCAATCTATAATTCACGTGATGATGTCTAGGGGTGATATGATGCCTGAGGCCCAATTCTGTGTTTTTTAAGCCAGCGGCTGACCTCAGTCTTTGATCCAATATTAATAGATCTTTGTGATTACATTATATTGGAAAGGTTCCAGATGCATTATTCGGGGCCATGGGATCAGCTCACTGTATCTTGTCACAATTCTCAATGTTAACAGGAACTTGATTAGACATCAACAAAAATCTCAGAGAAAAGAATCCCATGGTGCTTACTGCTAGGGATGGATACTAAAACCCCGTATTCAATGGGCCCCGGGCCTGAATTATGAAAGACGTGGTATCAATAAGCTCGGACGTTAACGGTTCTGCTGTCAATACTGGAGACATTAAGAAAATGCATTTCCTGACCCGGTTACACGAGTCGATGCTAACAATGCTCGTTGCCACAAGTACAAGTCTTTTTCATGTGAGGGCGGAAACACGAACCATCTTTGGAAACTTCTAGTGAAAGTGCGTCACATCCAGGCAGCGAAATGCACAGTTTGACCGCAGTCCACCTCAGTTATCTCAGGTGTGCTTACGGCACACCATGTGGTCTTGCATGTATGTAATCTACAGTGTTTATACACATTATTCACTTGTGCTGTGCGTGCTTCATGTTCTGACTTGCATTGCAATATGTTGCATGTTCAGTTTGGAGCTGTTCAATTTTTCCTGCATGCTGAAGGTGAGACAGTTAAGATACTACTGTATTTTATCTTAAAATGTGACTTGAGTCATGACACTGCTGCCAATAGTAATGATGCTGTTATTCAACATTATGATAAATAGATGGTGATAGTGTCAACATCATATAATTAAAATGAATACTGATGATGATAATAATGTTGATAATATTGCATTTTATGATGTCAGTTGTTGTGTGCATTTACATACGTTCCGAAGAGTGTTTGTACGTTGTGGAAAGTGAAAAATAACTATTACATACTGTTTGTGTGCCTTTACTGAGAGAAATCACAAAATAAACAAAGCCAGCACCACCGTGAGAGTATTTTCAACAGACAGTGCGCTTCCGTAGTCCTGAATTGGATCTGTAACAACATTGTTTAACACATTACCAAAAGAAAATGGCCTATTTTGTATCAAATTACTGTCCGTTGTATACCGAAATCTGATATTTTCTCAGCTAAAAGACAGAGCTTCACAGGTAAACTGTAACAGAGTTGGTGTTGCATTTATTTCACTTTAATTCAGAACAAAATCCAATCATCTGCAATTTACACACAGGCCATATTACTGCACACAGGCTATGTTTCAGCTTACAGTTTTTGCCAAACATTTTGATCAAATACAGGCAGATGTGCGCACACACACACACAGGCATACAAATGTACACGTTCACACAGACACAATCACTCCTCGTCAGCGCTCCACAGAATAAATAGCTAGCCCCATGTCCTCTCTCTGACACACACACACACACACACACACACACACACACACACACACATATTCAAGGGTGTAATAGATTTTCTCATCACCACAGCAGTAAATTGTCCATGGATATAGAAGCACATCCTTGATACATGATTATTAAACAACAAATAGCAGACAGAGCGGTAGTGGAAATGATTTGGTAAGCAACAGAGAGAGAGAAAGGGAGAAATGGAGAAGAGGAGGAGATGATTATGAGGTTTTATTGACAAATGGATGTTGTGAGAATCATTCAGTAAATGACAGAAAGATAGCATAATATTTACCAAATGATTGAATGAAAGATATAGTGAATTATTCAACAAATGGCCTGGAGATGCAGAGCGAAGGAGCAGGGTGATGTGATAAAGACACAGAGAGAGGAAGGAGAAGACAGAGCAATTTACCAAATGGTCAATGGGACACGAGACAGATATTGTTGCAGCCTTGTCAAAATCGAGAGGAGGGAGGACAGGAGAGGAGGAGAGAGGAAAGAAGAGGGGAGGAAACAAGAGGAGGAGAGAGGAGAGGAGGTGTGAGAAGAGGAGACAAGATGGTAATTGGGCCATCACGACTGTCACCGAAAGCAAATAACCATAGCCATAATCACACCACACGCTTCGAGAGTAAATGTGTGTGCGGCGGTGTTCCTGGGTGTGGGTGAAGCATATTATTCGCAACCCGTTTATCAATTACAGTTTCTGCTGCATCATCAAAAGAGTCTGGAATCGTTTCTTTGTCCTTTCAACATGTCTGTGTCTGTGTGTGTGTGTGTGTGTGTGTATGTGTGTGTGCGTGCGCACATTATTGTGTGCGTATATATATTTGCTGCAGAGTATCATCTCTCATACTTTCCTATTTACTTCTTATAGCGTCTGTGAAGTGAAGCGAACTTTTACCTTGAGAAAGAATGAACCGTGAGAAACTGCTGCTCAGGAAAGTTAAGCCACTAAAACACACACAAGAATGTATCTATGGAGTTACGTACATACACACATACAAATAAAGTGCAAATAAAGAGTTGGAAGAGGTGTCTAAATCTGATTTTAACAATTAGTGCAACATTAGTGCTCGATTTTATATAAAAATTGTTATTTACAGTGCGAGCCAGGATTTAAATTATTACTTTTTTCCTTCATCTAAAAAATGTTTGCTCTACCTGACTTGTAAAAAAAGGTGGAAAGGTGCGAGTGGGATCCCTGATCAATACAAGCACATGCCCAGTTAAAGTCTGTACGCCCAAACAATCCCTGTTGCATGTACATGTTGCATGTTGAGTTATATGCACACATAATTGTTAAAAACATCAAGTTAAATCAGGATTGCACATTTCACTGGGATCCTGATCCGATCGGACCAGTGTTCATGGCCTCAAACCTTCATCATCTCCAACCACCTTGTGTCCCGCTGAAGAACGCCATTTCTTCAAACTCCACAGTTCCAACCTGTGGAAATAGGCTGGCTTGACATTGGGTTTTAGAGGTTAATTTACAAAGTGAGCGCTGTTTTTTGTTTACGCAGTGTATTCTGACATTTTCTGCAACACAATTTTGAAGAAGAAACACAGCACTTATCGGCACATACACACATGCACGCATGCATACAATCACAAAGCCTTGCTGTTACTAAGTGGAAGCCAGTTCCATAATTACGTTTCCTCTCTGTCTGTCTGATTACCAAAACAACAATTTCAAGATAGAAGCGGTCTGCAAATAATGCAGCGTGTGTATCTGAGAGTATTTCTGTATTTGTATTTCTGTGTGCAAGAGAGAGATAATCAGATGCCAACTGAGCTGTGAAAGTGATTGCCGTGGAGCGCAGTGTAAGAGAGGCAACAATCAAAGAAACACACTACTTATCACACTCACACACACACACAACACATAGTAGGACACGACTAATACGGGAGTTTTGGATCTAAGAGTGCAATTTGGGAAGTAATTATGATTTGCTACTTTTTCTGTTTTCACATGACTATCAGATGCACTTTCATCCTTTAACAACATAACAACAACGTAATTGCAGAAGTAGATCATGACTGATCAGCAGCAGCAGCAGCATCATATCTACCCTTCATGTAATTATATGTTTTTAAAATGTTCCCACTTTGACACTTTCAATCTTTCTGACTCCCTATGTGTACACATCTGCAGCTGAATAGTACTGAGTCATTGCATTAACTGTGTAACTGAAAATGACAAACAAACATACTAAGCACACAGCTCTGCCTTGTAAAGATCAGCCACTTTGATTTACGTTGCTGCTTGCGACTGGAAAACAGAACCGTGCCCTATATTATTTTATTTTTTCTTCTGTGTTACGTTGCAGTGATGAAGCTAGCCAACTCCACAGACAAAGCCCTGGGGTGTTGGTGGGGGAAATTCAAGTCAAATTCAGTAACGGTTGAATACCTGGACTTGTGGTTTCATCTGCAAAAGTTTGGATAAACTGTAGATCAAATACAGCAGCTATGCGGCTAATTGTGGCACACTTAGGTCTTGTTTTTATACATTATAATTAATTCATAATCCTCCCCTGTCTCCCATGTACCAGTCTGTCTCTTTCTCCATAACAGCCTCTTCCCTTCTTTTAGTTTCTGTTTTCTACTCCATTTCTTCTGCCGTGTTTCCTCCTTTTCTTTGCTTCTTCTCTCTGTTCTTATTCTGTCTCTTGCAGTGTGACCTCTTGTTTCCTACCTTTGACATGCAGAGATCTGACTTCACCCATGCATAATTGCACATCTGTGTGTGGTGCTGTGTGTGTCTGTGACTATACGTGTCACTCTGCATGTGTGTGTTAATGTATAAATTGGGTGTGTGCAGAGCTTCTGTCATTCTCTTTTTTCTGCTCATTTTTTTTGTGTGTGTGTGATCACTCAAAACCCCCCAGGGAGCTTCGAAGTCATAGGTCAAACCCTCAACACCTCTCCTCTGTTCTTTTTTCCCCTCCTCGTTAAACACTGGTTTAAAGGTCCTCAATTTAGAGGAGATAACGAGCACAGGTCAATTAAGAGGGGAGATAACAAGGCAAAGTGTGATAGAGGGACAACACCTGGGGGCTGCTTCACACATTAATGAGACATCGCAGAGAGAGAGAGAGAGAGAGAGAGAGAGAGAGAGAGAGAGAGAGAGAGAGAGAGAGAGAGAGAGAGAAGGGAGACATTTTTGTCACAGATTCAAACCTTCTTCCATACAGCTACTGTGCATGAGAAGATGGTTCACAGAGCTTGAGCCATCTCTTCAGTGCTGACCAGTGCCTACCAAACTTTAGTCAGCCAACTCATGAACTGTTACATGTATGCAAAATTTCTTGTACTTGATTCAGAGCCTAGAGGTGGATGTTGTTTTGGAGGCGGGGCTTAGGAAATGCTATATGACAAGCAGCAACAGCAAGTAGCAGCAGGAAATGTTCACAGCAGTTACAGCACAGCTTTGAGGTGAGCAGCGCAGCGGCAAGCAGAGCTCATCAGAGCATGAAGGCTTTAATATACCGCCCTACTGGAAAGACCACACTTAATCCTAGATAGTTTGGGACTTTGTAGTCTTCAAACTAATCTAATCCTAAAGTGGTTAATATAACTAAATATCTGCAACTTAGAACTTCAAAAGGCAAAGGGCTGTATGGTAATACTTTGGGTTAGAAGGGAGTTTGTCCATTTTTGAAGTTAAAGGAAACATGAGATGAAGTTATGTGTGACAACCCTGGTTGCTTCTTATTATGGTCAATGTGTGTGTTGTATGCATCTCTCCTGGTCCAAAGTAAATGAAGCAAAGCAAACAGGCCGGTTCAGGCAGACGACTCAAGTGCTGCGCTATGCAACATACCTGTAAATACAACGTTGTCCTTAATATTTTATCCTTAATAGGATAGTAGAACAACCCATTAGAAGTAACACAATTATTTGATCTTGTTACCAACTCCTTTAAGAAAATAAAACAGGAAGAAAATATCTTTATAACACTGGTGACAGACCACATGACAGACCAATGTCTGATATGACCAATATAAGACAAAAACTGAGCTTAGTTTAACTTACAACACAGTGGAGTGAAGTTGCATCATTTTTGAAGAGGGAAATAAAGAAAGCTGAAGGCAGACAGATAGATAAATAGATCAGACGAGGTGTTGCATTTCACTGTGCCACAGAGAGCACTGCTCTGTTTCAGATTCAACACCATGCACACAGTGGAGGTTCCCATATAATCAGCTCCATATGTGATGAACAGCAGAAACAACAAAGACAGCAGTTATGTCTATTGTGCAGCATCTTGAGGTATAAATCGATAGTCTGATCACATGTAATAACATATTGCTCCCAAGCTGTCCTAACACTGACATCTGTATCAATCTTTATCTTTTTGCTTTACTGAACTGTCTGGTGCCCATTTCATGCTGGCCTGTCACAGCTGTGTACGTCTACTGTGTGTAAAATCGGATTCCTCCCATCTCCAACATCCATGAAAATCGTCACATCTGATGACAACGATCCAATGTAACAGCCTCTGATGAAGAGTCTCAGTGTCAAGTGACTTTTTCACGGAAACATATCAGTCAAACACAGAACACTGAGCACAAGATATTCTCTCCAGCTGTCAAGACTTTGATCAGATTTACTTTGGTCGCCACATCAAGTTTTCAAATTCCTGCCACTTTTTAGCGACATAGCTCAATATCAAGACTCTGCATGACCAATCAGCACAACATTTTGAGTGGCTATTAGAGCTGCTCCTCTACTGTGTGCCAAGTTGGGGGAAAAACTGGCCTGAAAAGACTAATTGATTATGTCTAAACTGGTAGTGAGCTCTCAAATGCCCCCCATATTGTTATTCTGGCCTAAAATGGAGGGTTGGCATAGTAACAGTCATGGAGGTAGCAGATCCAGCAACCTCATCGAATACATGTAGTACAGTAATTCTCTTTTATCCATATTGAAACAGTGGGATTGTTTGTTTCAGTAAACCTACAGTACTGCATTTTGAACTGAAGTAATGCACAAAACTATGCAATGCTGATGCTGTACAGTCAACAGCAGAACCAATATATGTATGTTCAGGGAACACTGTAATGACAATTTGAAGTGTAAGGCATACACCAGTGAATCAGGGTTATTAAAGATGAACTGGACTCATTTCGTATCAGACAGTAGGGTCTAGGTTTGTTGAGAAGAAATAATGTGTCTCATTCCCAAACATTTTCTCATTTTCCACTCTTATGTGTGTTCATGAACGCTGAATAAGACAAAAATAAGAACACCCTCCATCTGATTCATGAAACCAGGCCACTGAGTTGTTCTTATCCACATTAAAAACTTTGTGAATCAGTATTTGTACTTAAGCTGGATATGCGTTCCAGGAAATCTGTCACTAGCATAGGGACACCCTCTCTGGGGAACATCCCGACCCAGATAACAGGTGTCAAAGTCAGGTATTTAGAAACTCCAATTGTATCTGTGCTGGAAAGCTCACTGTATTCAAGTGTGCCTAAAAAAAGTGGCAATGGATGGCAATGTCGGTCTGTTAGTCAGTTCATCACCATGAGGTTCAAATTTGTGGTTTTGAGTGAAATATCTTAGCAACTATTGGATGTATTGCCATGAAATGTGGTACAGACACTTATGTCCCCCTCAGGATGAATTGCAACAACTTTGGTGATCCCCTAACGTCTAATCTAGTGCCCCCATAAGGTCAGAATTACACAATACTTTGTGTTTACGATAATTACCAAATGTTATGTGATGTGTGATAAAAACTAAAATACTGAATATAATAAAAATATCTAATGGTTGGTCATTTACTGACATCAGTTGTATTTTAGTTTGATGTTTCGTGGACTAAATCTATAAGCGATGATTTTGTGAGAAATACTGGAATAAGAAAACAATGATGAATCCCACAAACGTTTTGAATTTGTGAATATTGTACTTATACAATCAAATCTGTGTGAATAAAATTTCCTAAATGAGTCCCAATATTCTTGCAGGTATGTGTATAGTTGGTGAAAAACCTTAGTGACTGTCAGCTTTTTAATGTGCAGCGACCACGCCTCTCGGACTGTCCTCTAAAGCACTTTGGTGTTATCAGTTTCATATTTAAATGTTCATACAGGGTTTATGAGACCGGCTTGTGTTAGACGGCTAATACATCAGAAACAGTGAATTTCATACCTCATTATCTCTGCTGTTTGAAAAAGGCCATTTCACAGGTCTTCTCATGCCCACTGAACTGTTCAGATATCACGAATCCCTGAAATAATTAATATTCAGATTTAAGCCTTTTTAATTACTCTAACAGCTCAATTTCTGCTGTTCAGATTTCTAAGCCACATCCAAAACATCCGGGTGTGGTTTCTAAGGCCTTCTGGAGTCATTTATTTCTGGCTTTTTACACTTTTCACATGATTTCATGTGTAATTACCTTGAAACCAGGCTAAGCATTTCACAAGCATTCCACTAAGGGAGGCAGGGAACGACAGAGCACCGGGCTGCAGGTCTGAGACTTACTAAAGGGAAGCCATAGTTACACTACACTTGTGTGTATGTGTGTGCGTACATGTGTTAAGGGACTGAGATTTCTGCACTAACCATTCAAAAACTTTGTGTGTGAAAGTGTGAAACAGATTTAGAGAGAGAGAGAGAAAGAGAGAGAGAGAGAGAGAGAGAGAGAGAGAGAGAGCCTATGTGTGTATGTCCTTGTGTGTTATTGCTCCCTGAGATACTTGATATTTAATGAGGGCAGGGAAAAGTGGAAAGAAAAGGCCATCTGGGTTCTGAGTGGTTGTTTTCTCTGTGCATTCCTGAGTTTTGTGTGTGAAATGTGGATGTTTCCTCTCCCTTGTGTTTGAGTGTGTACTTGGATATGTGTTTGTTTGGGTGTACCTGTAATTATGTCCTATAGTCATGTGGGGCTTAGGTAGCTAAATAATCAAGCCCAGTGTGGGATAAGTGATTTTGGATTGCTACTATGACAAGTTTTGATACACGCTGCAGTGCCACATTTGAGGCAATGGCAGAAAGAAATATGCAAGACACAGTTGCATTGTAAGTTTTCTCAACACCCAAATGACCAGGAACATTGTCATTGGTATGTCTACAGCGAAATGATCTCATTGCAGCGCCTGATAGCCGCGAGGAAAGCTGCCCAACCCTTTACCTTGCAAGTCAATACTTCCAATGAAGGATCGTGCTGTCTTGTTGCAAAATTTGGTTGATAGATCATCTTTTTTTAAGAGGTTTAATAATATTTGCTTTATAATATCTTTTCAGTTATTGACAAAGAGGCATTTGCTGGAGCCAAAAATAAAGAGACCAGAGGACAGTGAGACTCTCTCTAAACAGACCCAAGACTTATTCGACCCATTTCAAACTGCAGTCGATCTGAAAACATCCTAGCACTGACAGAAACTTACACTGGCAGGAACATGATGGGCCACCAATTAAGAACCAGCAAAAAATATGCACGTCATTTTACCCTGCACTTCACAGTTCACGCTCTCTGTCTCCATGACAGCGAGTGGACTGCCCTTGCTGCTTTTCTCCGCCTTTGTGGTGTACAACCTCTTGGCCAGCCATCACCTTCCACCTGCTCCACCACCGTGAAGACAAGATAGTGACTCTCCAGAGAATAGTATGTTCCAAAATCTGATGTTTTCACCTGAAAATGGCTACTCATCCAAGCCATTCTTACACAAAAATCATATGTGAAGTGATTCATGTAGCATTTCACGTGAATTGTCCAAAAACAAATGGTATTTCATATATGACAAATTCATGTTTTTGCATTAGAATATACACACGCACAATAAAAAAATCTTTGATTGTAAGTGTATTGACCTATAAAGCTGCCTACCACTATGGAGTAAATCCACAGAGTTGGGATCTTTGAAGTGAACTCTGCTCGGCTCACACTGCATTCAGCTGTCATTCTGGATAACTCACACATGTGCGAACACACACACACACACACACACACACGGCATGAATAGGTGAAAATCACTCAATGTACACATTCACTAAGTGCACACAGCAGACACATTTTACGGTAGATCAAGAGGAAGTGCAATGTTTTTGCGTGAGACTACTGAGGCAGTCAGGTTGGCAGAAGATTGAACATTTATCCATGCCATTTTCTCTTTTGCAAGTGGAAAAAAAGGCACACACTAAAGCATACACACAGAAATGTGTCATACAGTACACATAGAAACACATAGAAATAGAAAGTCCTCACTTACTATGCACACATAAGCAATGAACATTTACACAAACAGAAAACCTCTGGAAATAAACAGACAGATGGGTATATTAATGCTACTGTTACACCACTTGATATTCACTACAAGTGTGATATGAGTTTTTAAGCAATGCAGTGAGGCCAGACAGATGGTGCCCAAATCACAAAATCTAAAAGATTATTTGAAAGGTGTCTTGTGGCGTTTTCTTGTGAACAAACAAAAGCTATGTTTACATTTAGTGTTACTCACCAAAATGCATTGTGTATAGCTTTCAGCTCTCACAAACATGTCTAATGCAGTTACTTCCTGATAAAGACATGTTTTAGGTATTTTAAATACAGTGTTGTTTACACCATGTTTGTTAGCTTGCTTGCTGGTGCATTGCAGTATATCTTGGTGTGTCACCGTCACCTGTAGAACAGTGGAATAACCATTGGCAGAACTGGGTATCATGTCAACCATGCATGAGATGAACAAAACGTGGACCCACTCATATAAAAACTGCTCCAAAGCACTACTAGAGGCCAAAAAGTCCATGGGGAACCTTTCATGGCAGGAGGAACTGTGTTGAAAATCTTGATCGTGATTTCAAGTGATCAATATGAACAATCTGTATACACAGAAAAGCTGATGTTCAAGTTTAAGTGGTCACACTTTAACTTTTGTTTTGGAATACCTCGAAGCTCAACTTCTCATCAAGTGACTATAATGTTTGAAATGATCCTCATAATTGTGTAAATGTGTAAGGAAGTAATCATTGTCCAGTTGTAAGTAATCATTGTCCAGTTTAGGTCAGGCTTAGTGTTGCGGTTTGGCCAAATGGTCATAGTTACACTTACAAATCCTTTGGAGTTACACCAAATCGACAAGCGTCTTTCATCTGAAAGACACTAGACTATCTGGTCCAGAGCACAAAAAACATTTGCCATGGTCCGATGGGCTGTCTTTCACAGGTTCACCTTTGGAGAAAGCCAAATCATGCGATGATCTGTCCTACTGTGTCTGTTGACAGCTAGTAAACATAGGGTCAAATCTGTTCTACAGCGGTCAGCCATCTTGTGGGACTCATTAGGTCTGATGATTGTTCTAAATGGTTGTGTAACAGCTGAAGAATATGAGGCCATTTTACAGAATCAGGTGCACCCAGTGGAGCAGACACTCTTCCCATATCCCAAGATGAAAATGGCCTCACACACACTGCCAAACAAAGTGGTTTCATGACAACCTCGTCTACCAAAAATGTAAAATGAAATGAGCACAATGTCATGAAATGCAAACTGGGGTTTTATGTGTGACAATAAACAGAAATGTTTTCAATCCTCAAAAAAGGTACACAGGCTACAGGAAGTAGTAAAATGGCACACTTGGACATGGCACAATACAAAGTGAGTATATGCAATGTTTCAATATAGGGGAATAATTAACAGAGAAGGGATACTATAGTTAGTAGCCAGGGGAAGAAGCAATAAATGTACTATTATTTAAGGCCATAGCGGTGCAAGTATAGACAAGTTTTAGATGCTGAGGGCATCTAAATAATAGCAGTGACAGAAACCTGTGTCGTACTCATTTTTATAGTCATGCCACAAATGTAGCATTCAATATATGATTGAATCTAATTGTACAAAATCAAAATTTTGAGTACTTCTTCCTTTTAACAAGACAGTCGTCTTACCGCTAATGGCATATATGATGTTCTTACAAACTGATTCTGATTTGTTGTCTGACTGGTCTGCCCTGCACGACAAAATCCAACTTTTCACCACACAGTAGAACAACATATTCCAAAAATCACAAAAAGACATATTTCTATATAGCAATCAAACAGAAATACCTTTTTCTGTCTTTAAACCCTGGGGGGAAAATATACAGAAATATACAATACATATGTCATTACTAAAACATTATCTGTCATCCTATTGTCTACTATACAATATTCTGAATGTGTTAGCTGTAGGAATGAAAAAAGTCTAGAGGCAGTGCAGAGTGGGTCTGTCAAGATTTGAGCCATAAAAATGGCTGCAATCACAAAGTTCAACAAATAAACAGGTACTTATCATGGCAACTCCAGCAAGAGTTAAATGTTTGACAGCCTACCAGCAATTTGTATTAAACTACCCACCAGTTTTTGCACCTGCAGTCAATCTCTTTAATATTCTTGTACAATAAAATTATAATTCACTTCACAGTATTTTATTCTTGTCAGGTCAAAAGCTTCTGAAACACCATTTACAGTACTGCCCCTTCCTTCAGTCTTGAGTTATATCACACAGCTCCTTGAAGAACGGGCATCTGATCCGCTCAGCAGTACAAACAGCATGCTGAAGCTTGTCCTTGGAACAGGAGGAGGTGCAGCCATATCAGATAACTTGGGGGCATGATGAAGGCTTGGAACAGGGTTGACTGTGAGGACTGATTAACAATGAGCTTCCTCGGTTGCCACTGGAACAACATTCTGTTGGGTTGTCTTCATTAGTCAGTAAGTATTCTCATCCCACTGGAGGGTATTTGGGATGGCCTTCGACAGAAAGCTAAATAATTTCACTTTCTTTATGTCTGTATGTTCAAGGACTAAGGGAAAGGCTATGAGGTTAGCAATTGCCATACGTTTCTGCCACTTGGAAGCATGAATACCCACTTCAAATATTGCATATTTACAACCTTATAGGTCATGAGATACCCGCTTTGCAAGAAGAAAAGTTTTAAATGCAGGGGGCACAAGATAAAACTATTAGGATATATGTGTACACCAAATTTCATGTCTCTCCATTCCTTTGTTGGTCACAAACATGGAAGCAGTCAAACAGATATACAGACTGAATGGTGATCACACAACCTCCACTCTCTGGCAGAAATAAAACCCTAACATACATGAGCAATACAAAGTGTAAAGATCACTACCGAAAGAATAGGATCACCATTGTTTAAAATACTCAATACAGTTCGTCAACTTTAATTAGTAGATGCTTCGGAGGCTATGTGTGGTAAGAATAATAGGATAAGATATCACAAGTAGACACAACAGGGAGTAGACAGAACCTGAACATCTCAATAAATGTTTTATGAGAGAATGTATTACTACTGCAGTGCACAACTAATCAAACAAAGAAAACAAAAACAAGTCCTTCTGAACAATTGTCAGTGTTACAAAGTCCATGTAAGGTAGAGACGAAATTAGCTTTCAAGATGAAAAGAAACAATTGATTAAAAGACAAAAGAGACTGAATGATAAAAACATTTGGTTGTTAGGATCGGCTGTGTTCAGTCGTTCGTTACAGAAATTAACACAAAGTCAATCAGTTTTAGAGAGACTTGTCATCAAGTTCAGTGTCACATTTTACATGGCTCACACAAGAATAGTGTGAGTGCAAGAATAGA
The DNA here is from genome assembly GCF_043641665.1 of Enoplosus armatus. Taxonomy (NCBI): domain Eukaryota; kingdom Metazoa; phylum Chordata; class Actinopteri; order Centrarchiformes; family Enoplosidae; genus Enoplosus; species Enoplosus armatus. Next base: position 13,087,508 of record NC_092195.1, read on the forward strand.
GAAGAAATTGAGTAAATGAGGATTATTAAACATAAAGCAATTTGCAATTCCAGAACAAGACGGTAATTGGATTATTGTGTTTAACAGCATCAACTTGGAAAACATTGAGCTGTTTTCATTGTGTTGTTTCTGGTGGTTCACTTGCACATATTTCTACTAATGTTATCTAACAGCCTTTATACAGAAAAATAAAAACAGTCAACCTTTCAAGGCCTTCTGATCACAGTCAACTGAATAATAAAATAGCCACAGATGCACCATCCTAACCAACTGGACCACCTACACTGAACCAACTCAACTGACAACATATCCTCACCACCTAACACAGGCCCAAAGCCAAACTGTCTATGATACCACTGCATCTCCTGCATCTAATTGCACACTTTTCTTTCATGTGTCTCACACTACAGGGCAGCACTAAGGTGCATTAAATGCACTGGTGACATAATCTAACCAGGCGGCATCATGTGCCATCAGAGTCATCACAACCAAAAGGAACAAATGTAACTGGAACAAAGTGTTAATAAAATATAATAAATGGGGATATACATTTTCTCCCTGGACTCAACAAATATTTAATAATAATAGTTGTTAAAATCTTGTACAGAATAAAATGAAGCACTACCCGATCAGTGCAGTGGTTCATCACCCGAGTCCTTGATAGACATCAAACTGAAATCTTATAATAGTCCCATTGGATTGAACAAGCCCTATGGAGAGACTGCAGCCACTGTGGATTCTTGTTATTCCCTTTGCCAGCAGTCCAATTCTGCCTGAAAGACTTTTAAGACCTTGTTTTCCAGCAAACAATATCGTTAGGTCAGCACCTCTAACCCAGGGGTGGTTTATGTATGACATCAGTGAACCCTGGTTGGGGCACAAATACCTCAGCGAGGCTCTGCAATTGGTATCTCTTCTTTGTAAGCCGGTGTTTGATGGCAGTCACTAAAGACTAGCTTGTGTTGTTTGGCAATTATTGTAAACCTGAAACTGAGGAGAAATAAAAGCACTTTTTCTCCCCTGTGAAAATCTTCTCAGTGGGTATCTCTGTTATACAAGCAGTGCTCTTTCACCTGGGGCAAACACTCCTGTACAATATCACCCATTGAATTGAATACTGTTTGCAGGCCCTGGATTTATAACTGGGTCCAATACAGCCATATGTCCCATGATACAACAGGCCAGACTGATGGTGGGGTTAGCATTAGGGGTGGGAATCACCAGAGGGAAATACTTCTTGGTAGGTCATGGTGAGTTGAGAGATGTGGTGGCCTCAGCACTTGGTCAAAACATGATGTTACACTAAAATATTGGACCAAAATCAACTAATTTCAATAGAATCGCTGCAATTGGTGAACTTGACCACACATTCAAAATTTCACACCAATCGGATGTGAGAAAGACTTGACTCTTACTCTCAACCTGTTGTTGGTGTAAATGGCAGCTTCATAGGCACCAGCATGTCAATGTGCCCTGTGCCCTGTGCACTGCAAATACAAAATACATAAATAAGCTCTGCAAAGTTTTATTTAACATCCTTCATAACATTCTACTTTAATCTGGAAAAAGACATACTCTTGTAGTAATTACTGTGGAAAACACAAAGCTAAATAAATCTGTGGTAATAGGTTAGTATTGATGTGCCCTTGAGCTGAACAATTAACCCCAAACTGCTTCAGTCAGCTGACATTAAAAGACTCAAGTTTACTGGGCAGCTCCCAGAGGTCAGTGTGTGTAGTATGGAGGTCTGCTGAAAAAAAGCATGCACGCTTTGATAACAATCCCTGGATTAATAAATGTTGAAATATACACACACCAGGCAGTCCAGTGCTACCAAAGCAGACCTTTTATTTAAACCTGAGCCCTGATTAACTCTATACAGAGCGAGAAATGGAAATGCACATCATCAACTCTGGCAACCCTACTAATTCAGCCTTCGGCTTATATAGCCAGTGCACAAAATGCTCTCATTAAAACTCTGTGTGTTGAACCTGGGTTTCTCTTTCCTGTGGTTGTGGAGAACAGAAAGGAGAGAGACAGCAAAGTTGAAGTGAAACAAAATTTTACACTAATTGATGACATGGGCCTTTTATGCAAGGCCCTGAAAATGTGACTCGTCACACAAATACTGTAACCGTATTTGAAATGGGCCAGCTGAGTATGCACTGGGACTTACGTCCCATCTGGGGGGGTTATGTGACCATATTTGGTGAGGTAAAGCTTGTAAAAAGTGGATTTTGAGCTCAAGTTTTACTCAGGTGTAACAAACATGTCTGCTGACCTATCTTTTTGCTATTCGTACATTTTACTTCATGTGTTGAAACTGCCAACTGCAAATATTTATAAAGCCCCAGTTCACTGCATTCTTGGATTCTCCTGCTTCAACAACACATTGCAGTCGTAAAGGATTGTCTGAAAGCATTTGGCAAGCAGCCAATCTCAGTATGCTTTGAGTGGAGTGCACCATGACATCTTGGACGGGTCACCAGCCAATCACAGAACCAACACAGATCGACTCCCTTTCATGCCAAAGGGCAATTTAGAGTGTCCAGTTCACTTGACTTGCATGCTTTTGGAATATGAGAGTATTTCCACAAAAACACAGGGAGATCACGAAAACTTGACATAGAAAGGACCAGAGTTCAAACAGTTCTTGTAAGGCAACAATACTGTTCACTGAAACACTATGCTGCCCTCACCTGAGAGTCAAGAAACAAGAAAAAAGATGCATTATATCACACACAATGACTTCACAAGGGAACTTCCTCAGTTGTAAATGTGTTCATTCCTCATAATTAGACAGGAATGTGGTGTCACACAATAACAACATTTATTATAGGCTATACTGATGGCTGTTAACATCACGGGAACATTAAAGTTGCTGTGAGATGTGACCATCTATGTTAGACAAAAATTGAGGTAGTCAGTCAAGCTAAACTTGTCCTGCCTCACCACCTTGTTGGATTTGTTAGACAATAATCACCTGGATCAGCACACCTGTGTTATATACTATAGTCCTGTGGTCCATTGTGGTCCATTTCTTCCTTTCGTCCTCACCCCTCCACATTTAGACTGTGTGTTCATGTAAAACTTAGCGGTGCTACAATTAAATACATAAGCACAAGTCAAAGCAAGTCAAAGTTTTTTTGAAACTTCCCTTTGTGATTCCTGCTTTTAAGGATGACATTAGGTGGGTCAATATAAGAATACAAATATAAGACTCAAGCCTCTGAGTTTGAGGTAAAGGTTTGAGAAGTACCCAGTCTTTTCTGAGTTTCACACAGGGACAAATGAAATGTTAAGTTAATCCCAGGACTCTCAAATACTGCATCATCCCTGTGGGTGAGGCATTGCTGATGCGATTACAGTGAATTATCTGCTGACAGTGTGCCAGTCGGCCAATGCATTAGCACCAATGACAGCCACATCTTAGTGGGAAACAAATATTAGCCCCATGTGACCAAAGCTGTGTGAACCAAACAACTGGGCATCTGACGGATCAACACCACCATTCTTGGAGCATCACACTCTAGCAGGACTAAAATAGCTTTAATGTGGCCAACTGACTACTTCCTCTGCTCAGCATGTGTGTGTGTGTAACATTAATTATGTAACAACCGGAGGTAGATGCATAATCAGGAACTCTGATGCCATGCAATAAATTTTATGCAGAAAAACAAGAATTCAAATGCATAAGCATGCATGCATGTGCACACGCACGCACGCACGCACACACACACACACACACACACACACACACACTAATTAGAGTAGCTGCTGGCTCTAGCCTCAAAGATAAAGGATATTTATGACATTGGACAGAGTAATGGAAATGGATTTGTAATTTGTGATACATTAGGAGTGAAAAAATAATGAAATAAAACATATTTCTCTCAAAATAACCTACTGTGTCAGTGCTTTAACAACATGTCTAATATCTTAACAAATAGCAATATCAATATCCCCTAATTACTATCACAAGGTCCACTATGAGGATAGACACAACCTCTGGTACTAAAACTCATTAACTGTATAAAAAAAAAAGTAAAAAAGGAAGTTAAGAATGAAAAAAGGAAGTAAAGAAGGAAATCTATTTTGTTGGTATGTTTTTTGTCTGATATACACCAGCCATTAATTTACTTGCTGGTTTGTGAGTGATGCTACCAATCTACCAGTCTCGATGCCAATTTACATTCCAAAGCTATCAGTTTTCTTTTATCAGTTCCCTTTTTGCCAGGCTGCTGACAGTTGAGACAGCAACATGTGTAAGAGTTGACATGGCTGACTCATGACATGCTGACAGAAACATGAAAAGATGTTTGGATGTGGTCTGGATGGAAATCAGCAAGGCTTCAGGCTTCTTGTCCCCACTTGGCCCCACGTTTCCAAAAGGGTTTTTCCTTCACCTCAGTGTTGGCAACGTTTCCTCAAAATAGAATACAACCCTTTTTTGAAAACGCCCATTACAAAATCTATGAGATGCTAAAGCAAGCACGCGCTGGACATTATACAAAAGAAAGAAGGCAAGCCGGTTACGTTTTTAGTGTATACCTACTCAAGTATCAAAGCATCAGACAGAGGAGAGTGAGAAAGAATCTGAGGAGAAGAACTGCATCATTTCTAACTACTGTTTTGTTTAAAATAAAATAGTTAGGTCTCTTTTTTCCATAGTGACCTATGCTAAAGCACTAGAGAGAGAAAGGTAGACAACATGGCTGATACATAGACATGCACATCGTGTGAAACAGGAACAAGTTGTGTATTAAATTGATTGATTGGTTTAACGCACACAGCTTGACCCTTAGGTCAGATGACTTACATTTAAAGATGCATTTGCTTTTTTTTTGGGATACACTACCAGTGCAGCACTGGTGATGGCAGTTTCTGTTGGTTGGTCCAACTCTGAGCCAGTTCCACACTCCAGAGTCCAGAGTGAGTATTGAATGGATTGCCATTATATTTGGTGCAGACATTAACTGTCTCTAAAAGGTCCATACTAACATACTGAATGTTACATAAGATATAATGCTAAACATTATAATGTTTGTAAATGAATGATCTACTTTTGTATGGTGACTGCAGAGTTTTAGTCTTTGTTTTTGTCTTTTAGTTTTTCTTCTTCTGTGAAATTTCAAAATTCTCCTGAACTTTTACATTTCTCTTAGAGTCAAAAGTCAGCAATTTCTGGAGGGTATAAACTAAACTAAAAAGATTTTGTTTTTGTGTGTGTATGGCTGTGGAGTACAAGTATGGATCCCTGTAAATGTGTGTGTGGATGCTAATTTGCAAACTCAGCAGAAAGAAACAGAAGAGGGGGAAAACAAAGGTAGAGATCGGCTTTAGGCAATGTTATAGTGTGTATGGCCAGTGATCTCCAGCTGCAGCACTGTGTGTCTGTGAGAGCTTGTGCGTATGTGAACTGTTTTCAGTACCACGCAGAGTCCAAATGTTCCTGTAACAACAACAAAACAGGAGAAAGGGAAAAAAAATTAACTTTTGTTTGTAATTGCTTTTCTATCATACTGTTTTAAGTCCAACATATAAATATATTTTGGTTGGAAACAGCCTAATTGCTGTTTGCATGGATGGTCATGTCGTGTTTTGTTTTCTGTAGAAATGTGAACTGTTTTGCAATACGGCTGTAAAAAGTAATTTTTGCATATTATAAAACAACAAAGTTCACTAGAGGACATTCTATGATTATGATTGTGAAATAAGTTACAACAGGACGTTATTTCAATAGAGTTTTGCTACTGTCCTATCTTTCTATCTCTCTAGCTATCTATAGATATCACTTGCTGATGTCAATGCCCTTCTGGTGACATCTTTTATTATGCTTTCATCTTTTCATCTATCCATTCTCTACTCTGATGCTGTTTCATATCCCATGCTGGCATGTTGACTCAACAGTATGCAGTAGCACATAAAAGAATAGAATTACTCATATGTGCACGTCTATGCAACATCTACAACAGATGTCCAGCTTTGGTGTACATATGAAACCCTGGCTTTACTGTGGTATATGCTTGACATGAAACTATTGTGTAGCCGACTGAAAACTAGTCTTGTCCATTGTGAAAACAATTTGTTGTAATTTTTTTCATTAAAAAAACGCTGTCGTTTCAGCACCACATCTCTGCTCAACTGCTGCTGCTGCTTTACTTTAAAACACCAATTGGCATCTAGTCAGTGAACAGAAGTCAGAGTAGATATATATTGGACTTTTAGTCCCTTGCAAAATAACTAAGTATCACTGATGTGTTACATCTGGTGTGAATTGGAGTAAGCTGCACTTGGCAGGAGACAGTAGTCCTAAAAAGACAGTTTGAACCAGCAGGGTTCAGAAATAATCTAGCATATCATTAGACTGCACAGTGCCTGCTTACTTAATTTTGTTTGTATTCATATTTAAACTGCTACTGGAACTTCATCACTTCCTGTGTACAAGAAAGTGTCTTCTCAGTGACAATTCACAACACTAGAAATGTATTTGAATTAATTGAGAAACTTGGCTCCATCTCAATTAGATGAATGTAAGACTGATGCATTTTTACAAAAAAAAAAAAAACCTTGTCCAGTGGAGCTTTAAAAAAAACCATATCATCAAGGGTATTTTTGGTATGTCATCCAAATTTCACCACTGTTCAAAGCACTTGTCAAAATGTCAAACATCTCATATGAGGTTTGTGCAGGATTCAGGTGAGGTACTGAATACCCCAGCAAAAAGCCCCCTGACAGTAGAGTGATTATTCCAATCACGCCCTGCCTGTAATCAATGACAGAAGGTCACACACGCCTCCAACACGCACAGTCACGACAGATTGATATGCAACACATTCACACACACGCATCAAGACAGACTCCTGTACACTGCCAGTCACACACTTATACATTCTAACGCAAAACAGATACAAAACACGGACGCATGCACGAAGACTCGCACACATTCTTGGATCAATACATCAGGTCATAACCCCAGAGATGAACCATATGGAACATCAATAGGCTCATCAATCACACAATCACAGAAAATGGCAGGGTCACTCAGGGAGTGTGTGTGTGTGTGACAGAGTTCATCCCTTGTGTGTATTGCATGTCAGCTCATATTTAAAGGTAATGAATACATTTCCTAGATCAAACGTATGTATGGGTTGGTCCCACTGAAACTGTGTGTCATTTTGGTGTCCGTGTGTGCGTGTGTATGATTGCGCGTCTGTTGGTCTGTGCTCAGATCTGTAGTCATTGATTACAGGAAGCTGCAGTGTGTGTGTGTGTGTGTGTGTGTGCATGTGTCTTCCTGTGTGAGAGGCTTATTTGCTCATATTTAAAGGTTATGAATAGGTTTCAGATATTGACATATTGAGTGTCTAAGCTAGTGTTCTCGCATGCATCTGAGGCTGCTGTCGGGGTGTGTGTGTGTGTGCGTGTGTGTGTGTGTGTGTCAGATATGGACAAATTGCCCACTAAACATCTGAGAGCTGCAAACTTTTATTTTACACATAAAGATTATAATTAACACTTTGGTCCTTCATTATTATTTTGACCCCTGTAGCCAGCAGTAAATGACCTTTCTATTAAAGGGACACTGGCCCTAATCAAAGTAACGCATCTCTGCAATGAGAAATTGAGTTGACTGGTAGCATTTCATTGTGAAAGGTAATTTTACTTATGATCTCACAGGTCACTGGTTAAGAACATAAGGAACTGTTAAAGAGAAAAATGTCATCTTATAAATTAAAATTTCTTTAAAAAGGTGCATTAAGGAAAACACCGTCCATTTTTTGTGGGAGCCTGATAGTGGTATTGAATCATATCTTTGCCAGGTGCCTAGATTTCTGACTTTCTATTTAGTCCACACTCTTGTTCACCCCAGGGGCCCATCACCCCTCTGCCTTTACATTATCAACTGCTTCATGATGGAGGAAAATTCTACACATGAGCATAAAGGATTGGTCCATCCAAATTTAGAAAATACATGTTTTCTCACTTACGTCTGGTGGTATCAAGCAATGCAGCTTAGATTTTTCATGGGGACTATTTCCTCTGAACCAAAGTAAGTAGTGTCAGTTAATTATCCAGAGTTAACGGGACATTGTGTCTGAAAAAAACTTAAATTTAAAACTGTTCAGTGCCAAGATCACCATTCCACTCACCTCTAATGTACTGAGGTGATGGCATAAATCTAAGAAAGAAAGGATCTCTTAAAACCTGAAAAAAAAATTATATGCACAGCTAGATACAACTACGGGTAAGTGAGAAACCTAAATATCTTCTTTTTAATATGGGTAAGCCTTACCTTTTTCAGGCATGTTTCTGCAGAATTTCTTAGCGATTATAGACTTCAATGTTTTTTATTTCTGCTTTTAAGAGATTAAACAGTCAATATTGCAATTTTCTGGTTGCCAAAAAGTCACAGGATATTTAAGCTCTTTTGCATCTCTAAACTCCAATTTTTCACATGGCTTTGTCATACATTTTCAATTAAAGTTTATGAACTCTACTGTATTCCTGCTGAGAAATTTGACGTGTGCTTCTTATTAGGAATGCCGCCTTTCTTGGACAGCTCAGGCCCAATTGAACCTCTAATGGTAGCAATATGTTTTAATGAGCCTGAGCCCCAGAGCGACACTCATTTACACACTGAAGTAATGTGATTTTACCAAACAAACTAATTACGACTCTACATAAATAGTTCTTTATTTTGCAGGCTTGCTTTTTTCTCTGTCACCGTCTATCGGGCCACATCTGGGTCTCCTGAGATGTCACATGTTGGGTGCAGGCAGCATCATACACACACTCAACCACATAAAAACACACAGGCGAAAACTCAAAAAGAACAAATATTGTACATTGCCACATAAACACACACACACACACACAACAGAGAGGCAATTCTCACCCCCACAGTCTGAAGTGGACAATCTGTTGTTTCTCAATCTGTCATGTAGTATCACTTTCTTTTTTTCTTGTCTGTCCTGCCTGCGTCCTCTTAATGTCTCACTTACTTTTTTTCTTTTTCTCTCGCTTTGTATCACAGAAACGTCTGACAAAAGCTCTCACACAGCCTCGATGTGACACACGCGCGCACTACTTATCGATATCCCCTCCGAACAAACAAACACACACCCGCACACACTCCGTGATCATCCATTTCCCATTGAGCCCCTCGGCAGAGCTACAGTGCGCGTTGCCATGGTAACTAAGTACTCTTCAAATGATGAGTTGTCTGGTAATACCACTTCCTGGGGAGAATTCATTGCATGTTTGTGTATGTGTGTGTTTGTGTCCTGATTATGAGCACAGGTGCATCCTGGGGATATGTGCACACTCCCCCCTCCTCTGTGCTCCTCACACAAATGATGGCCTCTCCAGTGCCCCCTCTGTCAAAGCACTGATGACACCAAACTGGCATCGATGCAAGATGGGTCGGCCGGCTGTCATCCTCAAGTGCAGACAAACAAATTGAAGCTTAATGTGCAGAAAACAATAGAGATTCAGGTCTCACACTTTCACAGACACTCGCCTACTCATCCCCTCCTGGATATTATGGGCAGCAGGGTGGCTCAGTTATTAGAGAGACATCACTCAAACAAGGAGACCTGTTCTTCAGCCCAGTGCTCTGACCTGAATGGAGGTGAGGGGCAGAGGGACCGTATGTTGATCAATAAAGCATCACATTATTATAAAATAATAAAGCGCTGCAGTGAGCATAGGAGAGTTGTTCCAGAGGATCATTATCTCCAACACTCCAAAAACTCTGCCCACCATCCACCAACAAAAAAAAGAACAATTGAGGGTTTTTTTTTCTGTCACAGCTGAAAACACTCCATGTGTTATAACTAATACTTATCCAAGTCTACAGATCTGTTTTTACAAGCATCAGCACAGTGTCCATCACTGTCTGGTTTACTCCTGTCTTCTGCTAACCCTCAGAAATAGCTGCAGTGTCATCTGTCCTACTGAGAGGGTCAGTAGCTGTTTGCTTCTCTCTATCAAAGACCTGCAAAGTGTAAGAAAAGTGTAGCAGAGATTCCCATGACTCTTCTCACACAGCCAAAGACCTGCTTGAGACAGCACACTTTGGGAGAAGGCACTCATTCTTCACCACTTCTATTAGAAAAGCTTTTTCGTAAGAGCGGACTACATCTTTAAAAGCTACCTCAAGACCCCATCTCAGCTTTTTCTCATATGCCGACCTGTCTCTAGAATCACTCCATCGACTGATTCTGTCATTCTGTTAGTGGTTAGAAATGAATACAACCTGGCAAAGCCTCTGTATGTGGTTTGTTTCTCTTCAGCTCATTAAGGCACCATTTCTAACACTTAGGAGTCCTGGATAAAAATCTTAGTTTCTGGTCCAATTCCCACTGTAGCATCGGTCCCTTCACTGATTATTTATTCTCCGTCTGCAGTATCTACACAAAAGAGACAATCTGAATCCGTTCAGGGACCTAAGACATTTGTTTTTTGTGTGGGTAGATGACATATCTGGGCACTTTGGGCTCAAGAAGCAAAGCAAGTGTAGAGCCGAACTCTCTCCTGTCGGCTTCTCGGTCACATGGGCCAGAGCACCGCTTGCCTTCACCCAGACTTGCTGGCCGATCGTTGAGTCAGTGATGCCTCAAAAGGTCACAGCCCCTACATTAATAATTCCACTGCTTGTGTTACACGTTTTTATACCAGACTAGGACCAGTATACAGTATGGCATGCATTGCCAATATAGTTTTGATAATAATCTGTGTATTTGAATGATTTCTGAACAACTCAACAGTGGTGGAAAATAACTACTACTAACTAAGTGCAGAGTGAATCAACTTAAAGTACAAGTACCTCATAATTGTACCTGATTTCCATTTGGTGTTACTTTATATCTTTAGTCCATTTCACAGGGATGTATGCTATTTACTCTACTACATCTACCAGACAGCTGTAGTTGAATACATTTAACACAAAAGTATGATCACCTTATACATTATTACATTAACATACTGCTTAATGCAGCAGCAGTAATTCAATAATATAGTATGAGATACTCTGAAAGGGGGTGCCCTGCATAATGAGTACTTTTCCTGCTAATACTTCTGTACTTGTACTTTAGTAAAAGTTTTTATTGCAGTTGCCTTTCCACCACTGCAAATCCAAACAGTCTGGTACTGATATCCTTTATAGAACTGAACACTTTTATGACTCGTTTGTAGTTTGAATTGCTCAGAGCCAATTTTAAAGCATCCCATCGTCAACATATTGTGACTTTATACTGTTTCACTGTTAGTGCTTTGTCACCTTTGTTACTTGTCACAGCTTCAGGATACCAAAACAACTTTTTAAACACATCATAAATGTAGTATTAAGTCATTCAGACACAAAGCTATTTGGGTTGAAGACCACTGAGGCCCTTCACTATGAAAAGGGAAATTCCTCCTTCTCAAGGTCTGTTGTTTTATGACTCAACACAAAGTCACCCCATTAGACATTAATTGCTGCAGTATATGTTAAAAAACATTGTCATTGTTGTGTTTTCATGGTGTGTGTGTGTGTTCTCATTTTGCAGCATTATGCTGCTGTGTGAGCAATAATTTAAACAGCTAGATTTTACACTCAAGCTAAATTGTCCCTCTGAGACACGTGCGCGCGCGCGCGCACACACACACACACACACACAGAAGGTAATATATTGAGTAATCATATTTATTTAAAGGCCACTTGGCTGAGAAGTGTCACAATCCACCTCACACACAGGACAACAAAGGGAACAGGCAGTGAGGGTTTGTGAGAGCTCACAGTTATTAAGCAATTGTAAACAATACCTGATGCAATCCCTATGCAGACAAATGATACGACAAGCAATATACAGTATAAACTCCATAAACAACAGCAAAGCAAGTGTATGTGTGTGGAAGTGTAATAAGCGTGGTGTTCTGGGAAAGAAGGGATAAAAGCCTACCCAGCATCCTGGGCTATTTGTATTGTGTTGCGGTTACAGGGAGAAAATTGCAGCGCATTCTGCAAATAATAATGACGATCAAAGTTATTCAGTGGAAAAGAGGCAGTCGACTCAGTGTGTCGGGATGAGGCAGGAAATGAGCATCAAGTCAGCAGCAAAGAACGTTGTAGAGAAGAAAATAAGAGTGGAACTTTACAGAGATGGACTGAGGTTGAATATAGAGCCAACTTAGCCACCTGTCCACCTATCCCTCTATTTATCTGCGGTCTTCTTCTTCTACATTGTTGAGTACAATCTCTCTCCATCTTTCAATCCACCTTCTCACCCTCTGTCTTTCACTGCTTCACTGGTTGTCTCTTTATTTATCTCTCTGGAAATGCTTCACTGATATTCAAATATGTACTGCCTAAAACTGCCCTAGAATAAATAAATATACCAAATATTATATACACACACACACATTCACACATCCAGAAAGCACATGCTCTGGCACAGCCTTAAAGATGCACTGGCACACAAGCTACACCTTACACTGCCACATGGCCGCACACACACAAGGGCCGATTTGCTCAATAACTCACTCAAGCAGCAACCCCCCAACACACACATATACGCCCTGACACACGCATACAGGTATTCACAGTTTGAGTTAACTGCAGGTGGGACTAATTGTCTCAGCGTGAGTACACTTCTCCTCTTGTTCATCCTTGTTTTTTCCCTCTCCTCTCTTCAGGTCCTGTCCTGTCCTCTCCTCCTCTTCACGCCTCACCTGTGCTGAACTCCTCTCTCCTCCTCTCCTCTCTCTAATCTGTTCTCTCCACTTACGATTCTTACTTCTGCTCTTCTCTATCCTTTTCATCCAGTCTGTCAGTCCATCTACAGCCTGGCCTGGCCTGGCTGAGGACACACATACACATCTCAGACTAGGATGGTAGACAGCAAAGTCAATGTCATCAATCTTAAATGAGAGATTATGCTTAAATTGGACACTGCTGAGTTGGACTGCAAAGCAGCAGGAGCTGCAATAGTGGTTGGTTTTTACCATCCAAATTTTACCATCCTGTACAACAGATTGTCAAACCAGATGTTAGTAGTAATTATTTAAAGTTTTGGAAACTTTTCAGACTCATTTGTTGGACTGGATGGTCAGTGTACTTTCCTCTGGTTTATCTAACGCTCATATTGCAAATCTACAGCTACCACAAAATGTTGCTTCCACAATTTTAATCAACAAAAAACTGACTTCATAATGTCTATCTTGTCCTCCTGACACTTGCTCTTAAAATCACAACAGATGTGACTTAAGTCGCACACAAATTTGTTAAAAAGGTCCCACAAAGTTTTTTTAAATGTTCAATAATTTATTAAATAATAAACTATTTTTGTGTAGAAGTTTTCCAATCATTTCTAATGCTTTTAAATACAAACATCAGCATAACTGTAGCAGGTACTTTATTTTAGTCGAAATAAAAATAATATTATAATAGACCGAATGATGTTAGACCATAACATGATCGTGTCTTATGATAGACCAAAGACAATTACAACATCAAGTAAAACATGGATACTTCTTAACATTTTTTGTGAATGTTTTATAAGTTTCATTTCCGTTGTATGTACAGTAACATTCAGGGTTATTTATTTGTCTAAAGGTGTCTAGGGTGACTGTCTCAAACAGAGAGTATGTTGGTGGACTGGAGGGCAGCAGAGCAGCAAAACAGCAAAACAATAATCTCCTCTGTGATATGGCCAGCGTTGTAATTAAAGACCTCTGACACTTCACACAGCAGCATCAGGGCTGAGGACCCATCTGACTGAAGCAGCAACAACTACTGAGGAGCAACAACAGAGATGTCCCATTATTTACATACTGACATGCAATTACATTAGAGGGAGTGAACTATGAGTCACAGTTTAATATTAGTTGGATATATTGCTCTCCTGATCCTGAAAGCGGTATCCGTATACTCGGCAGGAAGTCAAACACATTTCCAATGAGTGTTGGGCTCTGCCAGGTTTGTCCCTTGTCATCGATTCTGTTTGTGATTTTCATGGATAGGATCTTAAGGCTCAGCCGGAAAACGGTGGATTACTCCCTCTGGGTTGGGAATGAGCCGATTGGTCAGCAGTAATGCGGACGTTGTACCGGACCATCGCAGTGAAGCGGGAGCTGAGCCAGAAGCTTTCAATTTATCAGACGATCTACGTTCCAACCCTCACCCATGGTCACGAGCTTTGGGTAGTGACCAAAAGAATGAGATTGATAGAAGCGGCCAAAATGAGTTTCCTCCTTCGAGATAAGGGTAAGGAGCTCAGACGTTCGGTGGGAGCTCAGCTCCTTTGCATCAAAAGGAGCCGGTTGATGCCTCCTCAACACCTTCCTTTAAAAGGTTTTCCGGGCACCTCCTGGTAGAGAGCATGCTGGATTGTTTATATATAGCATCTAGTTTGGGAATGACTGGTATTGCTCTCCCTTTTCTGTTGTAAACAATGTTGGTAGTGCCGGTTATAATCTAAACTTACACAAGACAAATAACTGCAATATAACCACACAAAAAAGGATATAAAAGGCCCTTGACCAAGAATATTGTAGTTCAAAATGTTGGAAATAGAGTGCACATTTATTCTATTTCCTGAACTCCCTTTCTCCCTTTATTTGCTGTAGCAGAATGGACAAAATCAGAGCCAACACTAAAACATGTTCCCATTGTGAGAGAGAATTGGGTACTACTTAGTTATAAAATGAGCATTTTGCTCACTGCTGTATTTATCTCACCACACTTCCTAAACACTTGGTTAAAAACAATCCGATCCATTCTGGGCTACTCTTTCCTACAAATCATACAGCAGGCGGAGAGAAGCTCACACAGATTGCAATTGTACATTTAAAAGGATTTTCCATTGAGTTCTCTCAAATGTTAAACAGCTCCTATTGATTTGCAGCTTGTGAAAAAATACTTAAAATTGCCATCTGCTGCATTGTACTTGAAGTGTCTGGGTGTTATCTTTCACTTCTCTGGACGCTGCTGGGAGAGCGCTACAAATCTGAGTAGATATGTGCACATTTATTTCACTCTAAAATGTGATTAATGAAACAATATAAGGGATATATATCATTTTTGTTTGGTAATTTATGAATGAGTTAATCGCCACGGTCCAACTCTGCTTACTCAGTAACCTCTCACTGGCAGAAATCTTCCCCACATGCCTCCGTTTGAAAACCACAGCAGAAGCTGACTGCGTTGTTGGCTCGAACAGTGATGGATGGTGGTCCGTTTTTGGTGGAAAGACAGGAAATGAAACATGACACACATTAAAAAACCTGAGGGAACAGAGATGTGATATAAGGTAAACTTATTAATTTGCTAGTAGGCAACTCTGGAGCACGCTGCTGAAGAGCTCTAGTCAGTAAAGGAACGTTGTAAAATAATTTTTAAATCATTTATCATAATTTCCTGTTTAATTCTACTTCAATTATTGTCACTAGGGAATAAAGACATTAACTGTTTGCTTTAGACTATTGAGTGATTTGATTACAGTTAATATTATCATTGTCACTATTAGTAGTGGGATTATTGGTGTTTGTATTATCATCTCTTTGTCAAAAGGACAAGAACTGATTGCAAGGTGTTGTGAACCTCAGCTTTAAAATGTTTGAATTGCTGGCAAAAACACAGCTTCATACTGAACAAGTCCTCAACAAAGCATGTAAGATCATTTGCATTTCTTTCGACTTTTTCTAACATTGTCATATTTGTATTTTTAGCTTGTCTTTTTTTTTTATTAATTGTTTATTTATTAGGGTTAGGGTTAGGCTATTATTATTATTTTTACTTGTGTTTGCAAATTCTCTTGCCTCAAATTACCCCATGAGGAACAAATAAAGTATTATGAATTTAACAAATATAATATAAGTGATCCAGTGGGGATTAAAAGGCTTTTATACTGAAGGGTGGAGGATTTTCTCAACCTGACAATCCACATGACATGTATACTATGTTACCAGTAATAGTATATTCATGGTGAAATCCTGGTCTTATGGTGTATTTTTAGTTTGTGGTCAGATGTAAAACATTAAGTTAAGAAAAGCAAATGAGAGAGATATATTTTTCCCTTTTGTTTTGTCTTTTTTTTACTACCCACACATGCTCTTTCCACATATTAAAACTAAACATTGTGTTTCAGGGACAGAATGTATTACTGGCTAAATTATCAGGAAATTAATGTCAAACAATGAGGAAAAAAAGAACTAGAAGGACAGAAAAAGAAATGAATAGCAGGCGAACAAGAGAGGTTGTAAGGCAGGAAAAAAAGAAGCCCTTGAATGATGGGACGACAGTGAGTGATAAAGTATTAGAAAATGAGGGAAGAAGAGAGACAGGGAGAGAAAGACCTCCACCTTTCTATCTCTGTTGTCATCTTGTCCTCACCATTCATTTCCCTCTGTTTCCTTTTTTCTGCGACTCTCCCCTCATCCGTCACTCACCCTATCTCCACCTTGGTCCTTCCTAATGCTCTCCCCCTTAACTCCTCAAGGATCATTATCATTCCCTGCTTTCTCTTGCTGCTTCATTTATTCACTCTTTAACTCCCTCTGATGCATTTGTTCCCCATTTCTCTTGCCCTGTGTCTCTTCCCCTGCCTCATTCACCATCTCTCTCCTTCTCATTCACCCCCCCCCCCCCCCCCCCCCTTTGTTCACTTCAGTCATCAGCTCTCTGCTGTATCTCCCTCACTTTTAAAATGCCTTTAGTGCTGGAGAGATTCTACGGTCAATTCATATTGCATGGTGGGGGCTTTCATTTTCTTTACAATTCAAGTTCCTCCCTCTCTGTCATGCAAGCAATTCCATTCGCTTCATAATTTATGTTCCTCCTTTGTCTTTCTCCGTCTCTCTTATCTCACCTCTTCATTTTCTGGACTTTTCTCTGCTTTTCAGTTTTCAGTACTGAATCACTTTTTCTTCTTCTTTTTTTTTTTTTTTTTTGCTTAATTACTCAAGTACTCCATTTTAAAATCACTCATTCCCTCCACAATTGCCGTCTCTCCAATTTTACCTCACCTTACAATACCTCTCCAGCACTCCTAGCGTGTGTTTATCCACCCAGCTCTTTTCATTAACTTAAGAATTTTAATATTTTATCACACAGTGTCCATCCTCTCAATCATAATCATTCAAGCTTCTTCCAGTCCGCTCGATAGAAATCTCTCTCTCTCTTGGTCTAAATGCATTTTAATGTTTTCTTAATGTCTTATTCTTTATGTATTTCTATGCCTCTGTAAAGCACTTTGGATTGCCTTGTGTCTGAATGGTGCTATATAAATAAACTTGCCTGTCTCTTAAGTGTTCACAATCTTCAGTGAAGGTGCACTCATGTCAGGAGTGAAATCACCAATGCTTTCGATACCTGCATTTAAAGTCAGTTTTTATAGTGTGACAGGTGAAAGTTTACAAATGGCTTCACAACCTACTTCTGACAGATGGTGGGACCGCCTCTGCATGACTTCACCACTTCACTTCATCCATTTTTGGCCACATAACATGAAAATTACACCACCAAACAATAAAACTGTAAGGGTCTTTGTGGAGCTTAAACAGTTAGTCGATTAATAGATTAGTTGTTTAAAAGATAATTAAATCGGCAACCATTTTGAGAATCAATGAATCCTTTCAGTTGTTTAATCAAGCAAAAATGGCAAATATTCGCTAGTTCCAGGTACTCAAATGTGATTTGCTGCGTTTGTGTCTTTTACATGATTCTAAAGTGAATATGTTTGGGTTTAGTACTGCTGGACCAACAACACAACACATCTGAAGAAGTCACCTTGGGCTCTCAGAACTTGTGGTGGTCACTATTTTTTGACATTTCACAGACTAAACAATAAATCCACTAGTCAAGATCACAATATACAAATAAATGTAAAATGAAAGTTACTGATACAGTAGTTGCAGCCCTGGATCTTCGCCCATAACTGTCCCTGTGAAGTCTTACTGGCTACATTTGTATGGCTTTCACATTAATTGACAAGCGTTAATATCAGAATCAGAATCAGAATCAGAAATACTTTATTGATCCCCGGGGGGAAATTGTACAGTACCGGTGCTCCCATTCCAGAGTAGAAAAATAGCATAATTTAGAACTAAAGGTATGTACAAAATATAAAAATAAGAAATAGAAAAATAAAAAATATACACATTTACAGTATTTAAGTGAAGTGAGGTAAAAAAATATATATATATACAGTAACAATGTATATATATGTATGGATGTGTTGCACTGTAGTGTATAACTATATATGTATTGCACTATACATGTATTGCACTTAAACATTCACAATAAATAGTGAGGTAGTGTATGACAGGTGAAGTAGATACAGATACAGATTTCCAGTTTCTTCCTGAGTGTCTGACACTCAGAGGGAGGAGTTGAACAAGCATAACAAGCATTTATCTCTGTACCAACATCTCCTTTGATGTTGCTGTTTTTATACACATATATTGTTGCAGGGATATAAGAGACTGAATCTGCCTTTTAAATAAAATGAAAGAATGTATCCAGCTCACGTGCTACAGAAAAATAACTGCGAGGTATACAGCATCTAAAGTTATACAAAACATATAATAACTAAAAACGACTTATAAGTTGTGACTTTTCTCACAGATGTCCTGATCCAAGGCCAGCAGGGACATCTCTATTTGATCCAATTGAAATCAGTAAGATCACATAAATAATAGAAACTACCTCAAGGCACCACACAACAATCCCATTTTGCTTTGGTTGCTATGGCAATACGTGATCATGGCACAGTGTAAAGGTAACGAGAGGAATCCAACTGCCAGAAAGTGTGTGTTTGAGGCAGGTGAGCGACACCATGCAGCCTCACATTGTTCATCAACCCAACAAGAAGCCAGGTGGGAAGTTTTGGCTAACAGCTGGCGGTGTCTGAACACACCTGAGGCATCGCCGGCACCAAACCTACTAACGGCACCTTTCTCGTTTAATTTAAGACTGCTAAATGTCAGACACACCGCAGACTACCTGTGGGCAACAGCAGCACTGCCAATGTATTATTAAATCGGGAAAACTCACCTGTTGCTGCTATCAACGAAGTCCCATGCCAGGTTTGTTGAGTATCCGGTTGTGGCTGAACTTCGCGCTGCGTGAAAATGTCCTTATTCTTCCTTACTTGAAATAAGTTCCTTTGAATGTTTGTGATGAAAAATGTGTTCCCTGCAACAGTACCTTGCATTGTCCATCTGCACACAGAGGTCGACAGACGCCATTCTCTCAACGCCGACCAGCGTCAGGCTGATTAGACTAACCACCTGTCAATCATCATCACACGTGACGCTGGCTGCTGGTCGGGGAGCTGTGTGCCATTCTCCCAACTTTTCTGTCTGCGATGAAACAATGAAACTGTCTCCAACTGTTAAAACTAACTTGTTCCAACTGTTTCCAAAGGAAAAAGAAAACTAATTAGAGGTTAAGTAATACAAGCAAGCAATAAACTGTTATTGGTGGAAGCTAATGACAAGACCACCAACACAAGGGCTACTTTCCTGTACCTAGCACCTGTTATTTGTTGCCTGCTGCTTATGTGTATTTCCTGATGCTCCATTTAACACTGACAATGACTGAACGGGTAAATAAGAAAACATCTGCCCCTTGTGCACATTAATTTGGACACTATACCATTAATATAGTAAATACATTTTTGGGGAGGGTAATTTATGCTATTAAATGTAATTAATTATCAGGAGATGTTATTCAAAGTGTTACTTTTGTTCTGCTGTCCTATAGCCTGGGTGCAGATTCACTCAGAGGACGAGAGGGAAAGAGTGGCGCTTGTGTTTGTGTATGCAGGGGCTTTATTTAGGCCATACATACTGTTAGTGTACCGTATGTGCAGAATACATGCAAGTATACCTTATATAGCATAGAGTGTCAGCTCCCAAAATAAAAGTGGATCCCTTCTTAACCATTATGGTTATTCCTTAAACGTTTCTCTAAATAAAAATGAATCATATTGGTGGTAAGTGGGTACCAATCAGAGTTGTCAGCAGAGTCAGTGAATATGTGATTGTCAGACACATTTCAACTCTGCACAAACAGAATTAGGAAAACTAACAACTAACACTAACAATAATTATTAAATTCAGGTATTATTTACTGTGGCTGAGAGGTGATGCAAGAATTAGAGAAAATAGGACCCAAAATGATTGGAAAGGACGGAAATAGAGCAACACTAGACTGCTGCCACACACAGAAGAATATGTCTGAAATTTAGCTCTCCTTCAACTCGATATTTGAAGTGCTGTAACTCCAATTCAGTCCTGGCAGGCATCTCTGCTTTTGTGAGCAGGAGCCTGAAATGACACTTGTTGCACAAATCAGGCACAAATGGAGTGTCTTTTAACTGGAAAAGCAACACTGGAGGCTGTTGTAAGGAAGCAAGTGGTGTTATCGGTCACACTCATATACACACACACAAAGACCAATACTGACTCGATACTTCAATAGGAATTTAATAAATTAAATGCAAAATGGCTCTATGAATAAAACCTGACAACCTTTCCATTTGTAGGTGGCCTCTCTTTCAGTGCCTGTGCTCCTGTGGAAAACTGCCATCAAGCCCAGCATATATGAGAGAAGAAGAAGTAGAGAAAAGGAGAGAGGAGCAGGTGAAAAGAAAAACTTTTCTTTTCTATCAGGAACTTCTACTTCTAAATGTATGTGCATATGCCTATAATTAAAATCCTGTGGAAAAAAAATACATCAATAAAGGTTTGACATTTCACAGCTAGGTCCCTCATCCCTGAGGTCATTTCTGGGGAGTATGAAAGGGTGACACAGAGATGGAGAGAGGAAGGCAGGGGGAAGAGGAGTGGGAGATACAGTATAGAGGAGAAGGGGGAGATGTCAAGAAGACACTGAGAGTTTGACCTGAAGGTATACTGAATAATGGATGGATGAAGTCGGGGGGTGGAGAGGAGCGGCGAGGTGGGAGCCGCCATCACCTCATTTTCCCTATCTGGTTTTCTTTGCCTATATATTCTTTGTATTTTTTTATTCCTTTTTCTTATTTCTTCTTCTCCTCCTTCCTCTTTCATTGCCATTACATAAGGCAGTTGCTTACTCACATTGGGATCATTTACATGCACACTTTTATTAAAATTATCAAGTTATGGCACTCTGATTATTTACATAATTACATTTTTCTGTATATAATCAGCGTAAGATCATAATCATAGAAAACAAATGGTATAAATGTTTGTTTTTCTCAGTCATTCAATTTATAAAGAAGTGGAAGCTCCTCAGCTTTCTCAAACAGTCAAAGGTCAGTATACTTTGACCCATGTGTTGTATTTAAGCAAATCACATGCTGCAGTGCACAGGAGTGATGATAATTGAATCCATCTTAACTGAATTGTTGGAGAAATTGTCCTGCTTTGACTCATGTAAACACTAATCAAAATATTGCCTGAAGCTGATAACTCTGATAGTAATAGAGCTATTGCTAAAAGTACTTAATTAGTGGAACACAAGAATAAGCTTAAACTCCTGGACTGCCAAGATTACAAGCAGGCAACACCGAGAACGCACAGGTCAGGGCAGGGATACTCTAAATGGAAAAAGAGAGAGAGACGTGGGGCTCTTGGAAACCACTGGTAGAGTTGTTGTGCTTTTTCAAGGTGAACCCAGTGAAAGACTGAGGGAGTTAATGAAGGAAGGTAAACATTTATTTTGCAGCCATTAGAGATGTCAAAGGACTCTCAATGGCTCATCCTAATATACAGATGGCTGTAGTTTGTTCCTGATCCGAATTCAATTTACACTAATTATAAATACTGCTTTCCGGGGAGACCTGGGTACACATATTAAAAAACAACAAGAAAATTAAACACATCAAAGGGTTGATGGTGTCCAGATTTCAGTTTCTATATGAAAGCCTGTAAACTAGTGTGACAATAGACCTGTCCAGCCGTTTCCAGATAGTGCCACCACAATACTTTTCTTTGGCTGCAAGGTTTTCCAGGATATGTGGGTTCCACAACTGTCCAAGGCTGTACTTGAGCCTATTAAAGAACGTGCTACACATACAGAGTGTGGACACAATATTGCACTATGTCAGTTAAAGATTAATATACACTGCACTCTTGTGCATTACCAGATGATGTGACCTCTTCAGGCTTCTTAGAATTACTCAAAACATTGTGACAAAGAAAAATGGCTTACTGGTTGAATTGGTCACATGCATTTTCAACCTGTGATGAGGGGACCAGACTCAGCAACTTCATTATTTGAGGTCTCAAGTCAAAAAGGTTGGATGCTTATCTAAGATAATGTAATGCATTTACCCTGCATCAAATAATATCCTTTTGAAATGTTAAGATGTTGAAATGTTAAAATGAGTTTGCTGTTGTTTCCTCGTCCGGATTTGACTCTTTCCATGCAGTGGAGATTTGTAAAGCTCTTTGATAGTTTTTCATACAACAGTTAAAGTATTTTTCAACAAAGCATGGTATGAAGCAACAGTGGGGGTGGGAGAGAGTTGGTGCTATCTATCAGGGGAACTTGAGGGGAATTGATGCCAAGTTGATTTTAAAGATACTCAAGTAGGATTTTTACTCAAGCTTCTGTTTCAGTGCAGTCTTGCTGGTGCATAGGGCTGGACCAGGGCCTGGAGCTGAGCTGACCCCTTCACTCCTTATTCATAATCACCATCCCTCTGTAAGTTTCTCCCGGCTCTGCCCAGGAAGGGAATATATTAGTGAAAATCTGTAATGAAAATTAATCTTGAGTTATCAATAAGTAGATCTTCAATATCCTAGAGGAACTTAGTATTTCCAGGCTTCACATTCCTCACTTATTGAGCTTGAATATATTTAAAGTCCTTGCTGCATTAGTGGTTGTGGATGTGAAATGTCAGTAGCCTACAGCCAAGTTAAGATGTGTACATACTATTAGAATCATCATCGAGGAAATTAGTGAGTCATGAAGTGAAAGAGTGAAATTGCCATCGGCTGTGATTTTTCAAACTTGCAAATTCTTTCTGTCAGCGCAGTTAGAAGTCTGATAAGCATGAATAAAAGATTGGATAACCCAATAAGTCGGTCATTACAGTATTTTGTAGGGCTCTCGCAGCGCTGCGGAATAAACACACGCTCCGCTGGTGTTCTTAAAGGAAAGGTTTGTTTATCTTATTCATGAGGCCGCAGTGAGAAACACAAACCGGAGAAGACTTTGTCTCCAACTTCTTACTTTTCTTCTTTGGTTTTGGTTGTTATTGACAGGTGAAATTCCTATGTGTAGTCGTGGGCTACAAGGCAAACCATGAAAAATTCAGAGCATTAAATGTCAAAAGTTTTATTGAGGCCAAATACTAAATCAACTAGTGTGTCGCATATTCTTCATTAAAATGAAACTGGCTGTGCCCAAACCCTCATTCATAAACACTAAGTTAGGTTTCATCTTTACAGTAACTTACTTTGTTAAACTGATAACAAATTACAATATGATCCTATATGCAGATTCACGTTTCATCTATAATTTGGAATTGCCTCAGAAGATACTCTCTCATTTCTATATTTAATCATGCTGTACTTTATTCTTAGCGTGCTACTTGCTTTATCAATGATATATGACATTTTTTAAGGCACCTGAATGTTTCTTTAGCTCATATTTCTGTAGCTCTACGGCTTCAGCACTGATTAACTGTTACCTTTGCATCGGTTTTCCTTTTTTGTTGATTTTTCATATTCTTATTTTTGTTTTATTCAAAATAAAATCCTTCATGTTGACTTCTTCGACATAGTCCCTTAGACTGAGTCCCAAAATTGAGCTGATTCTTCTTTGTAAAAGATGCAGTGTGACCACAAACGTGGCAACAGTGAACATGTTGTCACCACCGCATGATGCATCCTGTTTTGACGTGTGTTTATAGCATTGTTTTGGCTAATCACTTCAATTTTGAGGATGCCAGAATGCAGCGGTGAAACACATCAGTCTCCCAAATTTGGTCAAATTCAAATTCTTGGGGAGACATTCCACGACGAGCAGACCACTGATTGGACAGGCAGAGACTGTGGGAGACAATGAAGGAGAAAGGAACAGAAGCATCGCCGCTGCGTGAGCGTACATCAGAGCTCTGAGTGCACTGGGCACAATAGATAATGTGAAGACAATGACTTTAACCGTAAGGATCTGTTTGAGGAAAACATTGTTTTTCTAAGAATCACAGCCTTCACAAATAAAATAGCAAATAAACAAAGTAAAAATTGTCTTTACTGAACACTTACCAGCTAGAAAATGTGTTCAGACTGGTAGTGAGTTTCCTTCCAGCTTCATTCTGCTTCTGTTGACAGGTGAAAATAAAGAGATGTTGTTCATGTTTAAACTGCACATACACACATCCTCCTCACACGCAGCCTTTCGCTCATACCAAACACACAATGCAGATAAACACTCCCCCAAAAACATCAAGAACCCTTTTAAAGTTTAATATACAATGCATTTTGGGTCCTATTTTCTCTAATTCTTGCGTCACCTCTCAGCCACAGTAAATAATACCTGAATTTAATATGTTAGTTTTTCTAAAAAATTCTGTTTGTGCAGAGTTGAATGAAACTGAGGGAAAAAGAGTCAGAGTGCAACAAGGATAAAGACTCCAACTTGTTAAGACAGACTTTAAAAAAATCGACCAGAAATAGAATGGAAAAGGTTTTTTATTGTCAGCTGTTCTGACTGCTTGTCCTCTCGTGTGCTCTGGAGAGAATTAAAATGCATTTTATTAGAAAAGTGGGGGGAAGGTTATATAGCGGAGGAATGGGGGGTTGCAGGTGAGGAAACTGAGCAAAAGCTTATCTGACTTTTCTGCAGAAATAGAAATAGTCTTTTGAACACACACACACACACACACACACACACACACAGGTGCATACCATTATCAGTGTTATTGTGAGGAGATGTTATTAACTGAATTATTATTAAAGAACTCCCGAGCCCTAATGTGAAGGACGGGGCAAGGAAACTCTGTGTGTTTCTGACGCAATGTGTGGGTGACTGTGTGTGTGTGTGTGTGTGTGTGTGTGTGTGCAGATATGTACTCTATATGCATGAGTCTGTGCATTGCCTCAGAAGTCTACTTCTGCAGCAAAACACACTGTATTTGCATACTGTATGTGTGCACACATGCACAACCAGTTTTTTTTGTGTATGTGTGAGCACTGTGTGACATCTGTGTGTATTATTCTGATAAAGTCTACTCCGCTCACGTATGTTTGATATCAAAGAAAATGGAGGAAAGGAGAAGAAGATAAACCTTGCATGTCTTTAATTGTTATCAGCTGTCATATATTCTTTACAGTTATTTTGTTTGTGTAGCCAAGGCCTAATATGGCGTATTCCTGAGTGACTGTTCCTTCATTACTATGAACGTGAACGCTGTAGTTTTATTGAGTCAATCCCACAAACACAGTCCGACTGCAGTAAATACTCACTAGCTATCTATAAAATCTGCAGCTGAAAATAGTCCCCAACAAATGCACTATTTACTCATGTTTGAGTAAAGTTTGCTAGAAAGTGCCCATGTGTTTTAGGAAATATTACAGCGATTAATCTATATATCCGTGACCCATTTTAAAAGATGTGTCTTCAGTAGGTAGTAATGGGTTTGGGGAGTCCCACAGACATTCTGGGGAAGTCAGAAAGTATAGCATTGTTGTATGGTTGGCTAGACTTATCCGTTAAGCCTATGGTGGTGTATATTGTTCCTTTTTACAGTATTGTTATACTTGAATGTTTGTGATACCTTTTCCATTCAAAACTTTTTTGTACAGGAATGTAAACAGCAACTTGGCAGTACAAAGGAGAGGAGAAAAGAACAAAGTCAAACATGGGAAAGCAGATGAGAAGAGAAAAGAAAGGAAGAGAGAAGAGAAAGTGTGCAGATATCATAGCAACTGGAGTAGTAAAGAGGAAATAAAAGGAAAGAAGATTACACATCAAATCCCTCTGCAGTGGACCTCACTGTGAAGCTGATGATACACAGCCGACATACTGAGGCGATGTAGAGCTGTAATTATGCTTTCAGCAGGGACTGGGGTTGGTTAAAGGAGATCCTGCTCATATTACAACAGCTCAGTCTATCTGTCTATCTATCTTATGTGAGAGCTTTATATCCCAAAATGAATATGGAATCAGCTCACAGACCCCACAGCAGTCAATGTTGGAATCATTCAATATTCAATATGCCTAGAAGCTAGATCATCTCTCTCGCCATCTCTTTCTCTCTCTCTCTCCTTATCCTATTGTCTATCTCCATGCTTCTCTCTCATACTTTCGCTCTTCCGCAGCACACGCTTGTAGACTATCAAACTTCACAGCTGTCAACATGAGCCACATCCATAATTCAAAGTACCCAGAAACTAGATCATATTTACATCTATCTATCTATCTATCTATCTATCTGAATATGAAATCAGTCGCCAGAGCATGTCTCAATCAACCCACATGAAGACATGACAACAGCAAAAACAATGCTACTTCATACATAAGCACCTGCGCGCACACACACACACACACACACACACACACCTCCTTACTCTGTTGCTCTCTCACAGAGGCACACACAGTCAAACCTTCTGTCAACAGTGTAGGTAATTCATACATAAACATGAATTACAATAAACAGAAATGATGTTTGCGAGATGTTTAAACAGAGAGACAGGCGGGCTGACAGACAGGCAGGCAGGGGCAGACAGTGCATACAGACAAGACATGCAAGCTGAAAAATAGAAAGATTCTGTGTGCAGGCATACATCTGCCATCCTTTTTAGCAGACACGGTATGTAAACGTGTCCGTGAATTGCTGTATGTTGTTTTTACATTCCTTGCCTTTTATTCACTTGATTGAATTTTCACTTTTGCCTTGAAAAGGTTCATAATCATGTGCAGCTGCACAGTCTGTGTGTTGACCTCTCCAGTAGACACCAGGGTGTTTAGTATTCTAGTGCGACACTGACTTTCTGTGGCCAATCATCACACAGTTGTACACTCACAGCGCACACACGCGCACACACACACACACGCACACACACACACATTCACATTTAAATGACGCCCCGCTGCCAGATAATTTCACTGCAGGCTCTAAAGCCGAGTTAATCAACTCTAATCAATGTTCATATTATAAACACAAAGATAAATTGATAATGCTAAACATAATGTAGACTGAAGATTAGATGCCTTTGTCTTCTGACAGATAGCATCGCTGCACTGATTAAGTTTGTCAAAGTTCCTGACCCAAAGGAGGACTGTGTGAAGATTAAAACAGCCGCTCATATTATTTCTGCATGGTGTGTGTTGGTGAGAAATGAGCCTCTGGTTAAGTTGTCATGCTATCTTACGTCTTTGCCATGAAACAGTTCAGTCGGTGAGCTGTTGTTACTGTAGATAGCGGGAGTAAAAGATGCTGTGTTGTAAACACATATCTAATATTGCCATTTGAACAGTAGTGTGGCTAAATATCTAAAGTTTGTCCTGAGGGTAACGCTAGAGGAGAAGGTGTTGGGGTCAATAAAATCACCACCATCATGGAAATCTTTTGTCTTGCGTGTGAAGTTGACATTTTGACCTGGCAGCAGCTCAAGAGGAAAGCTCAAAGATTGTCCAAAATGCTCAGCAAATTTCAATTTTAATATTAGAGTTTTGGCTGGAAACTGAAATTCTGGCACTAGATGAATGGTCACAGGGTCACAGTCATCCACTGGGAACCACAAACAGCTATCCAAACAGGGCCAGTTTCTAGAGTATGTTGTGTGAATTAAACAATCTGAGTGACAAATATATAATCCCATACTTGTATCAGAAGAAAAGCCAAGTTAGTAAAACAGAAAAAGCAAGGCAGGCGGCAGTGAGGAACAGATGTGAACAGAACTACGTGATGCCTGTGGAGCTCCTGGCTACATTCAGAAAGCACAGCAGGAGGCATGTTAGGAGGTTTCACTTTTTTCTCTACTGCAAGTCTTTTCTGAAAAATACATCCGACTTGGTGTGAAAGCTTTACGTGTTAAAAATCACATCTGCTCAGCCCACAGCTACCACACTTGTGCCTTTGTGCTCTCGTAGTCGGCGTCTTCAAACAAAGGATGAGGAGGATTTACATACTGTAGCGAGGCCACCGAGGATATGTTATAGAATAAATCACTAATGAATGAAACAACCATTGTCCATTTTCTGTATGTCTGTTATTACTTTTATTAATTATTATCATCGTCATCATCAACATTATTCTTCAAGTTTAGCTGTGTAACAAACTTTTTCTTGGCTGTCAAAATATGTTGTTGAAATATCATTTTTTGCATGAAATAAAACCTAAAAACAATAACGTACAGAAAGGTAGCAGAATAAAATACAACATGGGAAAGTAAAAAAAAAAAAAAAAAACTAAAAAAAAAACAAACAAATTTTCTATAAAAGCCATTCAACTGAATAGAGACAAAAAATCTACTAAAATATATTGGTTAAATGTACATAGTTGATGTGTGTGTGTGTGCGTGCATGTGTGTGCGTGTGTGTCTGACCAATAATTAACTGGCCTTTAGCTCCCTTGTCTCCCATGGTTAATACTGTACATCCCAAAATGTACACTCAATCCGTACCACTGCCGGTGTGTGTCTCTTATGTGTGTGCATGTGTGTGTGTTGTCCCTTCCTTGGCAATAAGAACATAATAAATGGAGTGCAAGCAACAGCATCATTCTCTATAACACATTCTGACAAAGACAAAAATGAAAACACTTGTTAAGGCCCCCCCCCAATGTAAACGCTGATGTGAAATGCCATCAAACCTAAAACATACACTCACTATTGAAGTAAAATATGTCATGTGTGTCCTGCAGAACCTAATTTCTTACCAAAATTGCCTATTTTTAATCATGAATGACAGCTGAAATGTTCTCCCAAAATTCCTATCAACATTAATATGTATTTATGTTTTAGATATACAGTAGCTGTACATGACTCATGGGAGACAACGTTAGACTGGCAAGAACACAAAGGAAGATATTTTTTGATAGGAAAAGGTTCTGCAGAGCACTTACAATAAGAAAAGTGAGCATGAACATTTTTTATTATCAAGGCTGTGTTCTTTCTCAGTAAATGCAGGGAAAGCCCACCGAGAAATCCATGTGGTTCATCAAGATGAGATGTTCACCCAGATTTAACACAAAAAAAAAAAAGGCAGAACTTTTTGATCCTTTTTTTTGTCCTACGGTTTCTTAGAAATCCCACAAAAATCTTTACCAAAGGACTTTAAATCTTTTAAAATATGAAAATTTATGTTGAATTTTTATCAAATGTGAGTCCCGCAAATGAATAAACCCAAATCTGAGAAAATCCACACTTTGCTTCTGGCAAGTCTTTGAAATTTTACTGCTGGTAACGATTTCTTTCAGCAAACCCAAGGCCCAATCAAGAAGGAGAGAAATTCGATCTAAACAAAGTCAACATAAGCAGACAGGTTCCTGTCAGATCTGGAGTAACCTGAGTCGACCTCAGCTTTTTGGGCTCAACACAGTATGACACGATCGCCTAGCTCCCATCTGAATCCCCTCAAACTGTCAACTGAGAATAGCTTTATCAAAAGAAGGGATGCAGGAAGGTGGAGGGACACAAAAGAGGGCAGTAGTAGTAGGTGGGGAGATAAAAAGAAAGATGTATATGTCAAATTAGACAACAGATGAGAAAGATACAAGTGATGTTGAGAGGAAGTAAAGAGACAAACAAAAACAGAAGAGGGGATGAATGAATACATAAGCTAAACCTCTTTTTATCAGCCACTACAAGCGTCATTTGATTCCATTCTCCACTCATATATTCTTCAGAGGCACCCATCTATCCATCTCAGCAGGTATCCCTCAATCCTTCCTTTTGTTCCGTCTTTTAAGAAAGCACTGCTTCATGCATTTGCTCTTTTTGCTACATTTGCAAATGTAAACAGTATTTATCATGCTAGCAGCCCCTTAAGAGATGCCCATAACTAAAAAAAAAAACACGGACATTCTAAAAACTTGACACATGAGCACAAGAGATTTCCTAGAATAAAGACAAACACTTTGTTTTTTTGAATTGGCTTCATCAGTCCTTATACAGTATGATGGAACCTATTCAGCAAATAAAGGGCAAACTTCAGAATAAAAGCATTCTAAACCATGTAACTAATGCAGTTAATAAGCCTTCACTTGACAGGTGTGATGTGGATAGTGGAGCCATACATGGTAAAGGTAAACTCTTCAGAGGACAAATATCCCTACACTTGACACCAGAGTGGGATGTATCAGTCAGTCAGGAGGGGGTACACGTGAATTTGTTCCATCCTGAATAGTTAGAAATAGACTGCAGCAGTGAGAAGTCGTCTCTCAACAGCAATGACTGGGATGAGCCAGACTTCCAACTCCAATGTGAATATGTTGCACCAGTTGTTTGAAAGGTTTCTTAGTGTTTTAATGTGACATATTCAGTACTGTGTGCAGTGCTGGTTAGACTTTTTTTTTTTTTACTGTAAAGGAGTAAAGGCATGATGCAAATGCAATAAACCAAGGGCATTTCAACAAAAACTGAAAAAGGTTTATGATCAATTATTCAAAGGATTGGAAAATCTATATTGCAGCAACATACCGAGTATAACAAATAAACAAATGCTTTAAGGTTTTACGTAAATACCAGATGTATTAACCTGGTATTAACTAACTCCTCTTTAGAATAATAGCACCTTAGGACAGCCTTTACCTTTACCATGATATGAGCACTCTGGTGACAAGACTGCAAGCTATAATTCAGCTTCCATCTCCAAATAAGCCAAATACACTTAATCTTCTTGGTATTACAGCTTTCACACAAAGGTTACCGAGGCATATGTCTCAACATTTCTACAAAGTTGTGTACATACATGCAGAAAATGGAAGATGGTTAACTAGTGATTGATAGTTAGCATAGCAACCAATTTCATTTTTAAAAAGCATGTGTGGGTCTTTCTCATGGGCCGAAAATGCAGAGTGTGAACAGGTATCTGACCAATCAGACAGGTAGGCAGAAATCAAGTATCATAACGGATGACTCAGATAACTGTTTGCCCAACTTCTGCCTGACACAACTTACATAACATTTTGACAGACAAACATAATATTAGAAAAACTGTACAAGTTACCAGGCACTAGGCGGAATATTTTTTATTCACGTCTTTTGGCTAAGCATAGAAAAATATCTTTTTTTCTCATTCTTTCTTCCTTCCTGTCTTTTATTTTCTTTCGGCCTATTATTATTTCCTTCAAAGGAGTCCCTTGGTGATTTTTTTTGTTTGTTTTCTAGCAACTAAGGCAGCAAGGCTGGAGAAGTGATTCTCTCTTTACAAAAATAAACAAGATGGCCACTGTGTTGCTCCATTCTGACACTCAAGGACCCCGACTCTCTCAATGACGATAAACTGTAAAATTTGGTTTAAAAAGAGACTCAGTTGTGGTATCAGGTGGGTCTTTTCCTTAAGTGTGTTTAAAAGACTGATTTAGAACCCAAAAGTGGGCAATGAATGGTAGAAAAGTGGGATGAGTGAGTTTGAGTAGAAAGCAACGTGATAATTTTACTTCACTGAATTATAAAATGTAACTTTACAATGTCATCTTGTGTTTTTTTCAGTATTGTTTAGGTCTAACATATAACAGTTCCCAGAAAAGGCAACTTATTTTGCAGATTTTATAAGACGCTAACATGCTACATAGAGGTAACCTATCAAACTCTCATAAATATGAGACAGGTTGAATGAAACACTGTAGGCAAGATGCTCTGTAGATGCACTTCAGAGCAAACGTTTATACAGTTAATCCAAATAATTGATCCTTATGATAAAATTTAGGGTTTATCTCCCTAAGTCTCTCTATAAAATCATGAAACATGTGAAAGACATACAGAAAAAAATGTTACATATTAAGACCATTTTGACCTATTAACACATAAGGAACATGATAAGAACATATATAAGGAAGAGAACATTATGTAACATGCTAAAACCATTAGACCACTTAACATGTAAAAATGATGTGTCACATGCTATGAAAAAGGTGGGTTGGTGTGCAACACGTGTGACCCCTGAGGACTGAAATACCGAGCGCAAGCCTTCATTATTTTACATTATCATTTGGGGACGGACACATCCTTTGATCCTTACACACATAAACGCAATTACACAAATGCACACATACACACAACCCCCCCCCCCTTTTTGCTGTACCATTTCTGTTAGACGGCTGTTATCAATGTAACAAGTCTCCATAAGAACACAAACAACAAAAAAGAAACTCAAATAGACTAATTTTTATAGTACCATTTCCTGCAAAAAAAGCATTATTTGCCTTTACAAAATAACATATAGGAAAGTGTAGCAAATTGCATGTTTTGTACTATAACATCATAATTATTATTACCATTATTATTATTAATATAAATGTTAAGCAGGTTAATAGATGGTTGTTCTATTAGGCAGGCAGCCAGGCACATAGCTAGTATCATGGCACGGAGGAAGGTAGAAAATAATGTCACTTGGTTCGATCCAAATGGATGAAGAGAACACTTCGGTCCGGAATTACTCCGGTTTTTCAAGCAGTTCAAAAAGTCAAATCCAAACCCAACTAGTCTCCCATTCTGGGCCACTTTGCAACGGTGGTGATTTTGCATTGACAGTTTCAGAGACAACAGGGCATGAGTGAAAGAAACCAACTGATCCTTTTGTACCAAGGTAACACCAGCTGAACTGCAGCCCAGCACAAACTGGTTCAACTCTGACCAGTTTCAAAGAGTCAAGATAAGTTTTGGTTTTGGATCCATTTGCAGAGCCGTGAAACAGTCAAAAACATGCTCTGGACCAGAACAAAGTAGTTCTAACCAGATCAGATCTGGTTGTACCAAGATAAAACAGTTTGAATGATGCATCAGACTAGTTTGGACCAGCTCTGGGTTCAGTTTCGCTCAGTTCAGCTCAATTTAAGTGTTTTACTTCTAGCATTTTTTCTTCTTTTTTTTTTTTTTGCTCTGCTGTATGGTGGCTGTGCAAGTGCTGAGCTCCTCAAACTCATCCTAAATGAGACCAGTCCAACGTTCAGTTGAGTTTCCAAACCTCCTATTGGGAAAGCACATGAAGTGGCTGTTTATTTAAGGTGATTTCAGCTGCATCCCAGGACTCTGTTGTTGAATACTTGCCACAGAGCTCAACACAGGATTCAGGCTATTTCTCCAAACTGTCCCTGCAGCATTTCAGCGGGGATCCCACAAAGATTTTTGACCATTTGACAGCCGAGTGCTTCCAGCATAAGGATGTGTTCCATTTAGTGCCCAGGATAGGCCCATTTTGACATGAGCTAGCCCCCAGGAACGTGGAGGCATACAGCTTATTCATCCAATAAAATGCGTTCTTAAAGGTTTGTGTGAGTCAAAGGCATCAGATTAATTACTCTCTGTGTTCTCATCCAAGTTTTTAGATTCAGCAACAGTTGTGACCTCTGTGGTTTTTGTGATGTCGTCACTATTATCTGACACCATCTTGTCTCCCAATTCCGGCTTTGTTACATCACGATCCTCTCCTCTTACCTCCTCTTCAACTCCTGTTTCATTGTCACTGGCACCATCGCCTGTATTTTCTTTTGCTTCGTTGTCATGACAAACTCCTATGACATCATTGCTTTCATCTGTGATCTCACTTTGATCACCTTCATCTTTTTCCTCCGGCGTCGCGTTATGACACTCGCGGTCTGCCATCACCGTGATGTTCTGGATTATGCCGTCTTGCCTGTGACCCCTGTTTTGTGACGTTTTGTCTGTGTACCTGTGTAAGCCCCTCTGTATGTGTGTGGTGAAATCATAGCGATCCGCACACACGTGGAGGCAAAAACTGCATTGGTATGGTCCCTGGTCGCCGTGGCAACTCATGTGCAGGGCATACATGACCTCGTCCAGGAAGTAGATCCCACAGTGGATGCAGCGGTTGGTCAGGTCATCCTGCGTGGCCACTTCTACCATTACGCGATTCGATGGAACACTTGACCGACTTTTTGCCAAATGATCCTTTTCCTCCTTTCCTATCTCCTCCCTCTGTTTCCCTCCTTCATCTGCCTCCTCCTCCTCTTTCTCTCCTTTCCAGTTCTCTCTCGACCTTGGTGACTCTTGCCTTCTCCTCTCTGCCCCATTTGTTGACATGTGCACATTTGCAGCACTTGTATCTCTTTGTCTTATTGCAAGATCCAAAGGAGCATCATTTTCTAATGATGGTGAGGAAATCTGGGGATGAAGAGGAGGAGGAGGATAGTGAGGAGGAGCTGGAGGAGGTGGGAGAGGAGAGTAAGGAGAAGCACAGTAAGGCACCGTGTAGCTTTGCTGATGATGCTGTACTGGAGTCACCATTGCACCAAGATAATGAGCATTATTTCCAAGGCTGCCAGGGCTGCTGAGATTACTGATGCTACCAGGAACCCCAGAGGCGGCTGCCATCTTATACTTGGTCCAGAACCTGAGCCAATCCGACTCAGGGGTCAAATCAGGTGAGAGGGTTAATGGTAGGGGTAAGGAGAAAAAGGGATACTGATACTTTTCAATGGGTGAACCAGGGGGCGAATAACTAGACGGTTTGGATGGACGCATGTACTTTTCAATGGGACTGCCTCTTTCTGATCCCCCTCCTCCTTTACCTCCCTCTACTTTTGATGTTATCCCTCCCTCACTAATGCCCCCATTGCCCTCAGCTACCAATGAGGAGGGGGCATGTGAAGGGAGGAGAAGAGGAGGCATGCGTCGGTGGATTTCCAATGTTTGATTGGCTAGGAAGGCTTGAGTGGATCGGGGTGAGCGTGAACGTGGAGAAGGCTGCTGGTTTTTGATTGATGCACAGCTTCTGTCTGACTCCTCTCCATTTATGCGCTCCTCGCTGGTGATGCGTTGCTGCTTGGGGGCGGGGGTTTCAGATGACAGCGAATCGGGGTTGAGGCGTTTCCGGGTTCGGCGTCGGATAATTTGTTCACCGTTGTTCTGCTTTATGATGTTCAGAGGTCTGGGTGTCTACGAGGTAAAGGAAACAAAGAAGAATATGTTAAATAAAGATTAGTAAACATTTAGTAATAAATGTAGTGATAATTCATTTTCCTGTTTAAACATGTAAACACAACTGATTTGGATTTTCCCATAACTTGTTTAAGGTTGGTTATCTGACTTGACTTGTAATGTCAAGCATGCATAGCCTAGCATTATTTGACTGTGATGATGTTGAATTCATTGTAACAGTTGAGTCCATACAACATATTCATTTGAGCTTATGACCAATAAAGGGCCTGTTTGAACATAAAGCCATTTGATATTTGGTGAAATATACAAGTACATCAATACTAAGGAAGCTGCACCATACTTCTCAGTAAAACCTACAATGGTAGATCGAATTTTTAGTCAATTCATATGGACTCCTAAGGACTGTGGTTTCTGCCCTTACCACAAGGGGGGGCACCTACATCTAATGTAAGTGGAATTTGCCCTGAAAACCTGGCTTTTAGTTTGACAGATCCCTCACAAACATGAGAAAATATGCCTTCATTAATGTCATCAAGCTATCAATAAGTAATCTCTCCAAATAAAAGTATATCAAACTACACAATCAAAAAAACATAAAAGCACTGCAGTGCAACGAATTACAGAAAAGAGTTTAAAGAGTTTTAAGAGTCAGAGGAAAACTCAGTCTTTGGGTTAAAAAGGCCATCGTCAAGCAGAATTACAAAGAATAAAAACTACTCAGTAACATCCTCAGCCAGTCCTCACATATTCAGTTTCCCACTGGGATTAATAAAGTACTTGGTGATTCCCAAATATATGTCAGAAAATCAAAACAGTCAAAAACAGGTCAAGACAAATTAGCAAAATATTTTCTTTCCTGGAAGTAAAATCAACAGTGCAGTTTAAAGTGTCTACACTTCAGTTCAAAACTAATGACTTGCCATCCTCTCACTATTGAAGAACTGACTTCATTGAACCTCCTCTCTAAATACACATAATAAATCGTGACCTCCATACAGCTTTAACTGAAAGTCAAATTCAGCCGGTGTAAAGAGGAGCTTTTCTAGCATCAAAACACTTTCAGTTTATTCAAATTTAAACTGCCATGAAGGTCGAACTTATTAGGCTTTCTGCACACTAAAGATTTCTTGAACAGCAAAGAGCACATGTGTGTGTCTGTTTGCAACTCCTGTATGTCTCTAGAAATCCCCTGCTGTGTCTGCATGTGTCTAAGTGATGTCGGGCTTTTGACATATCGTGGCAGATGGAAAAAAGATGCATAGAGAAGGACCAAGCAGGAAGAGAGAGATATTGAGAAATTATGACAGAGGAACATGGATGAATGAAAGAGGTTTTGAAGTGGATGAAAAGCAGAGAAAGGCTTCCATCTAAAGAAAAGGAAAAAAAAAAAAGCAATAAACCTTTATGTTATGGCTATGCTGGGGCAATTTATTTCTCTGTGTATTTGTATGTATTCATGGTTATGTGTGTACATATGTGGACAGCCCTATATCTGGCTGAGGTATGTGTGTAAAAGCATGCTTATTCGTGGGCAAAGACAGCGTCAGTCATTGTAGAGCAGCTATAGAAACTATTTAAAGAGAAGAACAGTCATTCATAGCACCAATCCAGGGATGTTCTGCTTGTTAACATGAAGAAATGATAATTACCAATATGCTTATGTGACCAAACTAGCTCCCCAGAAATCCTCAGGAGGGTCAACGCTCAGATTCAATGATCTATTAATACACATACAGTTTGGACAGGGGCCTTCCTTTAGCAGCCAAGCTGGGAAAAGTCACTGTTGATAATCAGACAGCTGTCTTGTACACATTTTAGACACCTGGAACAATATTATAAGTCCATCATTGACAAAATGATTTTTCTTCTTTTTTATGGTCCTCAGGTTTTGTGTTTCTAGCTAAAGAGGAGTGAGGAGAATAAGAGAAGAAAAGGTAAAGACAAGAGTAGAGGGGAGACAGGAGCGAAGGCGTGAGATAAATGAGAAGGGGGGAAAGAGTAATATATAGTGAATGGAGGAGGAAGGGGTAGAGGGAGGGGACGTGAAACAAGAGGAAAAGAAAAAAGGGAAAGGAGTAAATACAGGTAGAGGATAGCTGAGGAAAAAAGGCAAAGAAATAGCGACCCCCATGGTGGAAACAGTCCAATTTTTCTAATTCTAAGCCGGATGTAATCTGTTCACATCGGAAACATATAAAAAGACTTGATTTT
Organism: Enoplosus armatus; assembly: GCF_043641665.1. NCBI lineage: Eukaryota > Metazoa > Chordata > Actinopteri > Centrarchiformes > Enoplosidae > Enoplosus > Enoplosus armatus. The sequence continues at coordinate 13,124,765 of NC_092195.1, forward strand.
TGAGTGTGCTATTGACCCACAACGCAATTCACAAATGAAATAGAGGAAGAATTGTGGGTGGTGGCGAAAATAACTACAACATTTTTGAAAAAAAACATTCTGCTGTATATTTGTTGTGTGTGTGATTGTTACACAAGTTTCTCGAATTCTCTTGCTTGTGTTTTGCTCAAGCCTTTCCCTCATTGCTCTTCCTCCCTGTCTGCCTCTAAATGTCCTCCTCCTCTTCACCTTTAGTTTTTATGAAGGTGTCGCGGGGTGAGTAACTTCATGATGTTTGATAAGTATGGGAAATGGATCACTGGTCACTGGAATCCAACCAATTCATTTAATTTAAACAGTATATTTTGCGATGACAGCATGTTAATAAACGTAATTAATTGGATATGTACATAAAAAGCGAGATGGTAATCATTTATAGCATTTCTGTGTCTACAATCCTGTGTGATGCACCCAAACCGCAACCGCAAGATAACCGCAGTGTTGTACACCTTTATAGATGTAGGGTTGGTCTGATATCTGGGCTGAGTTACTGCGGGTGCACACAATTCTCCCTCTATGTATCTATCTTTTCATCTCTTTCCTTCTCTTCTTGGATCTCCCCTCTGCATTCTCGTCTAATCTCTCCGTCTCCCCCATCTCTCACTCTTAATACATATCCTCCCCCTTCATTATCTGTCCTCACTCTTTAGCTTAATCTCCTCTTTTCCTTGTCTTCCTCCCTTTTCTCTCTCTCTTTGTTTTCCTTTCTACCTTCCTTTCTCCCCCTCCCTTTATGTCTACCTTTTCCTCCCTCTTTATTCATAACTCTCCCTTACCCTCTCTCACTCTGAAGTGTTTTACTAGCTGCTATCCTCTCTAATAATGTGTGTAGAGCGTATAAAACTTTTATTATGGGATATAAAATACGGTTGTCGTGAAGATTGTCAAGAGTAGAGGGGGTCGGAACGTGATTGGGGCTGCAGATGAGATGAAAGGGTTGAACTTGGGACATCTGCAGGGGCAGGAAGGAGTAAACTGCGATAGCTTGTCATCCTCTGAAAGGTCTTTAAAGCTCCATTCGATAATTGCGACATAGTGCTCTGGGTTGTAACACGATCAACCCACTGATGCAATTATTAACACTGTGATTTATTACACTGAAGGACTTTGTTCACTTTGAGATTTTACAAGCTGAGCTTAAAAAGCCAATATGTGAACATATATATATATATATATATATATATATACACACACACACGTTGAAGCTCTGAAGGCTCGTTTCACACTGGTAATATTTGTAAACCCTTGAGTTAAATAGGTATATTGGAGTGTGAAATTAGCTTAAACTCCATAAAAACATATCTGAGGTGAAAAAGCTCAATATTCTGAAGTCAACTAAATTCCAGGCTGGGTCTTTATCTCATCTGTAATTCATGCAGTCTAATTAAATTTGGGATTTCCATAGACTTTCTCCAGGCTTAGATGGTAAAGTTGATTCATTCCATCATATTTCTCACTCTATGGAACTGGCTTACTGTGAATGCTGAAATGGTCTGTAACTCCCAGCACACACCAAATCAAATATACTTTTTCCACAATATTACTTTTTCACAGTGGGATTCACCAAATATATACAAGAATTTAACTGCACTATGCACCATTTAATTTGCGTCGTATGCTAATCGGCCAGACAGGAGGAATGATAATTAGTGGTCAAAACCACCCGGTGGATGTACTAAAACACAGAGTCTATAAAACAGAGTAAAGTACTGGGTTCCTGATCCAGTACAACCTTTATGACTGAGTATATGTAGGTCTCCTATGAGTGGATGGGAGTTCAGGGCTGCAAATTAACTTTTGTATAATGACACACATGAGTTTCAGCTCAATTTTAGGTATCATTTTCACTTTCCTTTCTGCTTCTCTACATTTAAAGTGTTTTTGAAATTTAAAGCTCCCTCCTTGTTTATTCGAGTTGGTCAAACTTCAGCTGGTGCAGACGCAGTCATGTCCATGTACGACTTACCGAATGTAGTTTTTGGTATAAACCACATGCGTTGCAGACGTAGCCTCCATTAGCGTTCTTCCGCCACAATGATGTCTTGGTGGTCAGACAGTTTGCGCAGAAGACCCCACTGCCTCTGCGCCGCTGTGGATGGAGAAAGACAACATTAGAGAGTGAAGTCAAAGTATAAATTGATAAAGAAAAGATACGTGAAAAGTCGCAGAGAGAAAAGAAAGGGGGAAAAAAAGACAAAAAAAAATGGTGACTTAAGTTTTGATACCTTTTTCATTTTCACACCTCTCAATAACAATGACTTGGTAGTAAGGTTGAGAGAGAGAGAGAGAGAGAGAGAGAGAGAGAGAGAGAGAGAGAGAGAGAGAGAGAGAGAGAGAAAACAGATTGGCTTGGTGGCAGAGAGATGATGTGCTCTCATTCATCATGCCTAATGGGAAATCCTACTGAGAACATTGTTCTCCTCTATACTGATTTTCTCTGCGTTGAACGAGGTTAATAAAAAAACACCAAAATATACTTCAATGAAAAGAAAATTATATAGTTGAGCTGAATAAGTTGTGTGCGCTTTAAATAAGTGAGTACGCGTCTCTGAGAGAGATCTTGTGTATCTATGCGAGATATTGCGGTACTTTTGTCAAGTACTACTCGACGGACGTGGAAAGAGCTGAGTTATGCCCACCTTGTAGCATAAAGTGTTTTAGTGTTTATCTGAACTGCAGGAGGTGCTTTACAGGCAAGTGTTTGACTTTTACTGTATTAGTGTGTGTGTTCTCATATGCGCGCACACACACACACACCTCTGCAGTTCATGGAGCAGTGGTGCATAGAAAAGTAGTGTGTGCAAGGAAGGGTGGGGGGGTTAAAAGGCCAATTGTCGAGGCGACGTGCTCCATCACAGTAATGAGCCAATCACAACGTTTCTCCATCCCATTAAGTCTCTGGCCCCATTCACCACCTGTATGACCCTGAGAGGACAGCATACCTCATCTTTCTCCACCATGACTCTGTCTGTTTCGCTCTCTATCTGCCTGTCTATCCGACCATTTCCTTCTCTCTCTCTTTTTCAAGTTTAATCTCAGCATTGTTGCTCATCCAATCTTAATTTTCTCCTTTTAATCTTTCCAAGCCTGTCTCTTCTATCATCTCCGCTTCTAAATTTCAATTTACTTTAGTTTTACATTTTTTTCAATGTGTTTTACTGATTTAAATATCCACATGGTCAAGAAAACACCTGCATAATTATTTTTTTCTTCATTGACTTGTGTGTTATGTGCATTTCTGTGTCTTTTTGTGATGTTTACAGTAGCATCAACACACCTCAATGATGATCTCACTGTGGTTGTGTTTGTGAATGTCTACTTACTGTATGTGCCTATGGGTATGGCTTACTGAAATCCATTGCATACCGTTTTGTGTGTCTGCCATCTTTCCCCCTCACTCCCTCTCTCGTTTTCTCTCTTATCCCAATCTGTTTCTCTCTCTCTCCCTCCATCATGGACTTTGTGTCCACTGGGACCTTCTCCTTTCAGCGCTGGCTTCTTGTTGTTTTATGTTCATGACAGTGCTGAGAGCTTAGCATTTTTTTTAGGGCTCAGAGCACCCAGTGCTAGAAGTTACAAACATTTCAACTTTTCACAAAAGAGCGCTGTACTTCAATCAGGCTGTCTGTAGTCTCAGAGCTACAGATGGAGCCACTACCAGCATTTCCACCGAGCATCTGTTTCGTGCTGCCAGCAAAAGGCAGGAGAGCCCAGTGGGCACAGCGCTGCGCAGTTTATTTTTGCAATCTAATGTACTGCAAGGATCACAGCACAATTAACCACTTTATAGTTCACTGGGAACACACACCACACACAGACATGCACATACATGAACTGAATGCAGACACATTTGAAGAATATCATTTTTCAGTTTGGTGTAGTTCTGGTAAGAAATAATTAGTACTGCAACTGTGAAAATACACAGTTCAAATGATAATCTTACATAGTGGTGTTAGGGAATAAAACCAACATGGTTCATTTACTGTGTTGTGCACATATACAAGGAAGTTAGGTCCCTCTAAAAAAAACTTAAAAGTAAATTATAAGACCATAAAAATAGCAACAGATCAGGAAATGATTTAACAGACAGTATTTAAGGATTAGACATCAAATTCTACTGCCAATGAAAAGAGGTTTAATAGCTCTTTTGTTTCCTTGCTGTAATTTCAGCTCATAAACAGACATTTACGATGACATTCTTCATACTGTATGGACCAGGCCAGAAAATCAGACTTTTACATTGTTCAAAGATTTAATACAAAGGAACACCATAGATGTGTTTATTTATACTGGAAAAACCTTGTCCCTCAGTCTCAATATGTGTATAATAAAACATCCTGTTTCCAATAATGTTGTATGTAATAAAGACCTGAGCTAATATCAGAGTCTTTATGGTACATGTGTTTTCGTCCATCTGACATCAGACAGACGTACATTTTACATGATAAAATCCTCTTAGTGGCAAACTGAGCCAGAGACTCTGTGTGTGCATGCTGGTGGGTGTATGTTGAACACACCATACGGTCACCACATGTAGAGAGACAGAGCCAGGTGATTGATTGATGTACACTTCCTCTGTGTGTGTGTGTGTGTGTGTGTGTGTGTGTGTGTGTGTGTGTGTGTGTGTGTGTGTGTGTAGTGTTGCAAGCCAAACACTGCATCTGTCATCAGAATTCAGTTTCCCTCCGAGCGCCCAAATCACTCACATATGGCCCCACAGCTGCCCCTCATTGCAACACACACGCAAGCACGCACACACACCTGAAAATATTTGCTTCCACTGGCTAATGAAGGCATGCATGATTTGGATGAGAGACCTCAATCCAAGAAGTGTGCGTGTGTGTGTTGGGGGTATCTTGTCTACTCCAAAGGATAGCACAGTGTGTGTGTGTGTGTGTTTGCATATGTGTGTCTGTGTGTGAGAGAGAGGTTCAAGTGTCAATTACACAGGAAAGTGCAGAAATAGCCTCCACCACCTTCCAAAATGCACTCGTGCACACACACAAGATCTGGCTCATGATCCCTGACTTCCTTTTCAATCATCAGCTGGTTGGCTTGACATGTGTGGAAATGTGCACATGCACACAAACACACACACACACAGTTCTATATTTACTGTTATCACTGTAGCAAGTTTTAGTGTGAGTACATCTCTTGATTGACTTTGTAACCATGTTTGTGTGCTGGGTGTATTGGTGTGTATCTACAGCACGTGTGTGTGTAGCGGTGCATGTTTTTCTGACTGATTACTGATACCTGGCCTATCCCCCTCCCCCTAGGCTGCAGAGGAGGGCTGCAGGTAATTAGAGCTCAGGGTCTTAATGACATCTATTTATCTGCGGACTATGATGCCGTTCAATTAGCACCACCAACAACGCCCTCTGACATGCACGCACGTGCAGCGCATGCATGCAGAGGCAGGCAGGCAGGCAGGCGCGCGCACACACACACACACACACACACACACCCCAAAGACAAATATGTTCATTAGTCAGGAAATTAAAGTCTTTATCAACTTCCTCCTCATCAGGCCAAATCCATGCCAGCAAATAAACTTTAAAGTTGATGTTTAGATACAAAGTTTCTTAAGTAGGAAGTGTATTTAAGGAACCAATGTAAACACTGCTCTTTAACCCCCGGGCCTTATTCTGAGTGATGCTATTCTTTGAGGCTATTATAGGTGTCCATTTTGAATCTTATTAATAAAAACACTCATGTGGAATTGTCTTATTCCTGTCTCAAATATGTAGATAAAAGAAATAAGATCATTTCATCTCCTGATGAAAAGATCAGTGTAAACAATGACATGTTGACAATATTTGCAGATTTTATCACTCTCATAATGCTCATGAAAAGGCCAGCAGAAATTAAGAGTACAATCTACTCAGTGGCAGGCTGCACATAAAACAACATTTATTGGTTTAATAACTTTCACAATCAGCGTGGTCAGTCTCTCTGCTCTAATGCACTAACAGCTCTAACAGAGAGCCTTTTTTCCCCTTGTGGCAGTAGATTTAATGCAAGAATGCATAAAAGAGGCTACATGACCTGACTGTTGTTTGTTTGGGAAAATAGGCTACATTTTACATCTCATGTCATGTATCCCTCCCTTCAATACTCTCAATTTAAATTTTGTTTTTAAGGACTTTATGGGTTTGCACTGCTACACCAACTTTCCATTAAATGGGTTACAGCGATTGCTATCCTTTAAATTCAAACAAAAGTTATGAGCTGTTTCTCAGTGACTTTTTCGTGACTCTACTCATAAAATGTACTAATAAATTATAACTTCATTCTCAAGATTCAGATTTTTATTTAACATCAAAACATATGGTGTAACCGCACGGTGGCTGAACCCTTCAGCTGTGGCTTTGAGTCCACTCTGAGTTTCTCCTGAAGCCATAAATTTACAGATGTTATACAAACTGTTTACACTGCATGGTCTTTTAGATCTTTATGAAAAGCTGGCTGAATTAGATAAAGCATCCACTGTAGCAATACTGAGTCCCTGAAATGCATTTTAGCTTCCATCTGCAACCAATGTGCGGTGGCATCTTTGAACTTTGATCTTGGTGGTGTAGCTCTACTTGAAATAATTTGGTGAGGCAGGCTGGTGGCCTACACATGAGCTGCTGTATTTCAAAACACTTTACACCCATTTTAAAATAAAATTAAAGTGAATTCATATCTCCCAGCTTATTAAAATATGTTGTTGTCAAGGACTTACCAAGTAAGACAGCATTTCGTGATTCCAGTGATTCGTAATGCTGTTTGCTTTGAATTTGTGAAAAACAGTCACTTTCTACAAGTAGGGTCACAATCTTCAAATGGTGCAAACCTTGTTTTGCAACAAAACACCCAGATTTTTCATTTTGCGCACTATGGTGAAAAAAAACGAAACACAAATTTCAAATATCAAGGTGCTGCTATCCTTATAGGTCATGTGGAAAAATACAAAGAGATACATAAAGAGGGAACTGGAGAGAGAGAGTGAGAGAATGCGAGAAAGAGGATAAAGAAATAGACTGAGGCGCCCCATTTAAAAAGAGGGCTTTCTAAACAAAGTCTTTCAAAATGAAATCACATTTAATTCACTTAAAGAGTAAGTCAGCCCTGCTTTCAACGCACACACACACAGACAGACAGACAGAGACACACACTTACATTGATGCATGCACTGACTTGCATTAAATCAGCGATTATTTAATCAAGCTAGAAGACTAGCTGGAGGAATTAACTAAATTCCATACTGCCAAGTCCAATATCCTATACACTGGATCAGTCTCTTGCTCCCTCTCTAATGCACACACACGAAAAAAAAGGACCTGTGCACAGGGATAGTTTCAGATAAAGATTCACCAAATTAATCCTCCCAATACGCACACACGCACGCACGCACACACACACACACACACACACTGAGAGGCATCTGGGACCAATCTAACAGAGACATCCCCCCCATAGGTGCTACCAACCATCAACTATTTGTGTGTGTGTGTGTGTGTGTGTGTGTGTGTGTGTTCGTGTAGGTCTGTGTACGTGTTACGCATATGGCTGCAGGAGTCCATCTGTGTGGTTTACTCTCAGACTACTGTGTGCATTTAAATTGCTTCTCCTAATAGAATAATTGGGTTTGAGTTGAATGAATTTAAGCTGAACTGACTCTGAATTTATTCTGCTAGTTTATTCTTATTCAACAAGAAGAAACAAAAAAAAAGAACAAAACAACATACCAATGTGTAGCACCGTTTGAGAAGCAGAGGTACAAATGGTACTCAAAGAGTTAAACAGGCCAGTTGAAGATTGTTAAAGACAGCAGGGAGGACAAAGATTCCCTACAAACAATCTGTGATCCTCTCTGCTTTATTTTAAGCAGAGAACAGCTCTGTTTTTCAGTTGGAAAAATGGACACCGTCCAAATGTGACCTGCAACGGAGGCTGCATTTCCTGCTGATTATCTACTCTGATGGCATTACCAGTGAGGCGGGGAGAAACTAGTACAGCAGCAAACTTCCAAATATGCCCTGAACTCTATGAAGGGGTGCAACCAAACGACTAATTATCCCTTCAGGAATCAACAGACATTTACAAAAAGGATAATGATAACATACTGTAGCAAAACAAACCTGCTGTTTCTGAGAATGCAGAGTCCTCCCACTGAATTCTCAATAAATAAGTTGAATATCACTATCAGCAACCAAATCTTGTAGCCATTTATCAACAATTTCTGTGGCAGTAAAATTGCAATATGACACGGAAACAAATGGGAAAAGCTTGAAAGACACTTGGCAGAGAGAAAACTGTTGCTGGACGGAAAATGGCCAGTCTGTGTCCGAACACAGCACCTACTGCCCGATCACACGGAGCATGACCTTCAGCTCAGTGTGCGACTGCTCCGAGCTCCCCTCCATACACAGCCTGCAGCTCTCCTCTAACAGTCTGCTCCAGCAGCCCTTACACTCCCAGCCCAACCATATGGGCGCAGCAAATTCAGTAGCATCTCCCCGCTTTTAAGTTGACAGAACTTAAAAGAAAATCAAATGTATCAAAAAAAAGCTCAGTGATGATATGAGACTGTTTAAAAAACCAAGACTGGTATTTAGGAGCAAGGCTCACTGAATAAAATCCATCCTCAGATGTTAGCTATGCAGAGTGAGCAGCAGCAGAGGAGCCGGAGGGTTCTGCTGGATTTGTAGTCATCTACCGTAACAACACTGGTGAGTTTATAGCTGTGAATAAATACGTTACATGTACAATGATGATGCAGCACTGTTTGAGGCAAAGCTCAGAACTGAAAAGTTTTTTCTTCAAACAACTGTCGCTCCCCGAGTACAATGTGAAATAGGTCAAGGTCAACTTAAACCTGTTACCTCGCTGTATGAAAAAATAAATAACTTGTCATAAATCACTCAGATAAGAAGGCCATTCAAGCCAAACCTCTAAAAGGGAGTAAGTTTCACTTCTGCCAACACAATCAGGTGTAATGACCCCTTCATCCCTCCTGCCTTAGGCCTCCACATGATGGTATAAGCAGGAAGAAAGTGATGATGGCTTGTCATTGATTGGTGTTGACGGCGGTGGAGACTGTGATAATGATGACGACGGTAATTTCTCTTATCCTGCTGGCCTGAAACTCTGCATCAGCACCTTGTATTGGTGACTGTCAGTTGTAATGTCTCTTTTACTTTGTAGAAGTTGCTTTTAATAGAAGTTTCAAAACCAGTTGCCCACTGGGACAAAATAAAGTTGAAACTAAAACTTGATAAGTGTGTTATGTGCTGGGTTGTGATAACAGAATATTGTACATATACAGTTGCAACTGCTCCATAAATACAAAAAACAATGATCGTCTCTGCACAGCAGAGAGGCTGGATAAGGGAGCAGGAGACATGACAACCCAGATCCTTTGTTAATAAGATACTACAACACACACACACACACACACACACACACACACACACACACACACACACACACACACACACACACACACAGCTCTTCGTGAGTGAAATACAAGGTGTCAGCTTTCACAACTGCCCTGTCATTCTGGGTGCGTAGTTACCTATGCGTGTGTGTGTGTGTGTATGTGTGTGTGTGTGTGTGTGTGCAGAAGAGTGAGGAAAGAGACCAAGAGTGTCTAAAGAAAAGAAGCAGAAAACACCGGAACAAGATGACATCACCATGACACACACACATCTCTACTTGGCACAAAAGGAGAGTGAGGTCAAGCTCGCTCTCTCGCTCTCTCGCTCTCTCTCACACACACACACACACACACACACACACACACACACACACACACACACACACACACAGATGTGGGCCTTACACTGTGGCCCACTTCCCTCCTTTCAACCTCCTTTCATTCTTTCACCCTTTGCTATCACTCTTTTCCGGCCCTTTTTCCTCTCTCTGACATCAGTCTTTTCATCCCTCCTGTGTTCGGTACATACAGTAGTTGCTACTTTTTGTTGCAGAGCAGTGAGAGTCTCAGTTTCTGTGCTGAAAAAATGTGCACTTTGTACACAAACACAGACTGGGCCGCACTTAAGCAAAATCCTATTTTCATTGATCTAATTTTGATAAACGATCACGGTTGCATCGACTTCGCAGTTATGTGTTCTGGGTAAAAGCCTGATAACCAGTGAACTGTGAGAGAGAGAGGGACAGAGAGAGAGAGAGAGAGAGAGAGAGAGGGACAGAGAGAGAGAGAGAGAGAGAGAGAGAGAGAGAGAGAGAGAGAGAGAGAGAGAGAGAGAGAGAGAGAGTGCAAGAGAAGCACATTAGCAAACAGAGAAAAAAGGAAATCGTTCCACGTTGATCTAATTTTGATAAACAGCCTCAATGCATGCAGACTTGGAGTCTATGGACCTGGAGACCACAGTTGTGTATGTGCTTGTTGTTCTGTACTGGTGTGTGTGTGTGCAGTAATGTGTATTTATGTGTCTCTCTTTTTTTGATCGTATCTGGACTGCTGATATCCAGTTACCAGGGTTTGTGTTTATCAAGCAACCTATTCTATAAAGCTAAAACTTATCATTTTGATAAGATAGCATAAGATACACTGTGTATTTTCTTCTTTCTGTAATAGAGGTCTTCCTGATTCATCCTTGGACTTTCTTTGTGCAGTGATAGAGCATGAAATACACTGAGAGGAATGACAAACAGAGGGCAAAGCCTCAGAGCTCTTTCATTTTTTCCCTCAAGTTCATATAATTAACCTGAAACAGAAACCAATCAGCATTATTTTGTATCGAAATTCTTTCTGTTTACACCTTCTCCGCCCTGTGGGTATCACAATGTGAAAAGGATAGCAAACTGACAGAGTTGAAAATTACTGGATTAAAATTTCTGTTCCACAAAATTATTTTTATTTTTCTGACATTTCTCTATTTTGTGCTTTTTTCTTGTGAAATACTCCATACCGTCGCCTCTTCAGGTGTCTAAAATTCCTACGAACAATCCAAGAATGAAAAAAATATCACAACAACCACAACTCATGTCAGACTGAGGTCATAACCTGTGATGAGGGATCAGAAGAGGACATTGCTTCATTTTAAGCGGCGAGCTGAGAAGTGAATCAGTGATCTAGTGCATGTGATATACAATATAAAATTACACTGAATTGATAGGAACACTTTGCTTTTCAACTATAATTAATATTTTTTTTATTTGGGTGTATGGAGAACATTTTCTATATTAAAAAACTACATATGCTTTTTTTTGGTTAAAAGTTATTTTCCTTATCTAAAATTATATTTCCTTCCTTAGAAAAGGGTTTTATATTTGTGTCTGGAGAGCAGTGACCCACTTCACACTGACCAGTAAAGCACCATGTCAGTGTATGTGTGCACACACATACACACACAGTTTATACATAATCTGGTGTGGAAACCAGGACACTGAAATCTTAACTCACCCCACTGCCCAAAGGAAAAGAGAGAGAGAGCGAGAGAGGGAAACGTACAAAGAGAGAGAGAGTTATTGTAATGTGCATCCTTAATACCTGAAGTCTTATCCACTGGTATTAACTGTCTTATTAACTGTCTTAGACTGTATTTTATTGTTTATCTGAGAATAGTTCAGTGGGCTGATTCCCACACAAGACAGACCCACATGACCCATTCAGGTACTGGTGGGCTAAAAGCGTGTACTTCTACACAGTGCTGCTACACAGTAAAACTGTCTGTGTGAAGTGTTGACATCAACACTGCCAAATGAGTGAGTCGAACTGAAACCTAAAACACTAAACTGTGCCATCTAATTAGGGAAACAGATGCCCCTTCTATGGGAATTTATGAATGGTTGAGGAATGCAATGCTATGTTTTCTCTCTAAGTAAGGATAACAGGTCATCTCTGAATTTAGGACAATCTCATCTGCAGCCTGACAGATATGATATCCAGGTACAAATTTCATATTATTGTACTTCCGTCAATGAATGATTACAATAACAAACTCAAGTCACTGCTCAGAATTAAGGCAAAGGAAGAGGTTAAGTGTTTGATTCCTAGCGGTAAAACTGATCAAAGGCTCCAATTTCTATGTATATACATCATAACCATGGATGTATTAACAAAAGTATTTTTGCATAACGGCCGTTGTGCTGTTAGAGCCACAGCTCTGAGGCTATATAGTTAAGAGCGAAGTCTGTCATTAATAATTGAAATCCTCCCACTCTCATTACTGTAATAACAAGATAATGACTGTGAGGTTTATGTGAATGCATATACTTAAAAAACAATTTAAAACGGAAAATGGACTAAAGACTCATGATGCAGCAGGGCTTCCTATTAATGAAAAATATATAGTTCTACACTTCCTATTACTTAAATATCCTTTACAAATGATACAGAGTATTAGTATTGGAGTTTGCAAATGATGAGGTTTTGGTTTCTGTGCATGCAGAGGTGTTTGATGTTTGTATGAGCATCATTGTCACAAAGGTTCTCCTTTCCTTCCTCTTGAAAACTGTTTCAGTGGAAATAGTAATGAAGTTTCACTCAACTTATGTAAACAAAATGACAAATGCTCAGACTCAGATAGACTCAGTAGCATCACTTAATTATGTTGTTCAGACCAGGATGTGGTGAATTATGATGGTGCTAATCTGCACAGTTGTGATTTAGGTAATAAGTTGAACCATTGTACTCTGGTGGTTCAGTTATGGTCACCAGAGTCATTTGGGAAAGAGATCTGTGCTCTACAGAGGGGGAGAAATAAGATAATAAAAATAAGACATTAAACATTACATGGAGTAAGCTGACCTGACAGGCAATAAACTGTGGTTGGTAAAACGTTGAAAAAATCACATCAAAAAGGACACAAACATACAAAAACACATTTCTCTCTGTTAACACTGACATGAAAACAACCTGTTTTTCTAATATGCTAAATTTCCATTTCGGATTGATGGTAACAGCTGTATCGCTAAATGTTTTAAATTGTTTTCATTTAAACAAGTTAGGGATGTGCACTAATACACACCCAAAGGGGGAATACGTCTTAATTGCCAGAGACGGAGAGAAGAGTGACGGAAAGAGGAAAAATGAAAAAATGATTGAGAAGTAAAGAAGAGAGTGTAATTCTAACCAAACTGCATAATGGATAGCACTTTAGAGTATTACACCTCTAAATGACCTTACACACACCACACCACGTACACACACACACACACTGCCTTGCCAAATGACTTTATCTCCCCAATTAGCCCAAGAGGGAAGAGTAAGGGGGGGGAGACAAGGAGGAGGAAGATGGGAATCCACAAGTAGAGAAGGAAATTTTCACACCATCACTGCCATTTTTAATATTATAATAAATTCCACAGGGGTCCAAAAAGAATCTCTTCTTGATGGGTTTTAATTTATGTCCCTCCACAGCAGAATGAATTATTGTCTGTACTGTTAGATTCACCAATCACTTTGTCTGCCTGTCGCCCAATTTAGCTGTTTGTCCACCTATTCACCCACCTGGTGACCTGCCTATCTGTTTCTCTGTGTGCTGTCAATACACGTATTGACAAGTGAAGTAAACACAGCATTTATGGCCATAGCAAAACAGGGAGAGAGAGAGAAGATTGGAGAGTTCACCTCTTCGGTGAAGTGGAACATTTTCAGAGTCTCTATGTATTTTTTTCTGTGAGCGTGTGTGTGTGTGTGTGTGTGTTAGTGTCAGAGGTCATGGTAGTGGGAAATGAGCAACACTGAGAGGTCAAGGTGAACACTGAGCAGAGGAAGACATGGGGAAACACACACAAACACACACACACAGAAACACAGCAGGATGTGCACACAATGCTGGACAGTACAGCTGGTGCTGAATTCAGCAATGCACACAACCTTTACAGCACAGGTCTACATACACACACACACGCACGCACACACACTAGTACACACAGAAAGATGCAGGTACTGTAATATAAGGTGAGCAACAGAACTGACATTCACTGTGAACTGTTATTTAGCTGCCTTGAAACTTTTAAGAAACTTTTTTAAACATCTTACATCTGAAGGAATTTGGGGAAGAAACAGTAGGTATTAATTGTTCCTAAGACAACATTTATCACAGTGGTTTTCCTAAATACATTCAAAGTATTCAGCCATTGAAGTGAGAACACTAAACTTAATATTTATATCTGTTCAACAAAGATAAAAAATGATGCAAAAATAAAGAAAATACGTTCAAAATAGTAACACTGTATGCTCCAAAGCCCGATGAACAGTTCAGCAACTTCAAAGTGAACCATCAAATTGAAGCCAAAAGGACAAATGATAAGGCTAGCCAGCTCATTAAGGCCCTCTCATCAAAATGCAGAGGCCATATTGGATTCCTAGCAAAACGAACAAACAATACTTCCACAGCATAATGACAACAGGAACAAGCTTTCATGCGACTGTATAAAAATGGGTTGAGTCTTAAAAGAAAATGATGAATTTAGTAATCAGATTTGCTCAGGGGGCTCATGCCAATATTTTGACTTGATAGGAGCTTGTTAAAAATTAACTTCTTTCTATGTCTTCGCCCTGTCAATTCAGATATCTTTCTCACCATCTCGCCACCCTGTTTTTCCAGCCAGTAGCGGAAGCAATTCACACCAAGAGCACTACTGCCAGTGATAAAGAGTGCCTGAAATTAATGAAATACTGTGACCTTTAACCATCATTACTGTGGAACTGACAGCGTTGCAGCATTTCGTTATGCAAGCCTCAATATGAATGCGCACAACCGTCAGCAACCCTTCAGAATATTGTAGAGTGCTGTTGACTGCACGCTGACATTGTCCCTGAGCAGTTTCAAAGTGTGTGTGTGTATACGTGTGAATGCATTGCAAGGCAGCGATGTGCGTATGCAGTGCTCAGGATAAGGATATATTATTATTTATGGGGAGGGACTTAGAGCTGGTGACACTACAACACTTTGTTTGTGAGAGAGAGACCAACAGCTCTGGAAATGTTCACCACCTTACCGTCGGTACACACAGACACAAAATGAAAAAGCATACAGCATACAATGCTCCCACATGAAAAGCTGGCCATTTAAAATTGGCTTCATATTCTCAATTTAAATAAAAGTTTGCCCCCCGGCTTGCTTGTTGGTCTGAATTCCTCCACAGAACTTCTCCTGACCAAAGAACGAACAGGATGAAAAGGTTATGTGTAAGGATTAAAACAAAGGGAGCGCATTTAGACAGATAACAAAACTTTGAGAAGCTAAAACCAGAACACGTTTGGAGTTTTTGCTTTGTTAATCATTAAACAAGTCAATTAATCAGTAATCACTAGTTCTGAGCGAACAGAGGAACAGCGTGGTGGAGGATTATTCTGCAGAAGTCGTTTGAGAAATGTATTTGGATGTTTTCATACTTGTACACAGTGAAAACTAGTATGTATGCAAGTTGTGTAGCGTGCAAATGTTCTCTTGTGTATGTGTGGTAGACATCCGTGTGTGTGTGTGTGAATTTCAGTGTTCATATATCTGTATATTTTAATGTATGACTGAGTCTGGTTCTTTGTTGCTTTGTGTGCACTTGTTTCTGTGTCACCGCTGAGGCTCCAGCGATGCTAAGTGGTGCGACCAGCCAGGGGCCCGTTTGACACTTTCCACCTTGACAGGCCCTCGGGGTGGAGTTAGAGCCTAACACGTCAATATCTGAATTACTCTAACCCCTTCTCCAGCCCTTCCTCTCTTCATCCCTCTCTCTTTCTCAAAGTCCTTTCAGTGCAGTGGGGCCACACACCGACACGCACAAACACTAGCTCAAAGAAAAGACACAAACGCACACACATTTGGGGTGTTGATGGCCATGCTCAAGCTGTCAAGAGGAAACGAACAGATCAGTTACCCTCCAAGGAGTGTGTGTGTGTGTGTATGTGTAATCGATGTCTCATCTTCGTTCTATTTGCTCCAGACAGGTCCATATATGATAACCCTCATGTTATCAGAGAGAGAGAGTGGGAGAGAAATGGTTTCTTTGGGAATATCACCTGACGTCCTATTTGTTAAGAGTTTTCATATTGTGCATCACACAGCCCTCCATCCACTGAGAAAACAGCATACACACAAAAAGGGTGTCCTATCTGTTCTCAAAAACTAGTTGTCACTTTATCTGAGGCCTTAATTGGACTTCAAACAGTCACATCTATCAACAGGTCTGAAACGTGGCCTAGAATCAAGCTCTGCTCTCACACCTCCAAAGGCAGGTGTGCTAAAGGCCAGATCCTGAGCTACATTTAGGTCTACTGCTCTATTTAAACTTACTGTATCTCTGTAATCTTCAGTTTTTTGTATATGACATAATTGTCAGTGAACCCATAGCTCCAGTCTCTATGCATCTCCTCATCTCTAATGGTTTTAAATGCCTTTAAATTCCTATTTCATTATCATATCCTAAAGTAAGGATAAGCGGACAAGTTAATGTGATGTCCTTCTATAGTAGGTTTTGAAAAGCCTATTTACTCTGATCGGCCATGTCTAAAGTGTAAGAGGGGACACTTTGCAAAGTAGAGTTTTTACACAAGTAAAATTAACTCAACAATGTCATACATTCAGACTACATGTGGCCTAATATGTGACAAACTGACTGTAAATTGTATAATACATTGTACTACTGTGTAGGAGTGTCAAATGGGTGCTGTGATGTACTGGTAAATGAGTTGATATATAGAAATTACCAACTGTGATTACTATAAAGGCCTAAAACACCTACATGAGACAAAATACACAGTTTAAGAAAAGCATTACATTGTATTGTATTATCTAACAAAATGCACCATTTTAATGTAACTTACATCTTTGCTAATCTGACTGTAGTAACTATGCAAGTCAATATCCTGGATTCATCACTGGCTGTTTGGATTGTTCAAGGGAGGTAAAAAAAAAAGAAACTGAGCAAAATGTATTAAATTCAAAAAAACAATAACAAAAGTCCTTGTGATAGAAACAGTGGTTGAAGAGAACTACAAAGAAGACTTTCTCATTTTCAGTGAGAAATGGAACTGGGTCACTCAAGGACAAGGAATCTCAATTTTTCTCTGTGTCTATCTCTTCTTCTCTACCACCCCTGCAGAAAGCAATCTGTCTGAGAAAGAAAGAGAGAGTAACAGAGAAAGAGAGAACAAGGAGGAAACTGAGAGAAAGAAACAGGGAACGAGAGTGAACAAATTACTGCTAGTGAATAAGATTTTGTACTAACAGCTTGATATTATCCAACACACACATACACATTATTCATCCAGATACAGCCTAAGGGCTGACTTATTCTCCTCACACTGCTACACACACTCTCATAATGAGACACACACACGCTTGTACACTCACTAAAGACACCTACAGCTGGCAAATACTGAGACCTTCAAAGTGATAGTTAGCACCTAGTCATTAGTGAGAGAAAGAATGAAAAAAGGAGAGAGGGATGGGTTGAGACAGAGGGTGATCGAGGTAGACGGCGTTAGAGAGAGAGAGGGGGAGAACATTAAAGATAGAGGGAAACATTTGCAGAAAGAGAAAAAGAGAAGGGGGGATGCTTCTGGTCGGAGTCCACGGCTCTGATTTTCTCTTTCCTTTCTTGTTTTCCTTTCATTATTTTATCTCCTGCTATATCTTTTCTCTCATCTCTTTGCAGCGAGAAAACAAATAAAAACAATAGAGACACTCCAGGTTGGAGAGGAGTAAACAGAAGGGAGTGGAGGAGAGATACTGATCATTTCCAACAGTAGCTGTGCCACAGAAATACCTAAATATAACAACACCCCCAAAATATGTTTTTACTGCAGCTGAAATCCAAAACAGCTGGCCAGTTGGACTCATGGTGTCATGAGTATATATGCAGAACACGACGGACAGACTGCATCAGAAAAATGGTGAGGAATAAAAAAAAATAGATGAAAACATAGTCTGGCATCACACATACTGGTGACACAGCTTTTACATCTTACATCACCGAGTCCCTCTTCCTTTCTCTCTGGACACACAGTACGTGCAATTTTGTAAAGGGAGATATTCGTTTTATATATTTGTGCAGGAAGCCACAGCTCGCTGCTCCCTCTAGTGGTTCAAAACTTCACTTAGAGGTGTGCTGTCACAGATGATGAGCCACCTCCTCCCACACAGTTTAGGACATTACACAAGGGCAATTTTCTTGACTTAAATGTGTGACAGGAGAAAATATTATCAAAGTGACTCTCCCTGATTTTCTATTCCCCTAAATGTCCACAACTGTGTACCGCAAGTATGTGTGTGTGTGTGTGTGGGACTTCATTCTTTTTAAATTACAGCCTTCAAGGTGACAAACCTAGATTGAAATGAACTGTTAACAACAATGTCACCAGTGGATCTACAATAAAGCTTGTAAGGCAACACATTTTTGAGGGTTATTTCCTGGCAGAGACCTTTCCATTTCTTCCTGCGGGTGTGATTGACAGTAAGCAGAGTGGGGTGTTGTGGAAGGAAAAAAAACTCAGCAGAAACTGAGACAAAACCACATTAAGGCTTCATGTGATGGTGATTATTAGTCATTATTGAACAGGAATGCAGGCAGCAAAAGGCTTCTTCTGTAAGTAAGAAAGTCAACACTTGCTGTGCTGACTGAAGGCAGATATCAGCAGGCATGATATAAAGAAGTGGGGAAAACAAGACGCTTGTTGTGAATTTAATGAACATTTAGGAGTTAAAAACAGTATTTTATATGACTACAGACGTGTATTTGTGGTGTACATAGTATTGCAATATATGATTGACCAAGCATAGTCAGAACTTCTACACAAACTTGCCAACTGATCCACAGAGAAATTGAAATATATACTGTATAGTTTGCCAGTTATAAGTCACGTCTGACAAGGTTTTGATGAGACTACCCGCCTTTACTGATAAGAATAATGTTAAAACTTAAAAGTTTACCATGGAGATTCTGACTACTCTGAAAACCATCTGTCACTTACACTTGACGAGCTACTTGCTAGCTACATGTATATAACTGACATGAGGAGCTCTTGTTTATGTACAAAATGACTCGCCACTCGGTTGGACTTTCATGAACAGCAGAAGGACATAGCTCACTCCTTAACATTTCAAGAGCAAAAAATTATACTGAGTGGTGATCCTTCTTCCACAAAACCATCTTTGGCCAAAGACTGTTTTGCAGAGAGTGAGCATATTAACCAGGCAAGTTTTGTTTTGTTGGTTGTTTGGCCTAATCACAGAATTAATGTTCATAAACTGCAGCTGAGTAAATTTACAAGCGACTGTTGTCATCACAGCCGGTGAAATCAACAGTCGCCAACTAAGCTTATAGTTACGTAACTAAATTATAATTAAAATTATTGCTCTTGCAGTTTCTAAATTACAATATTTAAAATTTTGATACAAAAACGGTTAATAGGTTAGCCCTGTATGGCATATGCTGTATCTCCCCTGACAGAGCCATGGTACAAAAGACAGTGAGGCTATTGATTCCAAATCCCTGCCAATGATCTTAAATCTACCAACACAGATGAGCAAATATACCAGGAGCTGGACATCCTGGACACAGATGGAGTAAAGAGCATGTAAATATACGACGGAACCAATTACACTGCAGAAAACTGACTCTTGCGTTTGCTCATACAGTATGTGCATGTGTGTGTGTGTGTGTGTGTCCATGTGTTGGCTCTCCATCAGTTCGGTAATAAAGTGTGAGGACGAAGACAGGAAGCAACACACACACCCACTAACCAACCCCCCCCCACCCCACACACACACACACACACACACACACACACACACACACACACACACACACACACACACAGTGAGCAACAATGTTATGACAATAACTCTGAGTTTTACAGCCCACTGTAGCTGCACATCTGGATACCATCAGGACACACAGGCACAGATAGACACACACACACACACACACACACACACACACACACACACACAAGCAGAGTAAGCGAGAAGTACAGAGATGATGTCGAAGACGAGAGATGGCCAAAAGAGAGAGTATACACTGCCAAGAAAAAGGCAAAAATCTTGTTTTTCTCCCTCTCTCTTCCTTCCTCCCTCTCTTTCACTCCTCTTTCTATCTATTACCTCCTCGTTCTCCCACTCTCTCTCCTTCCTTCTGTTCTCTCTGTCTCTACTCTAATCCTATACGACAGAGACACAGAACACAAATCTCCCTGTTGGCAGAGGAAGAACAGCGTGTTTCTACCAAGAGAGACGAAAAGAGAGAGAGGGTGAGAGAGAGACAGAGATTGACTGTTGAACACCAGTTGAAGTGATTTACGAGGTTGGAATCTGTGCTGGAACATATGTAGACACTCCTTGTCTTTCGTTCGTTCTTTCTAGCGCACAAACACACACACGCCAGCAGATCACACTCTTTAGCCAAACTGAGTGTGTCTAGCAAGCTGCAGGTTGTTAGTTGGTGTACAGTAGACAGATACACATTGTGCAGTCACACACTACATCCTCTGTTAGCTACAGCCATTACACAGGAACTGTACTGCACACAAACCACGCACACACACACACACACACGCACACACGCACACACGCACACACGCACACACGCACACACGCAGTATATGCTGGGAGGCTAAGGCAGTCAGCTCCTCTGGGGAGCCACATTTCTAAATCATTTGAGTTACGATCCAAAAACCTTTAATAGAATAGCATCCAACCTAAAATTACCTTAATGAGAAAAATCAACCAAGACAAAAGAATGCCACAGCCCTTTTTCTAACAATCCCACAAAAAAATAGGACTGACCTAATTCTTTTGGGGTTTACTGTTTCTTTACTTTGATCATCACAGTGTTTTTGTTACATTGAAAGGACCACACTGACTTAAACTCTTCCGCAAAGTCTCTAAGTTGAGCTGCAAAAGCATTTGGTGGTAGTTTCTGCTCATACTTTTAAATGATAAATGCAAAACCTGTCATCTATTGGACATGCAGTGTGTGTTATAGCTTCTGCTGTAGTAAATTTAATCTAGAAACAGGACACACAACTGAATACAGCTGTTGGACCTGAGCTAACAAAATAGCAGTGTATTTTTTGGAATTAAGTCTCTACAAGATGACTACACATTTTTCACTTTCTATAAAAGGACATTTCAGTTACAGCCGCTCTCAGACTAATGAGGAAGGTGCATAAAAACATCTCACTTCTCTCCACCTGGACTTAATGTACACCACATCTTTATGAACTGGCAAGAATGGATGGTGACCTTTGGAGGCGGCACTGTAAAGCACAAGAACATCCCTGAATATTAAATTAGAAGGCCAAACAAGTGTCTTTCAGCCAGACTTTTGCAGTTCTTTAAAATATATGAATAGGTATTAACAGAAAATAGAAAAATAACCAGGGGCAATATTGTAAAAACTTAATTATTAATAACAGCTGTTATTAATGGCATTATTACAGAAGCACTGACGCAGGAAAAGATATTGAAAGGAAGGAGCATAAAGGAGGGGGAGGGAGAAGTAGAGAGGGGGAGAGAAAGAAATGTGGAAATACTGGTATCATCTCATGGAGATGAAGAAAGAGAGAGACTGTCAGAACACAGACAAGAGGAGAGAATGAAAGAGAAAGAAAGATCAACAAAGAGAAGCAGTCATTCCTGTATTGTGTTGATGTGTAAGAATTAGTCGAATCGTGTAGTCTGACTTTGTCTCTTTTCCTTCCCTTTCTCTCCCTGCGTATCAGTCTCTCTCCCTCGTTCCCATAGTAATCATTCAAACCTGATTGCTCTGATCCCTCTATTCTATTTGTCATTAAATAGAAGGCACACACACACACACACACACACACACACACACACACACACACACACACACACACACACACACACACACACACACACACACACACACACACACACACACATTACCACGCATGGACACACATACACACCATGAGACAGAAACAAATGCCATTTAATCAAATCGTATAAATAAATAAAAGGTTTTTTATTTCCCATAAGTCCATCTGGTCGCCTGCTTCTCATCACACACACAGCCTTCATCTGCTGGTCAATGAAGCTCACAAACCCACACACACTCACACAAATACACGCACTCTAACTCAAAGGCACGGATGACCACACACATTGGCCGGTGAATCTAAATGTAGATGAGTTCAGTCTGCTAGAACGACTGGCGGCAAGAAGAAACCTTTATCAAGCAAAATCTATTTGTTTTCTGTTATTTCACTCACTGTGGCTGACCATCCAATCAATTGGTTGAACAAAATGTTATCGACATGTGTGTTTCGTTGCTTTAATTTCACAGCATTCTGCAATTTAGTTAAAATGTGACTAAAGTTCTGATCCAGTGCTTCACTACCACACTATTCTCCAGTTGCAGAGAATAAAAATGGAACTAAACTTAGGGCGCCACGTAAACACAAGCCAGAAAGAAACAGTACTTCATACATTTATTTGCTGATTCTTCTTTGATGGATTATACCTTTCATGCAAGTGGCCGTCTCTGTTCTTTCTTTCTTTCTCTCGTTTTTAATGCTGTTAGGAACAGAATGGGATAATTTGAAGTCTGATGCAACACAGAGCAGAGGGCGTAAAATATGTGTACACGTCGAAGTCACCTGTATTTTTATTACTTCTACTAGACTAAACCCATGTTGGTGGTTAACCAAAAGCAGACATTGCGTCTGTGCTGCTGTTTTTTTTCAGATCTGGCCTACAGTTAAAGTGTAGGTGACATGACTCAACTTCTCGGCCCGTTTTGACTGTATAGTTCCAGGTACTAAAGGAACTGAACCCAGGAACTAAAAGAAATTCCCTTCACGCAATTGTGATTGAACAGACACGACTTAACAACAACAGTCATCCCATTGTTCTTTGAATTTACTGTTGTGCGACTCTTAATAGATGTATTTAATAGATAAATAAAGAGAGATTCAGAGGTGGAAAAAGGAGACTATAAATTCCAGCACACCTGTCTCTAAAGTAGATGATCTGTTCAGCGTTTGATGGTTATTTATTTCTGCTACAGATGTAACTGCGATGAAACAATTAGCTAATTAAGTTTTGTTTTGTTCAAACAATCAATCAACCTCAACCTTAGATTTGTTTTGTTTTTTATAGTGAACAAGAGATATATTGGGCATATATACTTGTCAATACTCTCTTGTGGACAACCTATGTAATGGAGACAATATTTCAAAATGACCTCAAACCTAGTATTGCTATTTCTTGTGACATTTTTCTGATACCAATATATCTGCAATAGGCTAATATTGGCTGATATATCAGCCTAGGAGAGATTTTGATTGAGCTGATCTGAAAGAATAACTTATTTTATTTATACTTAATCTTCATTACTTTTGGCTGAAAATAATGGAACCACTGAAAAAGGCATGTCTTCATGAGTCTTCACAGTCTGTGACATTGTCAAACATTTACTACACACACAAGCCAATGTCAAAAAAAGGTATTGTGTTTGTACGACACTGTGGGTTTTTGGGATAATCCACAGCCTGAATATCACTGTGTTTGACATTCCAAAGGTTTGATTAATACTGAAGGGAGAAATGGGGAAATTCTGTCAATCATTGTCTCCCAAACACACATCTCCACACACACACACACTCACACACACACACACTTCTCCCTCCTACCCTCCACCCCTCCCCTCTCTCTCTCTCTGAATGAATGAATCGTTCCTTGTCTCTGAACTGATGGAGCGATAAAGTTGGTTTAAACAGCCGTAGACACACCGGCACACACTGCCGAGGCAGGAACATGTGTTTTACATCAAGAGCTCCCAGCCATACAAGAGCTAATGTTACCGTCTCTATGAGTGTGTGTGTGTGTGTGTGCGTGTGTGTGTGTGTCAGAACAGGAGTGCAACATGTCTTTGCAATCTCCTATCAGCTTTTAATCTCCCTTCAGCAGAGAAGGGGAAACACAGACAGAGAGAGAGGGGAAGAGAGAGAGAATAGGCACTCAGTGAGAGAAAGTGATAACCACTCAGTGAGCGGGGGGGGGGGGGGGGGTTACAAAATTATCCCCTATCTCTCCATCCTCCCATTATTCATTTTGTTTTGCAAGGCTCCTTTGCTTTTTCCTTGCCTCAGGGAGAGAAAGACGGAGCAGGCAGGAGTTGTCTACTTTGGTTTATGTGTGTGTGCATGTGAGATTTAATTTTTATTGTCTGAATACTGTGGGAGTTGACGATTTTCATTTTGGCTTCTTAGGTTACTTAAGAGGGCTGCGTTGCAGGCAGCAGTGTCAAAATTCATTCCTCACTTAGTGCTTGCTGGGGACTCAACAGCTATTATTTAGCTTGGAATGGTTGATGTGCTCAGTTTGTTTAGACCTTTCACAGGATTGTTGCTGTCCAATTTACATTGCTGCAGCCTCCATGACATTCATGTTTGTTTTATAGTTGTCTTGAAGAGTTGTCTGTCCAAGAACAATAGCATGTGGATGCTAAAAATGGTGGAAATCACGGATATGGATCAAGTCCAAAACCTTTCATCTAATCCTTTGGCAAATAACTGTCTGTATAATAATTTTAAATTTTTTGAGAGAACTAACTAAAAAACCCAGAGGTGGTGAAAGCGTAACATAAACCTCACACATTACAACAAGAGAGAATTTAAAAGAGATTAAGTACTGCCCAATAACAGTGAATGACTAAGAGTTTTTCTCTTGCATTCGGACTCAAAACTAGATCACTACTTATTGCTCAGACCAGAGAATGTGATTTGTACCTGATTATGAAGCAGGTACAGTATAGATTTCAACTTAGGTGTAGCAGGTGTAAAATGCTGCCAGGGCTTAATAATGTTTAAACAGGTTGGAAGTACTAAACAGGGGATTTGGGGAACTCAGTAACAGAGATGCACATTGTTCTCACTTAAGTCTCCAGTTATGGGGCAGTTAATATATTTCAGTAGATGACTAAAGCATACAGTCAAATTGTATGGTCTATTGTTTCAAACTATATTCAAAAGATGGTTTGCAACAGCTGAACTACAATATCTGTGAAGCTACTGCAGTAATTTGGAAAAGGTCTACTGCAAAAGAACAATCCAGATGATGTCAAGTAAGCTGTGAAACTGCATGACGCTCTCTCTTAAATACTTTTCTGAGACTCAGTGTAGACAAAGTGTAGACAGCTCTAATCGGCACCTGTCTGGGACTTTAATAGCTAAAAACAAACCATAGAAAACATACTCAATTACTTTTCAAATACTAGTAGGTATGTATGGAATGACTATCACGAACAGGAATCAAACTAAATGAAGCACTAATTTCTCCTAAGTCGTTTCAACTGACTAACTCAACTAATGTCTACCATATATTGGAGAATATTAAATCTGACAGGAGGACATTCAGTCAGTCACAAGTCATAGTTTTATGTCCTAGATATGCACACACTATATGAGGCAGTGCAGACTGGAAATGCTGCATTATAAATGATAAAAATAAATTACTGAGAAATTCAAAAACAGGGGAGAAGGAAGACATATAATTTACAGTATAAAGAAAACACAGTACACGGGACAGACAACAGAGCGCACACACACACTGCAGGCAGAGACGGGGAGAGAGATAGCGATCTCCAGCTCAAGCCTAGCTTGGCTGATAGCAGGCCAACATAGCAAAACACGGCAGACAGGATACATGCTGATGTTGCAACACATCCTGTGACCATCAATGTGTGATTTTGGGAAGAATTTGAATGGAGTCATAACCATTTCCACTCTCTCATGTTGTTTCCGCAGGTCACACTTCTCGACAGACACAGAATAGACGCTGGTGCCTAGTAAGTATTTGATTGGAGTGTAAACCGCTTTGACACATAAGACTACAGACTAATGGTACTATCAAAGGTGTTTTATTTTGTTTGAACAGCAAGATGGGATAAAAGGCTGGTAAGACAACTTTGACCAATTGATTCTACTAGACTTAGAAATGAGTCTAAACCTGAAATGGTTTTAAATATCATGTAGTGTAATTTCAGGAAAACTCCTCCACAAGATTCCAACATTATGCATCAACAGTATTCTGCTTTGGAGGCTTGTGATGCGAGTTACTGCTTGCTGTTGCTTACTGCAGAAACACTGATTTTGAACACTGGCCAAGTCTGTGTGTGTGTGTGTGTGTGTGTGTGTG
The DNA here is from genome assembly GCF_043641665.1 of Enoplosus armatus. NCBI lineage: Eukaryota > Metazoa > Chordata > Actinopteri > Centrarchiformes > Enoplosidae > Enoplosus > Enoplosus armatus. The sequence goes on from NC_092195.1 coordinate 13,150,927, forward strand.
TGTGTGTGTGTGTGTGTGTGCACACTTTCAGTCCTTATTAGGTTGTACTTGTGGTGATGCTTAACCCCACTCAGAGCTTGGCAGCTGCTTCCCTTTCTCTTACTGTCTGCCTTTATTTCTGTCTACTCGTTCTCCCCGTGTCTTCTCTCTCATCTTCCTGTCTTTGTCGTCTCTCCCTGCTCTTTCTGTCTCTCTGACTCTCCCTCTCTCTCTCTTCTTCCGACTACTGCTCACTCTCTCGGTGGTCTTGAGGTAATGTAACACTTGTTTCCTGGTTGATCTACAAATAGGGGGCTTTAAATAATGGTGATCTTTCACATATGTTCATCTGTTTGCAAGGTATATGTGTATATGTGTGTGTGTGTGTGTGTGTGTGTGTGTGTGTGTGTGTGTGTGTGTGTGTAGGGCATGCAGGCCATGAAACACAAGTGCAGACAATGATACAGGCTGTAAACAAGCGAACAGTTCAGCCAGATTGACTTAACTCCTTTATTTAAAAGGTAAAACTGAAAAAAAAGCGTACCTGTAGCTTTGTCTAAAGTTTGTCGGATCGTCTGACTGCTGTTAGACTTCTTTTTAACATCTCAGGAATTCACTTGGTGAGCTGGTACAGTTTTATTATTATTGATAGAAATGGTGACCAAACCTACAAAAATAAGATCCAAGTAGTAATAAACCGGAACTACCCTTTAAGATCAAGTAGTCTTTAAAGAGATGAAAGAAATTCAGATATTCCACTACCATTTTTCTGTCAGTATCCCATTTATTGTCAATATAGTTCACAGGCCTCTTGGTAGCATCACACATTTAAGCTGCGACTTTCAGGTCTGTGGCTTTGAGAGAGAGAGAGGGTTGTTCTTAATCAGTGAGCTGTGTTAGATCAAAGGAATAACATGGATCCACTTTCAGAGAGGATTTTCTCTCTAAAATGGGTTTGGTTATCGCAGTGACCTGAACCTAAAATGTAGGAATAAATGTAGGTCTGGAAGTGGATCCTATCAGACTTGGCTTAAATAACGGAAGAATATCCTGTTACAGTAGGAAAGATGGATCATGGTTCCAACATTCCTGAGAGGAGAGGAGATAACAGTGTTGTAATTGTGTTGATCTGGTGGAGTGGACAGTTGCTATGTTGTCCTCTAATGGGAAACAAACATAGGCCACAGATCCAGCCAGACTCGATACACACTGTGTGAGTGAATGTGTGTGTGCGCTTTGTGAGATCTCCTTTGATAAGTTACATCCAGTCGTTAGATGTATATGCAAAATCATAAAGACAACTTGAGAAAAAATGCTCAAGGACATGTGAGCACAGCAGTAGTTCAGAGTGACACGCGCACACACACACACACACACACACACACACACACACACAAACACACAAACACACAAACACACAAACACACAAACACACACACACACACACACACACACACACACACACACACACACACACACACACCACCCACAGGGGCATGCGTGCACACACCCATTGTTTGGCTGCACCTGGTCTATTAAGGAACAGGATAGATGGGACTAGGGGACCTGACTGTGTGAATGTTTGTGTCAGAGTGTGTGTGTGTGTGTGTGTGTGTGTGTGTGTGTGTGTGTGTGTGTGTGTCTGTCTGTACAACCTCAGAAGCCAAACATCTGCAGCAATGACGCACCTTCAAATAACAGCACATAAGTAACACACATCATGCAAACACAAATACACAAATTACGCAATTATTAACTGATGTTTAACAGCACAAAGTACTCTTATTCAATATAACCCTCCTCTCCATTCCTCTCGCAATCATCTGGTTCCTCTCTTCTCAAAAAGCATTTTAAAACATTGTTTAACTCCTTTACTGTATGTGTGAGACACATCACACACTTACAGGACAGATTTCCAAGTAAGAGACTATGAACATGCACCAATAAAACACAGGATTTTAACAAACTGAACAGCACAGTGTGATAATAGTGTTCCTTAACAGAAAATGGGAAAACGGTTGATCAATTAATTGCATAGTGTAATTTAGTTGGTTATATCTACTGTAAATGTCAGATGAACTTTAACCTCTCACAGCCCGAAATACAGGCCTATGTCAATACAAATATTTCAAAATGTACAGGTAAATATCACACTAGTGCAAAACTATTTTTTAACTGTCACATAATCAGAGCTCTTATGTCAAAAGGTGATTTTAGAACAAGAGCAAGTGTTTCATCCCAATCTCTTTGCGTATACTGTTGCAGAGTGGGCCGCTATACTGGCATTACAGGTCGATTGTTAGTTTATTTAGTTTATTTATCTATGAATCAGTGTACCTGTTGAGTGTTTTCTTACCTTTTTTGGTCACTGCATGACAATGACATCTCTCTTTGGTTTTCTTGATTTATGTGGTTTACTTTATCATGATTGCTTGTTCATTTACCACTGCATCATCACTGCACTGTCTTAAATCAGTAGCACCTTATAGTGATTAGACGGCTGTGGAATTTGATATGGAGTAAAATAAGGAGGCTCATACGGCTTTATGTCACGTATTTTCGTTCCATCAGTGTCACCAATACGTTCCTGCACATCGGTCAGTTTCCATAGAATTGTGAACACTTTGTTGTCAGTTTTTGTTTTTATAAATTCCAACTTTCACATTAAAACCTGCATCTTTCAAGAATTGTGTGCATGTTTAAAAGTAAAGCCCCAAATGTCTGTTCGTACTGATTCTCATGAGTCTCATCTGCAGTGGCATGGAGCCCAAAATGCAACTTGAGCAAAGTCAGTCTCTCTATGGCTCTCATCAAAACTTCTTTGCTGTAAAGACAGAACAAAATCAAGGCTCTCACAGCACAACCAGACTATAATGTCTTTAGCTTTGGCTCTGTCCACGGAGCTACACAGGACCAAAGGAACACAATGCGAGTTGATATATACTCTGGGAGCAAACAAGTGTTGAACAGTTGAAGCTGTGCTGAGTTGTGTCGGGTCCTGTTGTGTTGTGCAGCCAGATACACAGAAAGAGAGAGAACAAAAGAAAATGGTCTTAAGGGAAATTGGGTATACAAGATGCATCATGCCAGTGGAGCAGAATTCATAAACACACTCGCACCGAGACACACACACACACATGCACACACAAGTGGAGAATTCCTAATGAGTGAAGACCTCACAGGGGACACAGAGGGAGAGGCAGACAGAGAGAAAGGGAGGAGTTAAGGGAGAGACAGGCAGAGGAAGAGAGAGAAAACTGATATATCCTTCTTGAGCTTTCACCCCATATAAAGTATGCACGGCACTGTGAGTGTGTGTGAGCGTATTCTAAGTTTGAGGGTGGATGTGCGTTTCCACTGAGAGGAGTTAAAAGTGAAAATCTCCACTCTACATTCCCTTCACACATACATCCACAACGCACATACACACTGGGATGGCAGTCTGATGCACGCGCACGTGCCCAGAGCCATATTGCTACTTTGCCAAGAGGGCCTTAGGCCGCCAAGGTTGCCATGGCATTGCTTGCTCACAAACACACACACACACACACACTTTCTCACTCTCTCACACCAAAGCAAGGTGTGACTAGATGTCCTAAAGTGAAGTGGATTAAAGTGTCAAAATGACTGGTCGAGCCAGTGTGCGTGCGTGCATACACTGTATAGGTTTGAGAGTGTGTGTGTGTGTGTGTGTGTGTGTGTGTGTGTGTGTTGGGGTGATGTGAATGTGTATATGGATTCTTCGCCTTTAGATTCTTCACTAAACCTACTTTCCTGTTGCAGTGAAAGAGGTGTGCTGCTACGATGATTCCCAGCTTCAATTCTCAAACTTGGCCAGAATGCAAGACTCACTAAAGATATTAGATGCGTCACAAGGGAGGAGAGACGAACAACTAAAATGTGGGTGGGAATGCAGATTGGATTAACTGGGCTTCTTATCACTCATTGTTTTGCTGTTGTGGTTTGGCAGGTGATCTGCACTGCGCCTCCTCATTAGTGAAATAACTTTTTTTTTTTACTGGCATGCTGTGACACAATTCCCCCGCCAACCTTAATGCTCCAAGACACATCCTTTCACTGAAAAGCAAGTTCAAAAGCATTTCTCATCTGTGAACGAAGCCTAATGTACAGAAAAGGAAAGAAACTCTTTCAACTGATGTTAAACAGATGAACATTGTTCTTCATTAGGTTTTTCTGCTAACGAGGACATCTTTACATTGTATGGCCTGGATACACAGATTGATAAAAGCAGAAAAATGTCATTTGTAGTCATTTGTCAGTCAGTCATTTGCTGGAAGCAGTTTTACATTAACTATTAACCATCATTTTCTCCAGCCTCTTCTCTCTCGTTTGTCAAAGTGTATCTGTCACTATTACCAAGGCAAAAGGCCTGATTGTGTGAAAGAACCTCAGATTAAAAAAAGAGATGAGGGAGGGGAAGGAGAGACGAGCCAGGAGAAAGAGGAAAGGGGAAGGCAAGCAGGGTTTTCAAATTAACTATTGGTCAGGGGTCAGATGGACATTTAATCTAACCAATCAGCTTCCTAATTACACATGTGCTGCCAGAATGGTGTACCCAAAGCATTGATGTGTGTGTGTGTGTGTGTGTGTGTGTGGCTGGCTAGCGTTGCGTGTAGAGGTCTTGTTGTAGCAAAATGATCATCTGGCCTCAATATTGGTTTCGTGTGTGAACACACACGCATATGCACGTCTGCATGCATGCACATATGCATATGCGCGCACACAGATATAGCCTGTGGTGAATTGCTCCCACCTTACACAAAAAGAGAGAGAGAGAGACAGAGAGAGAGAGAGAGAGAGAGAGAGAGAGAGAGAGACCAACAAAGAGAGACAGACAGGGACTGCGGGACTGGATGTGCAAGCCAGACATGGAGAAATATAAAAAGAACACACATATGCACACACACGCACACATGCACACACTTCCAGTAGTGTGTGTGTAAGTTGATTGTAACAGTAATTGATGTAAACGTCTAAATTACAGCTAGGAGCTAAAATAACCACTGTGTTTTACCGTTGCCATGTCGACATGATGAAAAACACCTGGTTGGTTCACTGGCGGGGAGGGTGGAACATCTGTGTCATGGGTGCCCAGCTGAACCAATGAAAAGGCTGTGTGTGCAAGCGACATGTGTCTGAACCAATGAAATACTCACTGGAAAGAGAAGATATCTGAACAGACGACATGTTAGACTCACGTCAAACTAATTATATCATATTACTTGATATTATGAGGTATAAACTACTGCACCATCCAGAAAAAAAGTCAGTTAGTTCTGTTTTTTTGCGTGAATGCCTTTCAGATCAAGATTCCTGTATAATCATACTTAATCTAGAGGCTGGTGCAAAAACTATCTGAATACTTTTAATGGTTTTTCCTACTTTGTTGCCAGATTGTTGCGGGTTGTCATAAATAGGACAATTCACAGAGAGCCAGTTAAGTTTTGACAATCACAGGAAAGTCTTTTTTAATACTCTACTGGTCCCAGAAGGAGTAATTCCTCGTCTTGCTGCCTCCCCTCCAGGAAGGTCAGACTGCAGGGTCAGCTACCTAGCAGCAGCCCTGGAGCAAAGAGGAATTTAACGTCTTGCTCAAGGACACTTCAGTGGGGGAGATACGTCAGGCACAGAGGATCGAGCCTGAGCTTTCAGTTGAGGGACATCTGACTAATCACTAAACCACCCTGCTGCCAAAAAGTAACCCAAAGAAAAAACCACACTGCCAAATCCTGGGATTTTAAAGTCAATTTTGTGTACTTTTCTATGTCTGATGACTGACTTTACACTTTTGGAAGTGGTGTGATACTGTAAAAAGTCAGATTTCCCAAGCAGGTTGAGAAGGAGCATTTGACTTTTAATGCTTTTTCTATCCCGAGTCGGAAACCAGTCAATCAGAAAATTCAAAGCACACTTGAAAGAGGATTAACATCCAAACATGAGCCAAGATATAGTCAAGCAAATAAGCTAATTCTTGATTAGCGTAAGCCAAAAATGCCAAGCTGTCACCTTCCCACTACACATGTTGTCAGCTGTAATATGTGCGTGTACGCGTGGCATGTGTGGAACAGCCAAAATGGGTCTAAATGTGGTTGGAATGGTGTAATTTGTTTTTCAAGCCAAATGTAATATTCCTAGCAGACAATGAGGCTGCTGTGGACTGTCACACAGCGTAAAGCCACACATGGGTCATAACCGTGACACACACACACACACACACACACACACACACACACACACACACACTCCTATCAAGCAGATACACACATAACACACACGCTCGTGCACAGGCTCATCCACCAGTATTTCCACAGACACACACACAAACATATTCAGGTCAAAATTACAGCAAACAGGTTGTCTGATTATGTTTCTGTTACACTAAACACAGCCTGGATTTTATACACTAGGCACATTACCACACACACACACTTTTTTTTTCTTTCCAGCATGGCTGTGTTTATTTGAGTCTGTGTCCTGATGGGAAATGTGACTGCTACACAAACAAACTGAACGGCTCAGAACAGACAACTGTGAGTGTGTGTGTGTGAACAGGGAGAGGGAGGGATGTCTTCCCTTTTTCCGACACACACACACACACACACACACACACACACACACACACACACACTGCACTCAGCAACTAGAAAGAATAAAGGCAGCGCTTTTCACGTTTTCCATAAGGGACTGTATATAAGATGCTAACAGTCTTTAGCAGAGCATCCTCATCTTTTAGGATGTCTGCAGAAAAGGCTCCTTTGAGCTCAGACAGCTCAATACCATACTGCTCGTATTGATGTTTAATGGCTGCTGGAGCAGTCAATAGTAAGCTGTTCGTAGCTGGAATTGAAGGAGTCAGTGCACAGTGTACAGCTTACTGGCACATCAGTGGGTTGCCTGCATTGTCACCCTAAGCCAAATCTTCCACATCAGCAAATAAAGAAATGAAGAAACCAAGGTCAAAAGGACTAGATTGCACTCAGTGTGTACTGCCAGCATGGTGAAATTATCCAAAAAGCTTAATATCAACACATAACATGACTAACATTGTCAGCATCCCTTCATTTTGTTGCCGAGACATGTGTTGTGTCAGTGGAACTCGTCACTCTCTGACACCTTTACATTCTTTCAAACATATTTTTGCAGTTTATTGTTACTTTCTCAGTTCTTTCTTGCCACCGGAGCAACAATTTTATTTCTAGAGTACTCGTCTCAAGAGATATTACATCAAGAAGTAACAAAGGACTAAAAAAGACACAAATTATACATTAATGACAATTTGAAGTGGTTTGTTTATTGAGTTTATAGTGGGAGTGCAAAGGGCCAGGAAATAGAAAGACAACATTCAGATAACAAAGCAGATTTGTTTAGGAACAGAATTTAAAATTAAGTCACTAACGTTGTTTTCTGTCTTTAAAAAAGCATTAAGCACACAAACACAGTGACACAAACAGTGACACACACACACACACACACACACACACACACACACACACACACACACACACACACACACACACACACACACACACACACACACACACACACACACACACACACACACACACACTGACTTGAGCATAAGCTCCATAATTTCCTGTAGCGGATATAAAGTCATGTTAAATTATCAGCACGGAAAATAAGTTCAATTCATGCTTTAATTTCCTTACAAAACACACACAAACACTCACACACACACGCAGACAGAATGCAAAAGCAGACACGTCGCACATTATTGAGTACACAAGCAGTGGAGCACACACACAGCCACACAGATGCACATGTACACTGGCGCGCATGAATTTACGCAAGGAAAGAGGGAAGAAGGGAAATAGAACGCAAAGTAATGAGAACTTTATGGAAATACAGCTGTGTGTGTGTGTCTGCGTGTGTTGTGTGTGTCTTTTAAACATAATTAGCTCCGTCGGGCAGAAATGTAAACGAGAGAAACTTTAATGAAACTCTTCTCTGATCTGCTGAAAGCACACATTCCCCGTTTATCTCTCTCAGCTCGTCTCTCTATTTTCTCTGTCTGTCTCTCGACTCAAATGGAATTGAATGTCACGCATGGGACTTTTAAAACCCTGAAGGTTCACATTTCAGTATTGCATTATGACCACATAAGATGAACACAATTATATTGTGTTTGTAAGGTCACATCCACAATTTCTTCCTCTCCCTGCTTGCGTCCATTTATCTACTCTTCTCTGCTGTCCTTGAGGTGGAGTTCCCTTTGAAAACACAGTCTGGAATTTATTAGATGATCTAAACTTTGGGTCGATTCACATATGTTTGGGTATATTCACATGTGTGCACATATGTTTGGCTCAGAGGCGGACCTTTCTCAGCCCTACTTAACTCGAAAAACCACCATTACTCAAAGTCTGTCTCATTCCATTTATAAACTAAAACGTCAACCAAGCTTTTACTTTAATTCAATCTCTAAACCTCATAAGCGCTCTATCCTTGCCTCATGCAGTCAAGTCAAAAAGTCAGAAAATAAAATTTCAGACTGAGAAAATGTCTTCAATGTGATAAATCACTACGAAAACAAAGCCAATAGCAGGGCAATGTCTCAACACTGTGTAGCAATTACAGATCAGGCCTTTCAAAAGAAAATATTCTCTCTTCTCTACAACACAAAAATCCTCCTATACCAGAATACTAACAACTGTGCGCGCATGTGTGTGTGTGTGCGTTTGTGTGCACGACTGAAAGCTTTTGTATGTGTGAGGTGTGTATCGATCCCTGTGTATCAGGTGAGTTGTCCTTTGAGGAAAAGAAGGGAAATTAAAGAAAAAGAATGAAAAGAAAAGGGGAGCAACGGATCGATGCAGGGAGAGGATGAGGGAAACACACAAACACACATGTGTTAAGATGAAATATGACTCTGGCCATTTGTTTCTGCTTTTGTCTCTTTTTAATCCTTCGCTTCCTCCCTAACCCACTCCCTGCATCCTTCCATCATTGCTCTTCCTCCTCCTCCTCTATCCTCTCCCCCACCACATCTCATTTGCCATTTACAAAGAGTCAATTTGTATTTTGGGCAGATTCACCTTTTATAATTCAGACTCTGCCCTGTTGCATTGAAGGCCGCATTTAAATTGAACTAAACGTCTCAGTGTGTGCGTGTCCTCAAGTGTCAATCTTTGTGTGTGCGTACATGTGCGCGTGTGTGTTTGCACAAAGCTATTTCAGATGATCCTTTGCATTAGTAACCCTCCCTTACCCTGCCCGGGATGAGTCAACCTCCGCCTGTGTGCGTATGTGTGTGGTATATTAGTGTTTGTTAGACGTGTCAGTGCATGCCATGGAAACTGAGAATAAATATTGTGTAGTGAAAGCAGGGAGAGGGAGAAAGATAGTAGCAAAGGCCATATCTTATGAAGCTATTAAAGTAATAAGTCATGTTCAGTTTCTCCTCTAATAAATTGTTAAATTGTCTCTTCCCTCCCTCGCTTCCTCTTTCTTCTTCTCACCTCCCAACACTCACTAACTTTCGAAAGTTTTTCTCTCTTACTGAGCACATTAACTCCCCAAAGCCCTGATATACTCCAAAAATGATACGATAGCATTTGTAGTAGGATGTAGTTTTATACATTGGGATGTGGTTTATACTGCAATGGGTGTCTATGTCGGCAGATGTCTTCACACGTGCAGAACGCATATGATGCTGTCAGTGTGGAATAAGATGTTTTTTTCTACATTTAATGCTACTTAAAGGAATAGTTCAGCAGTTTGGGAAATATGTTCCTTTGCTTTCTTTCCAGGCGTTACATGAGAAGATCCATGTCAATATCGTGTCACAAAGACAGGAAGCAGCAGAAAACGCCTCTAAAGCTCACTAATTCACATGGTGTAACTCGGTATAACGTCCGTACACAAACAGAAATGTAAAAGTTACAGTTTGGAATTTTAAATGTCGTTAAATTATTTTTTATTTAAGGGGAACAAAGGGGAAAAACGTATGTTACGGGGTTAACTTGTGTTGCTACGCACTTCTACCGCCATCTGACTCTCCCTATCTTGCTCTCTTCATCTCAGTTTTCCTCCCTTTCTCTCTCACGCATGCACTCTCTCTCACACACACACACACGCACACTGCCCCACCCACGATAATGAGTAAACCTCTTGCTGCCCCACCCTGCCCAGTCTGCCAAGTTACTGCCAACACCTCACACACGCACACATGCCATAGACCAACCCACAACTTGTACAAAGAAGCCATACACTCAACTCACACACTGATATGTGCATACACACACCACAAACACCACTCTCACTCTCAATAACACCACTTACATAGACCCATAGACACTTACATAGTGTCAGCGTCCTGACACTACACACGCACACACACACGCACACATAGTCTATTCTGATCTAATGTGATCATAGCCAATAAGCTCTGCGGTGCAGGCAAACCACAGTTTGTTCCTGCCAGTCCATGACATCACTGTGAAGTGAAAAGCATTGTGGGCCACAAAATAGGATGAGGGAACTGACTGACAGGTGGTAACCATGGGAACTGTCAGTGTGCCTCGGCGTTGCCGTAGCAACAGGCAAGTTTCTCAGTGTTGTGAGTTAAAATTTCATTAAAAAAAAAAGAAGACGAATTCAACTTATGGGAAAAGAAATTATGTCATGGAAACGCACACACATGGACAAAAACTCAGAGATATGAACACACACAAGCATGTGAGGACACGCGTACACACTTTTTTTAGCCAACATCAATCTGTATAAGCACTCTAAATATGATGGAAGAATTACAGATTTCATTGTAGCTGCTCTCAGCATGAGGTGGTCTAATCCTCACATTGGATTCAAAGGAAACAAAGATGAAGGCGTATTAATAGAAGCACTTTGACGACTAATGCTCTCAGCAGGTAGGATCTGGCTATAGAGATCTGGCTACAAAGGCCTTCATTCAGAGCTAAAAGCTAAAATCACGATGTAAGAGAGACAAAGACGAAAGATTAGGCTAAATGAGAGAATGAGGTGAATGTGAAACAGAGGGATATAGAGAATGAGAGACGTAAGAGGGTGTGCACATGTTCCACTTACCCGTAGCAGTGATTGGGACTCCTCTTTAGCGGCTCCTCCTTTCGTCTCCTGTCCTCCTCCACCTCCACCTCCACTCCCTCCTCCTCCTGTGTACTGCTGAGGGGGCATCTGGATCTGTTTCTCCCCTCCACCTCCACCTGCGGTGGCTCCTCCTGGCCTCCCTCCTCCATACAGCTTGGCATCTCCCAAAAACGACTTGGTATCTCCCAAAAATGACTTGGTGTCTCCCAGGTAAACCATGCTAGGTGAAGCCACACCTCTTTTCTGCTGCGAGGCCTCGTGATTGGCTGAAACAAATGATAATGAGAGGGGGGAGGAGAAAAGAGAGGGGCTCCCACCTCCTGTTCCTCTTTCTACTCCTCTTTCGGGTCCCATTCGCTCCTTGGGCACCCAGAGTAAACCGTGGGCCTGCTCACTTCCTCTTTCTCCTAGTCCTCTTGTCTCCCCAAGAACCCAGCCTTTCTCCCGCTCTCTTTCTTTCTCCTCACCTCCCTCACTTTTTACCACCCCTCCTGCCTCTTCTCTGCCTCCCTCTGCCAACCGTCCCTCAGGCGGTGCAAGGGAGTAGAGGAGGCGAAGATCCCCCTTACTTTCTTCTTTAATGGCTAAGGTAGAGGGAGCTGAGCAGCCATTGGCTGAGAGTGTTAACGAAGGCGTCAGTGAGGTCGTCAGTGAGGTGGCTAAGGAAGTCGTTGTCATTGAGCTTAATGAGGGAGAGGATTCATGACAGTGGGCGGAGTTAAAATGGTCGAGGAGGGCCGACGAATCGGGAGCCGTGAAGTCACAGCGTCGACAACGGCAACACGCATGGACACGCCTGCAGAGAGAGAAGAAAGCAGTGAATGAATTATCCACCAATAAAAACTTGAATTAGAATGAAGTACAGAGTACAAATGTTGACTTTCATTTTGAATCAGGAATGGTTAGCTCAACCATACAATAATGCTACTTAAAAGATATATATAAAGTCTATTCTTGCCAACTCGTGAACAGAAATCAGAACAGTAACACTACTGAGACTGATCATAAGAATAAAGATTTTAGTACCTGGTTTTGTGAGTCAACTCATCTTGAATTCCATCAATTTAAAATGCAAAAAGCATTAATTTCCAAACATTTTTAATGGGCTGTATATGAAACTATATGTAACACTCTCCTTTTTCTTAACTGATGGTATTTGTTGTAACTATTCAAATTATTTTATCCTGTTTTATATCTTATGTGTCTTATTGACTATTATTACGGTTTTATAGTGAAGCACTTTGCAACTTTGTTTTTGAAAGGTGCCATATATGGTATTCTTATTACTATTATCTATTTACAAAAACCATAACCCAGTCCCTGAATTGACTACATTTAAAGTGCATTTGTCCCTGCCTGATTTCCTCCAAACACTCAGGTAGAGTTTCACCGAGCCTGAGGCCAAAAAGTGACTCAGTGTTCCACTAAATCACGATGAATTAGGGCAAAACTGTGAGGAAAGTAAATGAATCTGAATGACAAGAAATGAATCACCCATCAACAAACCACCTTCATTTCCTGCTGGCAAGGCCCTGAATGACCAGCAATCTATACGATACACAACATCAGGGTTTTTCCTGGCTCAGAATCCAGTTTTGGAGCTTCTTGTGAGGGCCAGCGAGCACAATCAATAGACCATCTATACTGAGAACTTGGACTCCTGTTTGCGGTGACTTTTGGTGGGGCCAGTTATGGGCAGCTGCTTTATATTTAGGTATATAGGAAACATATTAACTAGCAGCTGTCAAAATATACATGAATAAATGTTTAATAGAACAATAAAATTATCTCTTTGTTTGTACTATGATAAGCAAGTTATTTGACTGCAATGATTGATTATGCTGGGAAGTAGATTTCAATGGTTTAGCAAAACTTTACTCTTGAAAATAAATACAGGGTAACAATTCAGACCTATTAGCTGATAACCTAGTTAGCTGATAATGTTTGCTCGTGCATGTATGTAATTTTGACTCAAAATAATAATAATATAATTTTCTCTCTAATTTCACTCACATATCCTCCTAAAGCAGCAATTTGCTTGACACTGCTGTTGTTTTCACTACCACGCTGCAATGGGAGTATTTTGGAATATAAAGATGCAAAAGATTTAATTGAAAGCATCCAATAACCATCAAATTGTCATTTTTCTGTTCTAGCACCTGATCTAGGAACCTGCCACAACAATTCTCCATGCAGGAAAAAAACAAAAGCAAAACTGTAAGGTATACATTCAAAACAATGAGCTGCACACACGGATGAATACCCACACAAATATTAAGGATACATCCAGAAATATAACTTCTAAGAACATATACACATATAAACATGTCAGCCATATATTTGACAAAGAGTGAAATGACATGTAGGTTCAAAAAAATAAAATACATACATTAAAATAAATGCAGTGCAGATCTGTGCCTCTTCTCCGTCAAGCTCACTTTTTCTCTGTCTGTCTTTCTCTGTTTATATTATGTGTCTTTGTCTATCTATTGGCCTTCATTAATTGGTGAAGAAAATAAATGCACTGTGTAATGACGTATTCAAGGTGGGGCTGTAAACAGCATCTCGAGCAGATCAAAACGAATTGGTAGAAATTTGTGAAAATGTGTCTTTGAGTAAAGTACACCTTGAACCTTACGGACTTAAATGTCTCCAGATGCTGAACAAAGACACAGTGGCCTCTCTGTTTGTCATCACCATACACACCACACGCACATGGACTGGTGCACGTACTGAATCATTTACTCACTTAATTGCTCTGTCACTGTTTCTCTCTCTCTCTCACACACACACACACAAACATGACAAATTAACTTTATATCATTCACTCTACACATGTACTGATCTAATCCACCTTTACCCTGAACACTCAGCAGCTACATCTGTCTCACATACACTGAATTACATTTTACCGTGGAAAAGATCTTTTGAGAAAGTAAACAAATCAACTAGATAAGAATGTTCCAAGAAGAGTCTGTAATAATGGACAGGAAAAAGAAAAAGGCCATTATTGATATCTGTCATAACAACAGTCAGGACCTGTGTCCGGTAAAAAAACTCTCTCTAAAGGTCTCTTTTTGCAGCAATGGACTATGTAGTGTATGTTGAAGCACACATTTGACAGGTTAATATAGCCCACTGCAGCTTGACATTGGGTTTGCTTCCCCCATGTGGATGAGACTTTCAATCTGCGACTGGTCCCAAGGAACCCAACTTAAATGCATTTGATATGTGAGCAAAGAGCCTGAACATCCCATGCATTTTTGCTAGCTTATGTGCACTTTGCGTTATGCCAACTAAGTCTCACCCAAAAGTCGCTCAAATAACAAGGCTGTGTTAAAGGTCACAACCCCTACATGCTCTGAGGTCAACACACACCTGCACGCAACAAGTCACTCACACTCATACTCACCAAGTGTTAATAATTACGCTCAGAACATGGCAGTATTTTTGCAATACAAAAAGTTTGTTTAGTATGGGTTATAAAATGTTTGATGTTCTGTTTGTGCATGAAAACACACATTTAGCATCTTATTTTGAAGCCCTATGAGTTTTAACATAACGAGGCAAAAAAAATACTGGCATTGTAATCACATAATACACATTCTCCGCTATCACAACAAAGGCATTTGTTAGAGTAAGCTCCTGCTGGTGTATGTCTGTGCCTTACAAGTGTCAGAACCTCAGTGAGTGTTTAGGTATAGATGTTATAAAGGAGATTGATTAGTTTGTTTCAGCTGGTAACTTTTTTCCACCCCTACACCATGGCCCTTTGTTCTGAGCACCCGATAATTAAATCCTGAATTTTGTTTTCTAAAACTTGGCCTTGGGATACTTTAAGGTTTGGTTGATTTTAGTGGTGGTGTGAAACTTTCTGGCTTCATTTCAGTTTTATTTGATTTGAGCTCCGAGATTCAGAGCTTAGATTTTGTTAAGGACGTGAGTGGACTGTTAAATCCCCTCCACACTCTCTCTTTCTCTCTGTCGCTTTGTCACCCTCTCTCCCTCTTCTCTCCACTTTCCTCTCGGCCTTTCTCTCAGTTTCTCCCTCTGTTTCTTTGTCTTTCATTCTCCTTCTCTCATACAATCTCTTCACTGTCTTTTTTACTTTTTCTTCGTCACTCCATCCCTTCTCTCTCTCTCTCTCTCTCACCCTGAAATGAATCAAACTTTTTAATCTTTCATTGATTTGAAGCAGAAATTGTGCTAAGACGGTTCGTTCAGAACGAAATCTTATGTGTGTGTGTGTGCAAGAAAACAAGAGAAAGTAAGTGTATATGTGAGTTTGTTTGCGAGCATATATCAAGAAACAATCCAGATCAGCAATCTAGATCAATACTTAAACAGCCAGAATGATTTCACACTTTCACACAACTTACTTCAGTTCATAACTATCTCTCTCAGTCTCTGTCTTCAGCACTAACTTTCCCACACCACCCTCTCTTTCTTTCACACCCTAACTTCTTTATCTCTTGCTGGCTCTGTCACTGAAAACCCAGTGAATATGTGTGTGTTTCTGTGAGTGTTAGTGTAGACAACACATTGGCTGTGGAGTCTAGTCTGACCTTTCCAGGCTTTTAGAGTCTGGCTTATTTAGCAGGTATGCACATGCATATATACTGTACAGAGACATTTGTATGTGCAAGCAAAAAAATAATTTTGAGTGTACTGACTCATATGAAAACAAGAGTTCAAAAATCAGAACTTAACACAAACTCTGTAAGTGTATGCTTCTATATTGGCAGGCTGATCCTCTTTGGAGAAAGCTACTCCAGGAGGGATAGTCAGTAAAAATACTAGTAGTAGTTATAATTATAGGAGAACTCCACTTACTTTACACATCAAAGTTTGTTTACAGGTGTTGGGGAGAACTTCTGCATATGTGAAAGAGTTGTACAAAGCCTTTTGTGGCTTCAAAGGGAGCTCCGCAAAATCAAATTGGATGGGTTGGGGGAAACTGAACTACAAATTTGAAAAAGAAACAAACGTGGGGGTGTGGAGTTAGAAAGAAGTGAGGATACCAGACCTCCGTAGACCGCTCCTTATGTCTGCCTAAGGCCAGCAGCTCGAAGCTACCACTACCGCTACTAGTTTAACACACCCGAACCTCCGACTGAACTGTAGGCGAGTGAGTTGCATTGTGGATAAAGTAGGCGCCCAATTTGGACAATTAAAATAAAAACTGTCCATTATGAATGACAACTTTAATGTAGCAGTGCAATGCTAAATCGGTGGAGTACCATTTATAGGCCTTGTGTTTGTGGTAGATTCAAAATATGGCAACATGTAGTAGTGTGCTTAAACAGAACTGTTTCACAGGACAGTGATAGCTTAAAAAAGGCTATGATGAAAAGGCCACTTGTTTAAATCCTTTCTAAGGGTGTCAACAAAACCAGATTCTCACAGTTTCATGTCTCAGAGTTGATTCCAAGATTAGATTAAGTCCTCGGCAGGTAAGGGGACCCGGTGCTGATCTTGTAGTGCAAGAGGAATTGAAAGGCACACTTTCATCTGCTGATTACTTTCAAACTGCCAGTATTTGAAACGTACATGATTCTCGCCGTGACAATAGATAAATAATGTCACCAATCACAGACAGAAATGGGCAAAATGAGTTGATGATGAGTTCCAGCAACCAAAAAACTGTAAGCAAAAACTGAGCTAATAATTATTTCTGGACATACAGTAAGTAGATGTTAATGAAGCTCATCACAAAGTTGGGAACTTTACTTACTTACAAGGTGCATGGAATGTGGAAATACTCTAAAAGTCTCTAAACACTATACTATACTAGAAAGTACTATATAGTACTATACTAGTGCTATAAAGAACATCTTTATTGTGAGATCAGTGTGTTTCTGCTCATTAGGGTCAAGTGTTTCTGGATTTTTTACTCTTTAAGTAATGCTCCTCACAGTATGATGATACTCTTATCCAAATACTACAAGTCTGTCAATATCTATGTGTGAATGTCTAAATGGTGTCTATGAGTGTCTTAAGTGTATGAAAAAAAAAAGAGCACAGGGGTTTGAATCCAAGCACAAGTAATACTTTATCGTCTTATCGACTTGAGAATGGAATTTTTTTTTTTATACTCACAGTCATCCAGTTACTGGAACATTTAGTCATAGACTCTGACTGGAATATTGACTGTATGTTGACTAAAAGGTAGACTTCCTGTGTATCTTTTAAAGTGTAAAAGTGTATTAAAAATATTTAAAGCTTTTTGATACACTTTTATGTTTAACAATCAATCCTATGAAAAACCACACTGTATTATGTGGAATAATATATAATATCCAAAATACTAATAATTATTACTACTACTATTTAATCACAGTCTTACCTGTAGTGTCTAAAAATCTCTTCTTCCACTTCTGTGATGAAGTGACACTTTGTACAAGAGTATTCCCTCTCTCCTCCTCCTCCTCCTCCTCCTCTCCCCCCTTCCTTGTCTCCCCCAACCTCTTCCTCAGCCTTGACATGTGGTGGAGCCCCCTTTAGGTTAATCAGGGTGTGGCAGCTTTCGTAGTGTTGGAGCAACACATCGATGTCGGTGGTGGCAAACGCACACTGGTCACACAAGTGGGTGACGCCTAGGAACAGAAAGACAGGACGAATCAGGAGCAAGAAACAAAGACAGGGCCATGTTAAATCTATTGACATACAAAAAAAAAGTTGAAAATATGCTGACAAAATAAACCAGAGGAAGTATGCCTTTGAATACCTTGTGTGACAACAGGATGGGCAGGGTTGGAGGGGTAAAAAGTTGATGATGAAATCACACCAGGGTCACCTCTCGGATTAGGAGGGGTCATGCTGGGTGAGGTGGCGGTGGCAGGTTTTGAACCGACGGTGTCCTGCTGTTTGGTGGACTGAGGAAACTTGGAACAGCATTTAGAGCAGGTGGGCTTCCGACAAGCAAAGGGGTGAGACACCTATTGAGAAAGATCAGACAACGTTTGAAGAATAGCACGGATCTTGGATGGAAACTATGCATATAGGGTGAATTTAGACTTTAGGAGATGGTTTTCCTGCTGTTGTTTCTCTGTAATTGTGTTTTGGTCTATGCAGGTGACATCAAAGGGCACCAGTATGAATGTGCATCATTAACTGAATGATTCCATCCCCAATTTTAGCTGTTAACCATCCTTTTTGCATTTTTAACACCTGCAACGGCACCGTTTGGCAGCTGGCACAAAGGAGGGTGGAGAGTGTGTGTGGGTGGATCGGGGAAGCAAGGGAATTTTAACTAGGCCGGAAATTGGAACAATTAACTTTACACTTGTTCATATATTACATTTTATTTTCTTGCGCTCTTTCTAATTGCCAAGCAAACACCAAAACACCAAGCAAATAAACATTTCAATATTTTATCAATCTCACCTCCCCCAGGTGTTTATGCGGCTGACAGAGCCCCTGTGGACAATACATGCAGTGCTGAATACAGCATCGGTGGATGGAGTGGTTGTGCTGGTAGTGCAGTAGTAACGGTGCTACTACGATCACATCTGCACTGTGGGCCATTGAGTACCGGAAATCACACAACTGACAGTTATAACTGGTCACGACTGCTTCTGAATCGCTGCTGTTTGGGTCTCCTAGGAGCAGAAAGCAGAGCAGAGGTCTGTTAAATAAAACAATTTTTGTCTTGGAGTAGAAAAACAAGGAAACAAGGACACTGGGTCAACTGTATCAAGGAAAACAAACAAGGTGGGTCAAGTAGTATCACAGCACTCGCAACAATAAAAAAGACGAGGTCAAGCAGTATCGTAGTACTAGTAACAGAAAATAAGTAGAGGCCAGCAGTGCAACGAGCAAAGTCATTAGACTGCTATTTAATTTTATTACACTTGATCATTAATCAAGTGTTACCTTCTACTAACAAATCCATAAAGCAATTCACCACCACATTTCACCATACTTTCCTCCCATTTAATTACCTTGGCTGGTGCTGGATGGGTTGGATGACAGATCTTTGCGGCTTTTGGATGCCATGTGGTCTCTTTCTCCTCCTTCTCTTCTCCCTCCTCTCTCCCTCTCTCTGTCCAACCCTCCGGGATTAGAGTTGTTGGGGCTCATAGTACCTCCCGGGCTCATTCTATGTCTTTGTTCATAGTGCTCTAAAAGCTTCGCCGAGCCCCCTGACCACTCACAACTCCAGCTGCAGAATTTGCACCAATAATACGCCTGCACAGCACCTCGACCCGGCTCCCCCGTCCAGCTCGGCGAATCTGAACACGCCCTGACTGGGATGGAGTAACCGACCAAGGAATCATCTTCTGCTCTCACTGCGACCCGCTCCGCCCCGTCTAATATTTGACTCCTTTCCTTCGCCTGGTTATCGTGCGTTGCCAGGTTATTGGTGGCCAGCAGGGGCGTGCTTGGCGGAGTTTTGACTTTATTTGGATGTGAGGACAGGAAGTGTTGTTCAAGTTCTAAGGAATTACTGGCCATGTACGTGAAGTTGCAGAATTTGCAGCGAAAGTACTTGGTATTCCCTTGGCAATCAGAGGTCTTGCGGCCAATCCCAATTAGCGTGCCACCCAGCGTCACCTGTTGACAAGCAGAAAAGTGAGAAAAAGACAAAAGTGATTGTTACATCAAGAGTAAAAATCAATTCCTGCAGGCGTCTCATTTTTAGCTGACAATGACAGCTGACTCTTTTGCTGGTTTAAATGAAAAACATCACCAGTGGCAGATTATATCAGCTGTAGTTAATTAACTTGCTACTGTAACAGCTAAACTAAACTTTTGGCTGTTGCCTGGTTAATGTGTTCTCTGCAATCTGCTGTCTATCCTCGGCCAAAGATCATTCGTGAAGTAGAAGAAATATGACTCTGCAAGATTCAATAAAATGCTACTGATCCCCAACCCTAACCTACAACATGTTATATATTGGATCATAACTGTACATATCTGTGATTGACATATTTGGGTGTACTATACTGTATACATTGTTCTCTCATTGTCATTTTGAATTCCTATACAGCAGATATTTGGGGGACACGTGACATGAGCTTTCAAATGCTGAGCTGTGCTGCTGCAAATATGGAAACTCACAACAAGCGTAATCCATCACTTTCTGTTTGTCACTGTGGACAATTAGAAGGCTGCCCAAACTCTAACTAACTGACCAATAACATACTGTATCTGTCAGGCTCTACCGTAGTATCCAGTGTATGAGGCCACGATTTTGCATTGCTGAGCGAGCAACCAGACGCTCGTCTGTTTTTTATTACGTTAGCCCCTCGACTGTAGGTGATTATAGTGTGCTGCTGGCTATATTGGTGAGCAGGCAACCTGGCAAGTCTTACAGTGACATTAGACTTACTACTGTACAATATGGATTTGTCTCTTTACGGATCTGTGGTTTGATGCTGAGGCTGTTGGCAGCCTTGTAATAGAGGTTGGCAAGAACAAAATGCAAATGGTAAGCTGCGTTTTAAGTGAGCAAAAGGTGTATGGTTTCATCATTTTTTCCTACAGAGGCATTTAGCATGACTTTCACAGTGCAAATGTTGTTGAGCGTGCATTTGTGTCATAATTGTCAAATTATTGCATTAACTTAATTGTCTTATTTTGAACTAATTCATTGTCATCTAGGTCATCATTTTGTACTTTAACTTCAGATTTGATTTTTAGAGAATAACACTGTGGAACTTGGTTTTCCTTTTTTCCCCTTCTTTTTGTCCTTTTCTAAAAATTGTCTCTCACTGTCTCTTTTAGTGGGGAGGACAATTACAAGGAATTTATTTTAATAGCTATTGTCTGAGCACAGAAATTTTAAAATGGCAGAAAAAAGGCAAAAAGACACTAAATAAAGACAATAAAAAGAGCAAGAAACGCAACAGCTGGAAAAAAAAAACTTCAATGTGAGATGGCACATTTCAGCTTAATTGAAGGGAATAAATTCAGAAGGCTGAATGAGATCTATTACTGTGTGTGATCTCACAACAGCAATCATCCAATCATCACATCCCACAGACCTTGCCCACGCAATTAGAGAAGAGCCAAACGTCACGTCATTTTAGCAAGCAGAATGGACAGAAAGACACCAAGAGGAACATGAGATGGGGGAGAGAGAGAGAAAGAAAAGAGGCAGCGGACAAGCAAGACAAGCTGAGGTAAAAGGAGAGGAATAGGGGAGGGGGATGAAAAGCCAATTGAGAGAAGTGAGAGAAAAAAGGGAATTGGAGTAAGAAAGTAAGAAAGAGTGAGCAAAGAAAAAAAGGCAGAACTGAGGAGAAGGTGAAGGAGAGACAAAGACAGATGATGAGAGAGACAACTGGAGAACAGAGAAAACGAAAGTTAAATGTGTCTGACAGCTGTTTCATTACACTGCCTAACAACCGATTATAACTACTGGTTTCAAAGCCTCTCTCTCCGTCTGTCTCTTCCAGTCTTCTTTCCCCTATCCCTCTCCTCCCCGAGTCTTTTTTCCCGCAAGCTCATTGGTTGACAGGGCATCTCGTCTTAGCAAATGACAACATGGAATTTTCCAAACGTGGGCGGGAGAGAGAAAAAGCGAGTGAGGGATGGAGAGAATAGAGACCCCTTTCATTCGTTTTTTTTTTTATACTTTCACTTTTTCTTCATAATGACGACTTAAGCCCACTGGATTTTCTATTTCTGACTCTGACTGTGTGTGTGTGTGTGTGTGTGTGTGTGTGTGTAAAATGTACTTGACTACTGTGTGTATGTGTGTTTCTGTGTCCATTACGTGACTTACGGCCATTACAGACTCCTGGTTTAAGTGAAATGAAACTCCTTGACTATTTCTCACACACTCACTCACTCACAGACACACACACGTTTATTAGATCATCTTGTTTAAAGCTTTCAGACAAAACCCTACTGTTCACGCACACTAAGTCCAAATCCTTGACCCAATTGTTACCAAAACTGTCTCAATGCAGAAAAGTTAAGACAATTAAGTAAATTACAATTTAAGGGCTTATTTTTCTAAATCCTACTTAATGTGTATGACTATGAAAATCAGTTTTTAGGTAAGTATTAAATATACAGTATGAAATATGAAAATTAAAACTATTTATAGGTGTTAAGCTGAGGCTATGAAACCTAATTTAGAAACTTGAAATCAAGGCGCACACTTGACCTCAGTATTTATGGTCAACTGCAGTTGTGGGAAAAATCCCAATGCGGGGGAAAATTATTTGTTGATTGGCATATTGGCTGTTCAGGAATGTGAAAGCCTCTCAAACTGCTAAAAACCCTGAATTAATATGGAATAAATGGCTTGATAATTGGGAACAAGATATGGGCAAAACATAACTTGAAAAATCAACAAATCAAAAAGTCAACTATTCATTAAATTTGATAAGGTCAAAAATGCTTTCAATAAGTCAATAAATTTTCTGAAATCAGTGAAATAAAACTAAATCGTTGAAGACATTCTTAATCCTCTGATTTGATGTCCAGACTGCAGGTGCAAATTACATCTGACTTTTGAATGTGCTCTGATGGTGTAGAATTACAACGTAAAAATTCCATCATCTATCAAGTATATGGACAACATTTATCTTGACGAAAGAATTATGAATTGCACCTGAAAGTTTGCAGCATTCCTGTCTTTATCCAGCAATATCTCAGCAAAGCAGCTCCCACCAGATACTAGCCCTTGTTAAAATGTTTACAAATTGAGCGCTGAATATGACGGATTAGTGCAGGATATGCATTTGCAAGCCATCATTTAAAACACAATAAGTATGACGCATGCAGTGCATGTGTACGCATATGTGTGTGTGTACATATGCATTGCCTGTAATTGGTTTGTACCCGTCTCTGTGTGTGCATAGGCTTGAGCTCGCATGTACGCATATGTGCGGCCCATCTGCCAGGTGCCCTTATTTGTCTCCTTTTCTGTGTCTATTCATCTGTCAGTCTATAAAGTTTTATAACTTGCTCTACAATGCCTCACTGTCCAAATCACACACACCCTATGTTACAAATCGGTTGCAGATTGTTCGACCCAATAAATTAGTCAGTTCAGTTATGGGCCTGGAATTACAGATTTATGAGAAATGCTTATGGTGAATTGGTAACTGAATCAATGTGTCACCTGTTTTGGATCAAAGTTTCAAACTGATATCGATTTCTTAAAACTTTTCTGATACACTGTCACGTTACTTCATGTTTTAGTGAGAGTACCATCTACGTCTTTTTATTTTATTTCTTTTTATGCACTGCTTGCGTCATTCATAGAAAGTTGGTAATATTGCTTTTATCCAGTTGATGTTACCGTCTCCTAAATTTTAACTTTCAAGTGAATTAAAAGAACGCTTCAGAAAAAAATGCAGATTTTGCAATGCAGTGTGTACGCCCTTTTTTGTTGATAATGACAAGCAGATGTAAAGTAAATGCAATAGCAGATGCATTAGCACTGAATCTGCAGATCTCTAATGTACTTTTTGAAACATTTTCAAGTTTCAATGTTCTAGCTAAAAGTACACCTTGTGCATGACCTCTTAAAGTTCAAGATAAAAAATACAAGACAAAACTAAATGTACAGTATCATCTCTACCTGGGAGGCAGTACACTGAGATAACTAAAAAAGTAAGTCCACATATATCCAAGAGATATCCATACTCACATTCAAACAAGAAAAAAAATACTAAAAAAGAAACGTGCTTGAGTGCTGTCATGACAGCCACTGGATAGTTCTGCATATTGTCACCTTCCATGTTTGATATATTTATGGACCTGACACTCCATGTTGCCATGAGACCACTGTGGTGACATCAATGTGGTACATTATCTCTATTTCTTGTGTATTTTGATGTCCTTTTGGCGTCACTGGACCACAAACGCCACACAGAGGCTGTTTGCAAAATATTCACTGCTGTCCACAGAGCTGTCCAGCTACTTTTCATAATTTTATCATGAATAAGCTTTTTAGGCTTCCTTTCTTTCCTGCACTATTGAATGTATTTGTTTCCTTATTATTATTAGTACAAATAAACTAAACTAGTGCTTACCTGTACATCATATGTGCCGTTCATCATAACTGTCCTGTGCTGCTGATTGTGTATATCTGGTCTCGTCTTCCCCAACTCTTTGGCTTGGTTCCTCTGCCCCTGTCCTGCCTGTATGTCTGGGAGCAGAAATACAAGGAGGGGTCAGACTTGTAGAAGCAGATAAACAAACAGAGGTCAAGCAGCCAGAGGCACAAAAATCTGAGGACATGTCTGACTTCTGGGAAGACGGAAAACTTTAGATCAACAATCAACAAGTTGTTGCTGCAAGAAACTGGTGCACCCTGAGCATACTGAAAAACAAAGCAAATGTGCCTTTACAATGTAATGAAACAGGGATTCAAAAAACAACCAGAGTTTGTATGCTAATGTACTTTAGGTTTGTTATGAGAGACATAGCTTTTTCTTGAATTTTGTAGCTTACTTACTCCCAATGCAGCAGGGTTTAACCACTCATTGTATGTATGTTAATACATAATGAGGTGGCAATAGGATAATCATGTTTTTTCCTGTTCTGGTTCAGATTTGTTTCGGTACACTTCTTACCCTGGTACCATGTCAGTGTGTGGTCCAAGGATCAGTGATGCTTATATCATGAACTTGTGCACTGATCCACGTTATTTTCCATTTACAGCTGTTTTACACAACAAGCATCAACACAAGTTTAACACATTACGCGCGAAAGCTGTTACCTAGAGGTGTGTGTTGGGGAGCCATGTTGTGGAGGGCCAGGATGTGTGTGTCGAGGGCAGCGTCCTGCCGTGTGCGGTTGTGCAGGCCCAGGTGATACTTCCTAAAGTGCTTCACCAGGTCAGCAGGGTCGTTGCCATAGTAACCGTAACCGCACACGTTGCACTTGAAGTCCTGGAGTTTAGGAGAGGGGCTGGCAGAAAGTGGAGGGGTGTCAGTTGTCGACTCCTCCCCTCCTTCCTGTCTGGGGAGGAGGTGGGGAGCAGAGAGGAGAGGGGTAGTGAGATGGTCTGCCTCCCCTCTGTCTCTTTCGCTCCTCTCTCCTTCCTCTACCCCCTTCTCCCCATCCTCAGGCTCCGACTGGCTCTCAGCTCTGTCAGTCAACGCCGCTCCTCCCTGCTTGGACCTCCCCCCTCCTCCTCCTCCTCTCCTCCCCCCTCTCTCCTCATTGCTGTAGCGGTCACCAACGGATGAGGGAGAGACAGATGAGGATACGCATTCGCTGTCTCCCTCCTCCTCCTCCTCATCTCCTCTGATCCGGTCGGAGGATTCTGGTTCAGAGGGTCGGTTTATTCGTTCGGCCTCTGCTCCTACTCTCCCCTCCTCCTCTCCCTCCTCTTCCTCCTCTCCTGCGGGTCTCCTCCCCTCTTCTTCCTCCTCCTCCTCACCTCCCACACTCCGGATAGGGGGATTCTTCTTCCTCACCATCTCTGAGGAGATGAAAAGAGACAGGGAGAGAGACAGAAAAAGTGATTTCTTTTGTTTTATTGACATTAAAAGCATGTAGACTATGTATTGTTTATGCATACATGAAGGAACTGGGGGACAAAAATATCAAGCAGATTTTCATAATCCCTTAAAATCAAGACACTAAGAGATACAATATGCCTGCAGGACTCAAATAATACAACTGTGGATTACACACGCGCACACACACGCACACAAATGTAATTTTCTGACAATGATGTGTGTGTACAGAATAGCTTTGATTCAATTTACAAACTTCTTTGAAAGCTGAAATCTGTGACGATCCTCAACCACAAACCCTGTCAAAAAAAAACAGCCCCAACAAATCAGAAACATCTCAGCTGTGAGAGATTTTTCAGGGGTGTGTGTTGGGAAGTTCGTTGCATCCTTAAGTGTAACTTTTTGCCTTTTTTTTTTTCTTAAACCAGGGAGTGAATCTTTTTATCGTTATGGAAACCATCCGTGAGAATCTTCAACACATGACCACATCAAAGCCCAAACCATATCAGAGAGGCTGGGAGGGCGAAGGAGAGGAGGAGGGGGTGGGGGGTGGTGGAGAGAGGGTGAGGCACAGAGAGAAGTGGGGGAGACAGAGAGAGACGGGGAGAATGGCCAACAGACAACCACATCAAACCCGCACGCCCCATATCAGAAAGATGGATGAGGGAGGCGGCAGACAGCGATTCGTCCCCTCCAGCCGTTCAAATTTCTCTTTCTTTCTTGCATCTCTTTCTGCGTGCCTGTCATTCATTTTCCTGCTTCCCAAATTCAGTTTTTCCCATCTCTCACTGTCTTCCCGGCTCTATCTGTGTCACCTCCTGTCCTTCTGTTTCCTCTCTCTTCTTTATTTTCTTTTTGTCTGCTTTTCTTTCTCATTTCAAATCCCAGTTTACTTTTATGCCCCTCTCATCTCCTTCTCTCTCTCACCACCACAATTATTTATAATCAGTTTAAAATACCTCCAAAAAAAGGCACATATCAATGCTTTTTCCTTGCATTTCAGTCATTTTTTCATTCTCTATGGCCCTTTTTCACATGCAAGAATAATTGCTACAATAATTTGAGTAATTCCATCATTAAAATTGTTCTTTCTGTTCCTGCCCTCTCCCTCCCTCTGTCGTTCCCCTTCTCCCACCATCCCTCCCCTCCCTCCCTCATAATCACTATACAAAGCCATCAAATAACCAACCATGTGTTTTATGTTAAACCATAATGTTTCTTTTGTTTGAAAAGAGAACAATTGTGGTCGTTCTGTTCACAACAGTCATGACAGAGAGATACTGTGTGCGTGCGTGTTGTCCAAGCATGTGTGTATGTGTGCGTGCGATTGTGTGTTTATTTGTGGTCGTTCAGTTCATATTCAGTCGTAAACACAGTCAACCCATTGACCCATACACTGTGTGTGTGTGTGTGTGTGTGTGTGTGTGTGTGTGTGTGTGTGTGTGTGTGTGTGTGTGTGTGTTCAGTAATAAACACAGACAAAAACCCAACAGACGCCTGATAGACGCCAAATGCTGATCACTTTTAGATCAATGCAATATGAGGGGGAGAGTGTGTGTTTCTGTGTGTGAGTAATAGGTGCTTGATGATGTTGTGGAAGCGAGATAGCATGCGTGCGACCCTGTGACTAACTCCATGTTAGTGTGAGAGATAAACTCTTATTGTTATTTACTAATAGCAAACTACAGATAAACCACGAGAGAATCAACACACAAGTCTGAAGAATGGGAGGTAAAGGGGAATGTAGTTGAATACAGATAATCAGATGGCCATAAACAAACACATGTAGACACACATAAACATATTAAAAAGGACCACATTTTAACAACCCTGTAATGTAATCTAGAGGATTAGGATGAAAAAAACACACAAAAACACAGAAAGAGAGAAGAACATTGAGAGAGAGGGCTGCTTTCTTTGTTGAATCCAAATTTCTCTCTATGGCCTTTCTAGTATTTTGACATTTTTTCTTTCCCTCTTTCTCTACCATACAACTATTAAAATAAAGCAATTTATGTCTGCAAGGGCCCACGCCTAGACCAGCCCTGGCACTCACTGTGTGTGTCTGCATGTGTGTGTGAGGGAGAGTGAGTGAGTGCAGGGAGCAGAGGAAAATCTCATCTGATGTTCACCACACCCAGTCAGAATTCATCATTCACACACACACACACACACACACACACACACACACACACACACACACACACACACACACACACACACACACACACACACACACACACACACACAGTGGAAAACTACAGATCGTTGTGGTAAAGCAATGAAGCTGAAATCCCGACCTAAGAAGCACTGACTGACCTAACTGTGTTTCCATCTGCCCCGTAAGATTTCCGTGGTGACTTCAAAAGTTAATCAAAGCGATAATAAGAAAATTGTGTTTGATTTTAGTGAAGCGTGAAATCAAAAGAGCCCGAATTAGTAAGAGTAATATTGTAATCCAATTATTTATTTATATTGGCATCAAATGTGTATTTGCATACTTTTGACAAGCTACTTGTACGCTCCAGGATGTGGGCAAGAAGAAGAGGTGTGTGTTAAGAGGCTCTACGTCTGTTTCTGGGTGTATGCATCTGTGTGTGTGTGTGTGTGTGTGTGTGTGTGTGTGTGTGTGTGTGTGTGTGTGTGTGTGTGTCTCGATGTCGCAGTACAGCCTTTGTCTGCTTCAGGCTGTATACACAGACTGGAACCATTACTATCAACTACAATTAGGCACAACCCACCACAACATACCGCATAACAACTACTGCTACTAGCTACAATTATACCATATACACCACAATGGCCTCAATACCATAGCGAGGATAAACGTGACAGTTAATCATTTCCATCAACTACAATTAACCCCACACACAAGTGAGGCTTTTATCTGAAATTGCCAATAATCACCCCAAGACATCTGTTGAAGGATGCACCGACAGAGTAGGGGTTCCCCAAGGTAGGGGAACTCTATTGGAGAATTTTGATTGTGTTATATGTGAACGTTTTTAAAAAAAAAATGCAATTTCGCAACTGAATTTTACTGTTGCACAGTAAATCATTCCTTTTGATATTGCATGATGTTGCTGTCAGTTGGGTACTGCTAAAATCAACAGGTACTTACTACTATCAACTGAAGTACAAACAACCAGGGCTTATTTTCATTATCAATTAATCAGTTGTTCATCCAATCATCATTTAGTCTGTAAAATATCATAAAATAGTGCCATCATAACTGCCACAAGCCTGAGATGACGTCTTCAAATTGCTTGTTTTGTTCAAAACTCAAAGCTACTCGATCTGCAATAATATGAAAACAGCAAAAACTCAAATTTGAGAATCTGTAACCAGCAAAGGTTTTAAATTATTGCTTGATAAATTGATTGAACAATTAGTGGATAAAAAAAAAAGGAGATTTATTCTCCAACAATCGAATAATCGATTCATCGACTAATCAATTCAGCATCATTTCAGCACGGCAAATGACTATGGATGTTAAACCTCTACCATGAATATATATGGACTCTTTGCGTTTCATGTAACACTTAAGTAGCGTGAACATTGTGCAGCTCCAACACAACCACATAAAGTGTATCATAGTGTACACAAAGACCAACGTGTTGGCCTTCCAACCCGTGAGTACTCAGTAGTCATTACTATATTACATTAGTACTCAGTAGTCATTACTACATTATTACAGTACTCAGTACTGTCACAGCTGGTAAAACATAGTTAGATCTCACTATTGGTAAAAGGCGATTACCAGTACATTTCACCCATTTTCACCCAGTGACTCCAAGCTACTTCTCTAAATGCATATTATCAAATCACTGTAATGGATGGGTTTGATAGCGAATCTCAGCACGGTTACATATTTCTGCTGCCTTCAGATAGCTCTGCTCTTCCCCTCCCCGTGGGACAGCTGTAGTTGGCATCTCCATCTTTCATAAACAAAGGATTAATGTGCAACATATGAAGAAATAATGCTAAAGGCAAGGTCTTGTTACACAGAGAGGTTTCTCTCAAGCTTTTCTTTCATTTTCTCGATCTGCGTCATTCTATCTCTACATGTTATTCTCTCAGTCCCTACATCTCCTGCTCCTCATCATCTGTCATTTTGTTGCTTCATCTGATTCATCGTATCTTTCGAAAGTTTTTGAAAAGATAGATTTATGGAGTGGGGGTACAGTAAGGAGGAGTATAGTGAACAGAGAAGAGAGAAAGAAGGTAAGGACTGTTTTGAGAGAGGGGAAGGAGGACAAGAGCTTGGAGGGAAGGAGAGGTCTTAGACAGGAAAGAGAATATATTTTCTTCATTTAAAAAGAAAAAGGAGAGATTGTCTGGGGAAATGGATAGACAGAAATAGGAGCAAAGGAAGGGAATGCAGGAGGAGAGAAAAAAGGCAGGAGGCAAAGAGCAGATGAGCCCCACATACTAATAAGCATCCCCAAAAAGTGCATGACTATTATAACATCTACTTTAAAACTTCCCCTAATCTCCAAAGTGAGTTTAAGTTTTGCCAACAGACAAAGCATGTTGTTTATTCCCCACAATCGGGCTACTGGAGAGGGGCATTTCATAGGCAACCTCTTCTCAAGTTACTGCAGGACAACAAAAACATTATTTTTAGTTTCCCATTATTTGAATCTTTCCAGCAGATTCTAGCACATTTTGGGTCTAATTTGTCCAAAACTCCAAGACGTCGAGCATCAGGTCAGACGTCCAGCTGGTGGCCCTGCGAACAACGTGCATCATCGTGGATGGTTGATTTAAATCTATTCTGCAACCCACAGCCAGGTTCCTGGTTTATTTTGACTGATCTAATAAAAAAACGTTTTCCCAGATGTCGTGTTCTGAATTCCATCTTGGTGATGGGGAACCATTGACAGTGAGTGATTCTGTGGAGGCATGTGTGGGCGAGCTGTCCTGCCCAAATGACACACTGAATAAATTAAATGGATTCTCTACGAGAAGAAAAATACTTTAATTAGCTGAATTAATGTGAGAGCAAATTGACTTCATAACATATTTTAACATTCCTCCTTACGTTCCCCTTAATGAACAGGTTGGGGGTGTGACCAGAAAGGCAAGTTTCAGTTTCAAGTTCACATTCATGAGACTTGTAAGATGACTATTTGTAAAGTGTATTTTCAGGTACATGCGTGCAACATGTGTTTCAGCATCAAATCTTTCTTTACTCCAAATAAATACCATTGAAGTTGCTGCCAGAAAGCTGAAACACATCACTTCCTGTCTGTAGGAAGGATTTTCCCTGGAAGGACCTGCCAGACACCAGCTGCTATTGTTGCAAATGTCAAAGCTTTCACGACTGTGTTGTTTCACTCAGAAGTAATTTATTTATATGAATATGTCACAGATTATTATTACTTCTAGGAAGGCCACTGGTGCACAAAATGGCAGTCACGCTGAAATGGCTTGTAGCTTTAGGTTACGTGTCAGTGAATGAGAGCAGCTGAAGAAAATATTAATGAAAGCATGCACGTTTTAGTACCCACACAGACAAAACAGATCAGGCCGTGAAACCGAGACTATTTAGAGCGGTGGGATAATAATAGGAATTGGCACAATTCAA
Source organism: Enoplosus armatus (assembly GCF_043641665.1). Taxonomy (NCBI): domain Eukaryota; kingdom Metazoa; phylum Chordata; class Actinopteri; order Centrarchiformes; family Enoplosidae; genus Enoplosus; species Enoplosus armatus. The sequence goes on from NC_092195.1 coordinate 13,182,034, forward strand.
GTGCAACAACACACAAGTGCAAGCGGCTATGTGGTGCTTAGTTTGAGCGCTGGATGGGAGCACGGGTGTGTCTGGCCTCTTCCAGAAACAAGGGGATAAGGGGGGAAATGGGTCGGCTGAAGGGAGCATTTCTGTTTTTGGGGGGACAAGAAACAGCTTGGAATTGATTTTGCAGAGGCAGGAGTCTAATTGAAGATAGGGAGGGGGGTTGGGGGAGAAACAGAAGGAGGACAACATAAAATCACCGAGAGACAGACTCCACCTGCCATTTTAAGACTAAAAGCTTTCAGTTGCCTGCTAGGCCCCTAATCAATACCAGAACTCTTACTTACACACACACACACACACACACACACACACACACACACACACACACACACACACACACACACACACACACACACACACTCTCTTCATCTGTTGAGAAGTGGGGGCCCAATTCATTGCTGCCACGGATCAAGCAAATCACACACACACACACACACACACACACACACACACACACACACACACACACACGTATGGACTTACATGCAGACACACTATCCCAGAGTGTCGGACTCATTTGTAATGGGGTAACAGCATGCAAAATATGTCATCTTAAATGTCAAACTTAATCAGAGGTTCACATTTCAATACCTCATTATGAGACTCCCTCCCTCTGTTTCTACTCCTTCACTCTCTAGCTGCCTCTCTCTGCTTAATACTCTCTATATTAGTCTCTTTCTCACTAAAACACGCACAAAAAGATAAGATTTTGTGAACACACTTCCCTCTGTCTGCTCCTCTCCCTATCTGTCCATCTTTCATCCAGCTCTCTCAATCAATCTCTCGCTCCCACCCACCCTTAGACGTTTCCCTCCTTTCTCTCTGTTGCTGTCTTTTTCTCAATCTATATTTCTCTACTCCGCGTACTTCTGGGTTATCCTTACATGAACCTTGATATGTTTGTAGGTGAATGTGTGTGTGTGTGTGTGTGTGTGTGTGTGTGTGTACGCACGCAGGTGTCAATAGCACAACAGTTTCAATCAGCCTACGTGATTGACAGATAGACATCAATTCATTAAACATAGCGAAGAAATGTTAAAAAAAAAACTGGAACGAGCTCAGACTGTGTCTGCTTGCATTTCCATGTGTGTGAGAGAGAAAGCACAGGCTGCGATTTTCTTTCATTTTAAGCTTTTCACAGAGACAGCTTTCAAATAGTACATCAGACTATTCCTTCAAATATACTCAATTTCTTAATGCAAGATGCCGTGTTGTCAGGCCTTTTTTATCTGAATATCTAAACTGCAATTGCGTGCAGAAAAAATGATTTTCTAAAACCTGACCAACAATACGTCTTGTCGCCACTACTTTACATTGTTCATTGATACCTCTTTTAATAGATTCAGGAAGCACAATCCCGCTTGCAGAATCTCATACAAGCCAACAAAGCTGGGTGTTAAATAAGACCCATACTGTAAAGACGACAGAACAGTCAGTTAGTTGAATCGCAAGAACTTATGAGCTGTGTAGATCTGCAGATCACTAATCCTTTATTATTCTAATCAATGTTGCACTTATTATTTATGTGTTTTTATTTGGTAAAAGTAAAGGAAACAATACTGTGCACAAGCTATGTGCTACAGAGTGCTCACAACTCTGCAGAAAACACAGATTCAGAAACAAAGTGGAAAACAAACTACTTAACAAACAACATAGACCCCCCGAAGATAACTGAATCAATCCAGCATGCACAGAAATACACACACTCCCAGCCCCCCACCACACAAACTTTATTAAAAGTCTATTAGAAGAGTCTGACCTCGAATAACTACATTGGATTACTGCACCACACAGGGTCTGGGAAGCACTGTGTGTGTGTGAGTGGGTGTGTATGTAATACTCTGTAGGAGGGCTGTTTACCCCTTTGGGGAGTTAAAGGCAGAACACTGGTTAACACCAGTTACACACAAACAGGAACACATAACTGGCAGCTGTTCAGTATAACCATGGCTTCTTTTGGCTACTGAGCGCTTTGGGGTTTCGACTACTGCTCAAGTGCACCTCAAAAACTACGGAGAGAAGGGAGACTGTTCTCACTTCACCAGGGGAGATTCCCTGAACTGGTCTACAAATTGAAACAGCTGAATTTCTGCTTTCAAGCTCAATTAACTCTTTAAGTTTAAAAGACACACACAAAAGACAGTGAAACAGAAAATGTTACAAGTGACAGAAACCCAACTTTCCAACTGTGACTTACTCAGCATGACGCAAACTAGCTGTTTTCATCTGCAAAGGCAAATTCGAAAGTGCTACGCTAACACCTTGGGACTCACGGTCTATAAAACTTTATTTTGAAGTGTGTGTCGAGGCCCACAGGTGGGTCAGAGGAGTATAAAAGCAGGTTATTCACTTTCTCTGAAAGAATAGGTTTGAACTTATTAGGCTGTCCAAGCGTTCCTAGCCAAATTGCTGGAGGTTAGCAGGTTAAAACAAGGTACATTTTGTTAGATTATTCTACACAATAGACTGTCTGTGTGTTAGACTATTACAATGAAATGGCTGCCAAGAGGTTGCTGGTTCAGTTCCCAATGGGGCTATAAAAAATGCTGAAATAAATCAGTATTACAACACACACACACACACACACACACACACACACACACACACACACACACACACACACACACACACACACACACACACACACACACACACACACACACACACACACAGATCCAGGCAGCTAGCTCAAATACAGGCAAACACACTGCAACCACACTGTGTTACTTCATTAAATCACAGACATTTAAGCACATAAACACATGCACGTGCAGGTGTGTGTTCATATGTGTGTCTGGATTTCTGGGTCTTCTCAGCAATTTGTGATGTTTTAGTAAAATAGTGAAAAAGACGACACACACACACACACACACACACACACACACACACACACACAGACGCACAGACGCAGACTATATATCTCTTCTGCTATTTCAATAATCTGTGACCTGAGAGTTTATAAAACTCAATAGTCTGGCCTCTGGAATGACTGTCTGGATTTTAACTTTATACACACACACACACACACAGCTCCCCTGCTATGGTCCTTAGAGCATACTCTGTGTGTGAATGTGTGTGAATGTGTGTATGGAGCATACCATGTGTGTGTGGTCACGTCTAAGAAAGCTCTTTTAAAAATGGATCTCTCTCTCTCTCTCTCTCTCACCATCATTGATGATGTCACCTCAACCGATTTTTGTGGTGAGCAAATTGTGGTCAACAGATATATGTGTGTGTGTGTGTGTGTGTGTGTGTGTGTGTGTGTGTGTGTGTGAAACCTCATTTATAACTTCAGCGATAAATCATACAACTGTCATGGGGGAGCAAAGTTTCACACATGGAAAACACACACACACATGTAGAAACATAATGCGAGGTGTGTATGTAATTAATTATTGGTAAACTGGCTGCCAGGAGACAGAGGTTGGCAATGAGAAAAGGTCCTTAAGGATCACACACACACACACAGAGAAAGGGAAAAAACATGTCAACATACAAAATCACATTTTTATACATACATTTAACCAGAAAAGATGCCTCTTTGAGATACAAAAAAATCAGTGAAAGAGTTGTAAAACAGAAACAAAAACACGTACATAAGCAGTCACATAAACATCCTTCAATATGGAGGAAACAACAAATATACGCACTTTCACCCAATTCTCCAATAAGGATTGATCAACTGAACAACAATTACACCTCACTGAATTCTACACCATCATAATTTATGATAAAAACCATCGTGATACGACCACATTAAAAGATTAGTTCCATCATTTTCATCTGATCATTTACATTATTTAAAAACAATCCCACTTCATTAAATTCTCATTTAGTTTCTTCCTGCACATCAACTACGCACCACACGGCAGACATTACACACATACACACAGACTCAGATCACCAGCTTGAAGTCTGTTGCTGCGTTAGAACAAACCGAATAATCATTAAAGTTTTTTTTCTGGTGAAGTGTGTTGGACAAAGACATTTTATGCTATGATAAAAGTATTGAATCTCGGCCTTAATACCAAAGGAAGCACATTGACAGTATATAGAGATACACACACACAAAAGAAAAACACATCAAAAGCAGGGTATGATAAATAATTGAAGGGCATCCTCCCAATCCTAGAAATACTGAATTAAAGAGGTGTCTGTTTTGAAAAGCATTTTCTAACAAAAGAGTAAAAAGTGTTGTATGAAACAACAAAGAGAGACAAAATGTCCATGGTGATCTCATCACATCACAAAACCACAACCCAAGAAAATATGAATACGAAATGAAGAACATCCCACAATATCAGTATCACACTACACAACTACTGAGTTTTGCTAACAATTCCCCTTGTTATGCACGAATACATGTTGGATACACACTGAAGGACACACAACATATGATGCATCTCAATCCCCTTAAACAACTGTTTTAGAGAGTAACCCGATATATATCTGACTTTCTATGCCTGTGTTCAAAGGCAGGATGATGGAGTCTGCCTCAGGATATTGATTTACTGTAAAACTATCAGAAACAATTTAACTCCGCACACCGAGGGCACACACACCGACTGTCACAGCCAAAAAGCCAGAAACAGTTTGGCGCCACACACTGAGGACACGAACACAGCACGCTGTTCCAAAGCTGCACTGATGCTTGTGGTGTGAGTTTTCCTGCCTTCGATTGCTGGATTTTTACAGATATTCTGCAGTTCAGCAGTGGAAACTCATTTATTTAGACTTTTATTAAAGACAATTTAAAGTTATTTTGGATATAAAGATGTTACCTTTCCTCCCAACACACTGCTGTCAAAACAATCACATGTATCGTATATGTTAAAGCGCCATTAGAAACCCAGTTAAGTGTGTATAGTACATGGCTACAAAATCAGGTTTCTCCAGCAGAAATACAGCCTTGTTAACCAGGTTGCTTTGAAGCCCTTCCTCCAGTCTCCTAACTAAAACTTCTGAGAAATGAGGCTACCACAGAGAGCAGACAATAACCAGGTAACTAGAATGTACATAAACAAACTCTCTGCATTCAAACATACAGATACAAAGTAGTAGGCAGCCTATGGCCTCTCATGAAGCTGTAGCTTTGTGTATGTGTGTTACACTGAGCAGGTCATTCACATAATCTGTTGTGACTGGACAGTTGTGTTCTCACATAACCGCCTTACTACACACAAGGAAGTTGTTCATTTGTTGTACAGGTCCGTTATGCGTTTTTGAAACAGTAAACAAACTCTGTGCTTCTGTTTCTGTGAGCAAGAAAACGAGTGTGATTGGCTCTGGTCTGGTTGTCGCTCACATAGCGTCAGAGGACATTTGCATAAAGTTTTGCTTTTTCTTTTAAACTGAGCACACTTTAAATGTCTGTAGCCCAGTGTGCAGCGCCAGGCTGCAACACCAGGTCCCATTTACAATGCATAGCAGCCTGCCGCTCTCCCATCTTTTGAGTATGTATGTGTGAATGGCAGATGCGTCACAGAGAAGGACTGAGCAAAAGAAGAGAGGGAGAGATGGCGGTGTAGAAACTGACAGACTTTTCACACTTGAAGACGAAAGAGAGCACCAGATGAAAAAAGACTATCACACCTGAACACTGCCCCCCCCCCCACGTCCCCCTTCTCTCTTGCTCACTCTTATATTCGCTCACCACGACCATTTCTCCCACTAGTGTGAAAGCGTGGGAGGAGGTAGAAGTGTGTGTGTGTGTGTGTGTGTGTGTGTAGCGGAGACCTGACAACTTCCTCTCAACTTCCTGTGATCAGAGCCCGGGGGTTGCTGGGGGACAACCAGGAAATTACACACACACACAAAAACTGGGTCGTAGAAATGTGAGCAGACTGAACAATAAACCAATGTGTTTGTGAACAGAAATGCATTAAAGTAAAACACTGTTTAACTAAATAATGATATTTTCCTTGAAAATATATCAGTTACAGTACAGCAGTAGCCACTTGCACCTGCATGATGTAATATACTGTGTCCGCTGTGTAAGTTATTGTCAGCTTGAGAAAAAAGACATAATACACATGTGCATGCACAAGACACACAAGTAGACAATAGTTAAGAACACACACACACACACAACAAAAAAGAGGAAGGGGGTGGCAGTGCTGCCCAATATTTCACAATAAAAGCTGAGATTCAATCACTTTCTAAAGCTGTGTGCATACAGTACATGCATATGCGTTTGTGTGCGTGTAGTGTCTGTCTGTCTGTCTGTCTGTCTGTCTGTCTGTCTGTCTGTGTGTACGTAGGTACTTGAGTATAATGGAGAAAGACAAACAGTGTATTTTTCCTCATTTTCGGGCACTAACTTGTGTTTTCTCACACACGTATTTATGTAAGCAGATGTGCTCACCCACAGACACACAGCAACACACAAACACACACATGTGAAGGACACTGAGACAATTTAGAAAGGCTTGGGGCTCAGTCTGAGCTTTCATTTCCTCTATCCTGCATAACAACTGACAGATACACACACACACACAAGCACACAGATACACACAGACAGACAGGCAGACAGACAGAGAGCGGATGGTTTTGAGACTTTTGGCCGGCCCAGAGGGGCTTCAGAAGTATACAACTAGCGCTAAGAGAATTACTACAGGGCCCAATTCTGCCCTAAAACTGAACAACAATAATTTTGCCTGTGATGAAAAGACACTGAAAAAGAATTAAGGCAATAACAAAATAGGAACTATTTTACAATAACAACACGCCCGCACAATTATGGCTAAAACAATAATCCCAGCAATGGAATGAAAATCATGCATCAGAGGCCACTAAAAGGAAGAGACTGAGGAGTTTTCCTGCAAATCACAATTTATCCATTTTATAGCTCTTGGGCTAAAAAGGCAATATACCTGAGGCTTTCACTTTGAATTTCTACGAGTTACAGAAGACACAGACTATAGGAGTGGGGTTAAATTGTCAGGCAAAGTCTGAAGGCGCCTAGAATTCTTCATGAAGTGTCGAGTTTTTGTTTTAACTTCAGGCTATCATTCTTTCTTACAAGAGCAGGTGTCACATTTTTCACAAGGTGGATACCTCAGGAAACTCAAAGGAAAAGCTTCTTCTGTGTCTCTTAGAAGTGATAAAAGTTCTTTTCCTAATTAAAGCTGCTACTTTGTCGCCCAGCGGTTCAGTGATGGAGACGTTTTTTCTGCCATGGGTTTTTGTGAGCTCACATCCATCTCTCCTGCGTTGCAGCCACACATTACTTTTTCCCCACTCGTTTTCATCTTTACTCTCCACACACACACACACACACACACACACACACACACACACACACACACACACACACACACACACACACACACACACACACACACACACACACACACACACACACACACACACACAGAGAGAGAGAAACACACAGACAGTGAGCTTTCCTGTGCTAAGGGAAGTTGCAGGTCGTTGCGACATCAATGTTTGAGATAAAAGCTCCTTAACACACACACACACACATAAAATTGAAGACTTTAGTTTAGGTTTTATCATAATAGGGTTTTTAGGAATAAACTAAATTTTTTAAGTGTATAAAGACGCTGCAACACATAAACACACATATACTGTATGTGTATAAGTGTGCAAATTTCAATAGAGTCAGTGGTCTTCTTTCACACCCAATGTCACTCCTCTATGTTCGCACACCACCCTATCACAGTACTCTATACCAGTTCCTTTAATTTTGGAAAAGAGTTGTTACTTACAATGTTCATCCCAAAGTGTTCCTGTTTAACCTGAAGTACATAGATCCTGCTGTAGTAGGACTTTCACTTGCATGTACAAAGGTTGGGCCGATGTAACAATTCTCAAACCGGTTTGATATTAAGCCAAATACCGGACCAGACCGGAGATAACAAATTTTACCTCTAGGTGTCGCATATGTCAGCCGCTCCCATGTGGAACATAATGAGAGCCCATGAATGAGAGTGTAGCCGCATCACAATCAGGGAAACTGAGTGACACATTGTGTTTTTATTTCTTACAACAACAACCATTCAACTGAACTTCTTTTTCTAAAGCCGAGGACACTAATAGGTGGACCACAGTCCAGGTTCAGACCCAGACGGCGTCCTATCCAGACCCAGACCTATAACCAATAAATTATTGAGAATTATTAATTTTGAGTGTTTCTATTTCAACCAGCGCAGCTTTTCTAGCCTGTATGGCACTGGTTTAGCGACCCAGGAACAGACCAGTTGCATGCATTGTAAATCAGCTCACGTGATGCTACTCAGCCAATCAAATCTCTGTATTCCGATAAGCATTGCGACTCAAGTCGGAGTTAGATACACACACACACAACTTTAACTTAACTTTCATCTGGCATATAAACTGTCAATCAAAACTATCAAATCAATCAATCAATTTCATTTGTCAAATGCAATCATACAAGGTACAATCACAACAAAATGCAACCTAAATTCACAGCATTACTGCAGTCTATACATCAAACTACACAGCTGCTTATTCATGCCAAGCAGGCGACCGTAATGTACATTGATCTAATTTGATTTAATTCTGCATTCTCAACATGATAGACTGAAATCGATCACCTGTGATTATCTGTCTGTGGATGATTTTATGGAGGACAGAGGAGCAGAGGGATGAAGGTGGCGATTATTCAGGGAGTGTTGTCTTGACTTGGGTCCTCTGACAGAAATATCGACAGAATGTTATCAACCTTTAGTCGTGTATTGTGGAGCAGGAGGTGGCATCCCCTCTGCAGTGCACTTTGGATAATAATTGAAAAAAGGGCAAGGAGCACCATGTAAATAGAGCCTCCTGTAAACACCTGCTGTGGAAATTCACTTTGTGACACTTCAAGTCATGTAGGATTACTGGTACTGTAGACAGATACAGATAAAAAGAACAAAGCCATGTTGTAAGCAGAGTCTAATAACTGAGTGTGTGCATGTAGCTGAAACATCCTGCTGTGCTGAACCCAAAAAGTGACTAAAAGTTTGTGTGCAGAGTAGGGTTGCACCTTAATAGTCAACCAAACCGTTAGTCAAGTTTTGATTGGTCAGTTAGTCACAGAAAAAAAAAATCCTCAAACTCCACTCGGGGGCTGCACTGTGTCGTTATCGCCGGGATGAAAGTATCAGTTTCTCTTGTAACACGGAAGTCAGGAACATGCTGTGTTCACCACGTTATTGAGACCGCAGCCGAGAATCTTAAGCTCATCTTTCTAAGGCAATGTTTATTTGTTGAAGATTGTAAATGTATATCATCTGTTAGACCTTCCTGTAGGATAGGTATCAATGAAGGTTTAATTTATCATGCTAGCCTATCTTTGGTGCTAGCCAGGGAAAAATCTGTTCAGTCTCCTTGCTGGTTGATCTGACACATTCAGAATCATTACCATTTACCATTAGGATTGCCATGGAACTCAACCCACTTTATGATGCCCATATACATATACATGTATATGTACATATATATATATATATATATATATATATATATATATATATATATATATATATATATATATATATATATATACATATATACATATATATACATATATAAACTTTGGTCTGGGGCAGCCCTAGTGCAGAGTGTTGTGATTTTCCTTCATGGGAGGTCAAACTAGCCTAGTTGTGTGCCTTCTTTCAACATTTACTTTATCTGTCAAATGGCGTAATTTTGATTGTGAATATAAAAGACAGCGACATATGATGTCTGTCAGCTGTAAAAGCCCGAAGATAAGTCTGAAATATTATCATTCAGAGGATTGGGCAATTGGCAAAACATTGGCAGACTCCTTGATCTCACCCAGGGAGGCCTTTTTTCTGAGGGTGTGATATCCAATATGCATTAGCCATCAGCTTGCCAGGCCTCGAAACAATGACGTGATCACGTTTGAAAAAGACAAAGGTTAACACACCCTATCTTGCATGTTCTGTCAGAACTTATCAGCCTCTCTTAAGTGCGTGCTGACGATAAGTCATACAACCTCAACCAGATCAGGACACCTTAAGTAGGTCAAAGATTTACAAGAGATTCAGGTGTGGATCAGTAATAAGAGCAAAGGTATGTAATCTTTAGTTCTCACACCCATCTAACTGCTGGTACACCCTTAAAAATCCACATACATGCACACAAATACAAGCATGGACGCGCACACTCACATAGAGGTTAGTGCTTAAACCTATCTAGCTATTACTACACCCTAAATCCTTTCATCTCTTATTTTATACCCAGTCCCTCCCTCTGTCTTTCATTTCTTTTCATCTCGTTTTGTCATCTCTCTAATCTTTTTCTGATCTATGCCTCTGATGTATGACAAAAAAAAAACAGCACACCCTCTGTGTGCTGCTGAGACTTTCTTCCATGTTCAATCTGCGCTGCAACTGACAGCTGAACGTGTCTTCTGCATGTTAGAAATTGTTTCGTAGCCCTGAGGCCAAACCACAGATAGTGTATTGTAAAATGTCAAATATACATGGGCGTCAATGGGGAAATTAGCCAGAGGTACAACCGACCGTTCCCCTGTATTTGCCCCTTGGCTATCTCCCCTGCCGTCAATCGCTACCTGTTGTCTGTACTTAATATTTGCATGTGCGCCATTACGCCACAGTTATGCATGAGTCAAAAATAACAAACCACAATTCTGGCAACAAGTCAAAAACTTGAAGGCATGCAAAACTAAGAGCTCTGCAAACGCTTGACAATTCAGAATTGTTTATCCTCTGGGGTTGATTTACACAGAAAATATCAAGGCAATATCTGGCAGCTGACCTGAAGGTCTCTGACATCAGACCCTCTCACCTCTAAAGTCTAATCAACTGATCTTTTGGGGGAAAAGCCCAAAACATCCACCAAATCTGTCCAAAGCTTGACATACTGTATAATGTTAACTGTCAAAGAGACAGTGGAGAATATAAACTCTTCCTCTCCTTGTTGGGAAAGTTGTTATCAGTTATCTTTCAACCTGTCAAACCTGCCACTCTGCATGTTTCTGGATGCAAATATACACAGGCATAAAGAGAGTGAGATAGATGGAAAGACTTAATAGATACAGTCAATTAATTGGAGTTAGGGAGAAAAGTGAGTAGAGTAAGAGATAAAAAGATATTCAGTCCAGCACGTGATTTATATTTCATACTATTTCATTTTATGTCACACAGGAAATTGAACATCTATTAGTCATATTTTGTAGTTGCAGCTGCCGTCTTTCTGTTTGGCAATGAAAATTGACAATAGATGTGCTTTGACTTTAGAGAAAGACATAGAGAGAGAGAGAGAGAGAGAGAGAGAGAGAGAGAGAGAGAGAGAGAGAGAGAGAGGTTAACATAGAGAAGAGAGTGGGAGAGATTTAGAAAGACAGCCCGAAAGGGAAGAGACAGGGAGACAGAAAGAGGACGAGATGTGAATTCATTGCCTTAAAAGCAGCGCTGAGTCAAATAGTGTGATAAGAATCAGACGGCACATGCACACGTGCACACGTGCACACACACACACGTACACACACGGACACACACACACGTGCACACACACACACACACACAACCCAGGAATCTTTACTTTGAACCTTTGGACAGATTAGTAGATAAGAAGTGTTCAATTACTGTTCAATTATGGTGTGTGTGTGTGTGTGTGTGTGTAAATGTGCAAATGTGTCAGAGAAAGAGAAAGCCAGTGTGAGACAGGAGCAGGGATGAGATTCTTTCCACCTATGTGTCATTTCCTTTCTCTCTGCCTCTCTCTCTGTGTCTCTCAGTGCATTAGCCTTCTGTACTCTCTCACCATAATTTCACTGTAACAAGGCTTTCTATCAACCGCTCTCCTTCTCCACGGGCCTACCTTGCTCTATCATCCTGCCATTCACGGCACATATCCCTGAAGCAATACATTCAACTTTCCTCAATAAAAGAAAATGGATAAGCGCTGTCATATTGACAACAAATACATTGTCGATTTCCTGCCATCTGACAATGTGTCAGTAGGTGATCAAATGGAAAGTAGTCCTGTCTGATCTGACACTCTCCACTGATCTCTGTAAAAGAATTGTTCTTTTATCCTGCATTGATAAAAGGAAGGTTAGAGGTCAGGCGCTTCTGGAGCCGGTAGGGACTCAGTGATCTACTCCAAGTCATGTTAGAAGCTGACACCTAAACCTGGTGCAGTTCTGGTCCTATTAAACAGTGATTTCTAACCTTGAACCTAAGTTGTTGGATGATTAACAGGAGCGGAAAGCAGAAAAAAAAACATATTTTTGCGACACAAAATGTGTGTGAGAATAATTTTACTTCTTCAGGCATCTGGGGGGAAAAAAAGACATTAAGGCTTCAAGTAAGTATTTATTTCATTATCTATTAATCTTCTGATTATTTTCCCTTATCGATTAATTGTTTGATCAATAAAATGTCAGAAAACTCAGTTTCCTAAAGCCCATGGTGACATCTTCAAATCTCTTGTTTTCTTAGAATAACAGACCAAAATCCAAATGTATTCAGTTTACAATGATATAAAACAGACACACGCAGAAAATTCTCACAATTGAGAAGCGGAAGCTGAAAATATTCACCATTTTTGCTTAAAAAATTACTTAAAAGATTAATTGATAACCAAAAAGTTTGGGAACCACTGATTTAACCACCTCTGTATGCATAGTGTACAACCCAACCTTTTTCTGTCCTCCCCTTGATTGAAGAGGGTGAGCCACCGGTCCCAGAGGTGTTTTTTCCACACTGGAAATTTGTCAAGACTTTATCGAGATAGGGCAGCGTTCAAGCACACAGGCCAAGGGTAGCAGGGCCGGATGGCAGAGTGACTAAAGGCTAAAGTGTCCTTCAACCAGAAGGCCAAGTTATCTCCCCTGTGACTATAAGAACGAACCCTGCTAAAGTGTCCTTGAGCAAGACACCGAATCCCTACCAGTCCCAGGGGTGCTGTTCTGTAGCAGAGGCTGCAATCTAAGGGGGAGATGAAAAGAGAAACCTCACTACATGGGATCAATGGAGTATCACAAAAGCCTGTGAGCTAAAGTCACCAAAGTTCCATGCTTCACCTCACCACAAAACACTCCGGTGGCAAATTATCTGCCTCCCCCTCCTTCTGTCTATGTGGCACTCTTTTCTCTTACTGCCTTCCTCTTTCTCTCTCCTCCTGTCCTATTATGGACATAGCAACCGTGTTGCTGTCGGGACTAAAGGTTTGATTCACCGTCTGTCCCCGTCTTAATGTGCGCGCGTGTGTGTTTGTGTGTTAGATAGCAGATAAGAGCCATATATAAACAGCACTTGAAAGCAGAAATGTAAATGTTTAGAAGTCACAGCAGAACACAGACCATATCAAGATACCAGAGAGAGCGAGAGTGAGAGAGAGAGATTAAAGCGGAGTTCACACCAGGAGAACTAGCAGGAGACTGCAGTCAAGACTCAAGTGAGATTCCAGTCATCAATAAAGCTTAGTGGAATTTAGTATCTCAAAGCTATGCATCCAAAATCCTTAATGTGTGGCTGAATGTAAGGGAATGCACCAAGTTTTGAAAGGACGGAACAGTTGGATGTATTAGACGCCTGTGTAGCTCTGTCACTTCGGGGCTTCATGCTAACAGCCATTATAACTTTTTAATGATAAAGCAATACTCACAGAGGCTGTCGGGTTTAAAGTATTTCAAGTGAGAAACAAAGTGTTCAAGCACTGCTGATGTTCTCTGGCCATACACCAGCACAGTCACATTAACATCCTTTTGAAGACAGGGAAGGTTGTCCCCTCTCTTATGGTATGTTATCATTGCGTCATAAACATTGAAAACTGTTTTCATTTACTTTTAGAGAAAATACTAAAATTATATGATGGTTGATGATCCTGGTAGCAACAATGAACTTCGGCGATTAAAAATGTTTGGACGGGGTGTGAGTACTTTTCCCAATCTGTATTCCCATTTCAAAACTTTCTTTTCATGATATCCTCAATGTTCTTCAACATAGAAACACAGACGTCTCCTGGATAATTTGACAATCCTAAAGGTTTCTGTTGTGCCCACTAGTTTTAATAATTTCAGCTTTGTCTCTGTCTCTTTCTTTCCGTCAGTTTGGCATGCTGGCTGGCTTTAATTACTACAATACCCATGAGCCTTAGCCGCTGCTTGTGTGAAGAAGCCAGTCAGAGGCCCAAATCAGAGCTGGAGCCAAGTCAAAATGCTTTGTCACTGCAGTTGTGAACAGCTCTCAGCGCGATAGTTGTCAAATTCATCTAAATTGAATTAAAAACTCATCTGAGCTGCAGATTTTGTTATCAGAGTTTTTCTTAACAGCATTATCTTTAGTGACCACGGCTATTAGCAGGTGGCTGGATGACCTTTGGAATCATAGAGATTGATTGTAGTATGCTAACACCTTACATCTTCTGGTCATAACTGGTTTTACATTTCATGAAGCCGCAAAAATATATATAAGTTTGTGAGTGAGTTAGTGAGCCAGTTCCATTGGACCACCAGGCTCTCTACACTTCCTTGATTTTAAAATTAACAGGAATTCATATTTCCTTTAGACAGCTACATTTATCTTTTTGAACTCAGTTGTGTTTCTGGGAATGAAGGTGTAGATGTTCATTTCTCTACATGTTCCAGAAAAATCCAGCACACATTATTCATTAAAACATCACACCTTGGTCTAATTGGCATTGTTTTTCTCCTGCAAATGCGCCTTTAACTTCAGATCCATCAAAATGGAAGCTGTAAGCAAGTTTCATGAATCAAATGTGACACACTTCTTGCGATAATGTCAATGCTTGCAAATTTTGTAAGACAGTCTGTTTATAAGTGTGTTCATGTGTGTGTGTCTGTGTGCATGCCTTTGAGTGTGTGTACATCCTTCCATGAATGTGTCTGTAAGTGGATGCTTACATCAGTGTATACTGTATATACATGCTTGCTGAGAGTGCATGTGAGTGTGCGCATGCTTGCACAAGTGTGTGCTTGTGCATGTGTGTGCAAGGGGGTGAGTGATTGTTAGCAGAAACTAGTTAACCTCAGAAGTCATTACCACAGCCCTGAGGTTTACGCCAATTAGACAAAATAAACAACAAGCGAAAAACAAAACAGACAAATGAAAAACAAGAGGAGAAAAGAAAGTGATTACTGGGGGGAAAAAATACAGTGATTATTTTCACCAAAAAAATAAGATGTAAATGACAACAATTGCTAAAGGGAAAAAAAGACAGTGATCATTGGAGTCAAACACCACATTAGACTCGATAATTAGACCTAATACAACTAAAGACGGACAAGAAAAACACAAACAAATGACAAAACAGGAAGAGGAAAACCTACTAAAGATTACTAAAGCAAGGGGAAAAACAAAAAATAATCAAATAAGATAAACAAAAAGAACTGCAGAACAGTAACTGTATGTGTGAGTGAGTGTGTGTGTGTGTGTGTGTGTGTGTGTGTGTGTGTGTGTGTGTGTGTGTGTGTGTGTGTGTGTGTGAGAATAGTGTGTGTGGTATTTGACATCACAACTCCTATGTAGTTTTTTTTTTTATTTTCTTAAGACGTTCTTGTTTTTACAGCTTCACCCTGGGCAGACCAGACCGCTGCACACACACACACACACACACACACTCATACACACAAAAACACATATTCTCTCTCTCTGTTTCACTCTCTCTCACACACACACACTCGCATACATATTCCCATACACAGACCCCTAAAGGGGCCTTTTTCCACATTGGGCCATATGGTGCAGACAGGCGCACGGAAACAATTCTCTAAAAACAACACACACTCTGCACTTAGAAACCTGCCACACAGCCACACACACACGCACACACACACACACACATCACATACACAGATTCTCTCTCTCTCTCTCTCTCTCACACACACACACACACACACACACACACACACACACACACACACACACACACACACACACACACACACACACACACACACACACACACACACACACACACACACCAGACAGTTAAACCTGCTGAATGAATTGCTGCCTTGTTCAGTATTGCACTAATGGCAAGGAACCTGCCATGGAGATTACCACACACACGTTCAAACACAAACACACACACACACACACACACACACACACACACACACACACACATATACACACAAAGAGGCTCAGCATTAAGCATTCTAGGGCACTTATCCATTAGAGAGGTTAGTTATTTTCCCCAGTCTAAAAGTAGGTATTCAACTTAATATTCCAACAGAGGCAGTTGTAAATCTACTCCGTTAAGCAGCTGGGGCAGATGTCTGCGAAAAGCTGGAACTCCTCAGGACCACAGAAAGGAGCTTGCCCAGTTACACCGGCTAATACAGCGGCTGATATTTGACTTTGGCATCAGACCATGCTGCTATCAAAACAACAATGAAAACTAAAATCAATGACATGTTTTATGTTCAGTAATGCCAAAAATGTGTTTTGTGAGGTCACAGTGACCTTGACCTTTGACCACCAAATTCTAATCAGTTCGTCTTTGTGTCAAGCATGTGTGTGGACGTTTGTGCCAAATTTGAAGAAATTCTTTCCCCGCGTTCTTGAGATGAACGGACGGATGACCCGAAAACATAACGCCACACGGAGGCATGACAAAGCTTAGACACCTCCTTATTAAGTCTGCTTGGAGATTATCATAATATTAAGCTGATGGTCCATACATTCAGTCTTGTATCTTTGTCTCTGTCTCTTACTCTCAAATCAATTCAGTGGAAATAATTAAAACCAGTAATGTAAAAAACTAAAAGTTTCTTATGCAATCTTTCAGTCACAGCTTTATTTCCAGTGAAGGTATTTAAATCTATTTCTCTGCCAATGTCCCTTTTCCCTCTTATAGTCAAAGACACAGCAGGTCCTCCAATTTTGTTAACAATATGGAACGTTTCATGTTCAATTACTGACAATTGGCCCTCAAAGGATTCAGGAGTCAAATTGGACAGTGTTTGTTATTGCAGTCAAACGTATCCCAGGGACTCAAAGCAGCCGGAGTAAAAAAAATTTTCCAGGTCGACTTACTCAGCACTGATTTGTTAAGACCAAATAAGATTGGATTTAGGATTTTAGACCATTAGATGGTGCAGAACATCAGCTACTCTTACGGGGGTCAGCGCAAAACATAAAAGCATGACAACAGATAAAACACCTACAGACAAAACATCCACAAGTTAAAATTAAAATCATTAAAATCAGAAAAGTATAACTAACAATATTCTTTCTCGCTATATTCTTTCATTTAGAGCAACATGGAGTCATCTCACTGAGAGAAAATCTTCCTTTCATAAGAAGAGGGAAGAAACTACATATAATATTCAACATATAATATACTATATACAGCGTTTCAAATACTACTGTAAAAAAAACTTTCAGTTATTCTGTTAATTTATTCATTATTTATTAATTGATGTACTAGCTAATAACATTAGCTACTATTGTTGTTGCAAGTAACGTGATTAGCTACTGTGTATCTACACTGTCTAAGTCCAGTTGAACTCTACTGGAAGGACTGAAAAGTGAAATGGAGTTATGAAACAGTTGGCAAGACATGCTGGATCACCTCTGACAAGTCAGCTGTCTGTTGAGAGAATCTTTAATATTCAAACAAAGTGAGTAGTAAACATAACCTCACATTTTTCACCAACCAGTCCTGCCCCCAAGTGCTGAAAGCATTCCTGTTGTACAAAGGAACATCCAGCATTAGCAGTCATGACATCAACAAATCAAGTATTGCTGGACATATGCTAACACAGCATATGTTTGCAGAAATACTCAGTCAACATCTCTCTTGTTCTTGCTGGCAATGCTTGTTTCTTCCTGTTTATCTCTGATGACAATTTTGTGCCCACATTGATCCACACACCAGCACTCCCTCTGCACTGGCATTGGCAACACAGTCAAACAAACACAGCAGTCTCCTGTGAAACTCACTGCAGCATGAGTGACTGACTCGCTGCATTTGGCTTTGGTGGGCACCTGGACCTGAAAAAACTACCAGTTGGAACTATCTGTCAGCCCCCAGCTACTCTGTTTTCATTGTTCTGGCAAGTAGTTCTGCTGCTGCCAGGCAGCCTGGCTGCTTTAGCTGGTCGCGCTGGCTGCTAGCTGCAGCACCACCGCTAGCCACTAGCCTGTCAGCTCCCAGCAGCTCCGTCTTTATCGTCTCGGGTAGCAGAGATGCTGCTGCCGAACTGGCAGCAGCACTATCAGCAGCTGCCTGAACCTGCGCCTGTCTTTGTTGCATTTCCTCAGCAGTGGACTCGCAAATCTGCATAGATTCTGACAACATGTTATAAAATGTGAAGTAATCCATAAAATCCACTGTGCATGCATAATTGGAAGTTGGCTGATCTCAGCCAAACTCTTCCTATGATGTCAGGATATAGAAGTGAATGGTGAAAGTTGCTACAGTGACGAAGAGAACATCCGCAAGTACATCACCACTATGACTAATACACGGTAAAAAAATTTGAATATCAGCAAAGTGCTCCTTTAAGCAAAAAAAAAGTCACAGTATGAGTTTTTGTCAATATAAGCCGCCACATTCGAGCTGACTTGGCAATAATTTCTGTACCTCAGACAAAGCTGCTCCTGCAGAGTGATTTTTCCTTCCAGACATACCAGCAGCAGCTCACAGCTGTATAGTTCACCAGCATATGGATTAAATAAATACAGTCTGCACAGAGCTTGTTAACACTTGTTCACAACACACTGTTGTAGCCAAACTGAACAAAAAACACACACCCACGTCCGCGCACACCCAGACAAAAGGCACACACGCAAGCTGCATGCATACAAACAGGTAGCCTCACACACAAGCAAACATTAAGGAGTAGATTTGTAGGTGAATGGGTGTAGCACGGGTTACTGTGGGAGCAAGTAGTGACACATACGCAGGTCTAACGGCTTGGGAAGCACACACAAACATGCACACAGACAAATACATATAGACAGTAGGGGAAAGCTTTTGATAAGCACTAAGTGGTATGTGTGTGTGTATGTATGTTAGTAATCAACAAAAACTCCATCATTTACCAGATTCGAGCAAGTGTGTGTGTGTGTGTTTGAGTGCTGATGTTGTACTACACCTGCCCAGTTTTTCTGTCAGCATTACCTAACTGTGTTGGAGTCTATTATATAGGCTACATACACCCAGATATACACACAGACTTGCACACATACGCTCAGGCGGGTCGCCTCTGCTTCAGACACACACACACACACACAAACACAGAAAAACTCAAGAAACAGGCTTGGAGTGTAATCCTGTGGTATAATAACACTGAAATACTGAACCACTAGTTGGGTCTCCTTCTAGCTATGTGGTCAGTTGCTAATCTTATTAATGGATTTCAACCTCAACTCGGCTGCAAACACAAAAACAGAAAGAGAGGAAGATAAATTGGTAGAAGCTTTGAAAACTAGGTTGGGTCCATTGCCCCTGATTTGCCTAGTTATGGTTCTTAATCTGATTAATGGATTTTTCCCTAGAAAAGCTAGACAAAAAAAGCAACCCCCAAGCCAGCAGTGGACAATTAACACACAAAGCGGCCAACAAATGCCAGTCATGTGTCCATAGGGATAACTTTACGCAGCCAAAACTGACCGACTAACAGGTGGATGTGCGGAGAGAGTGAATTTCAGAGTTGTTTAAGTAAAAACTCTCAATAAAACATTTTCTTTACATTCCTGCTGCCATGATAGCAGGGTCAAAGGTACGCAGGGCTCAGGCTTAATATCTGATTAAGAGTTTCCTACAGTTTGGTCACAGTCAAGTGTCAGGGCAACTTCTGTTATAAGTTTTCTTTTTAGATTAAATGTATGTACTATTTTATCTTTTTTTCAATTGTCTTTCTGTTGTATTCACTACGGGTCTGGAAATGGATCGTGTCCTATATGCAGTTTTGCCTGCATTAGTGTTGACATTTCATCTAGCAAAGCTAAGTACCATAACTTAACAAGGCTATGCTATAAGAGATACTGTAAAATGGAGGCTAATATTAGCAACAAGCTACTGCAACAAAGTGCCGGCGCAGTCAGCTCAACACTTTCATTCCAAATATGTCTGGCCCATATATGGCTGGCAGATTTGACAAAGGCTGTAGGGCTGCAAACTTGGGGCCGATCTGGGCTGAGAGTGAGCTCCACTTAGCAGTACTTGGGCTAGCTTTGGGACTCAAGCATCCCATGGACTTGGCCCAACATTCAGAAAGAGGCATGCGTGTACGTGGACCAAAATAAAGTCATTTATCATGAATTTGGCACGAGTCTGGCAACTAGACGTGCCAAAGTAAAGTCGTTATTTGGCCGACCTGTGATTAAAAAGGTGACACACAGTGACAAACACTGTATAGTGATGAACATGATGGACTGCATTATGGTTGTTGTAGTTCCTGAAAGCATTACGACTGTTTTTTCTAAACCAAATGCCAGGTTTAGAGGGTGGTTGCTAATATACGTGGGTGGTGAGCCCAAATGTAATCAATACATTAGAGACAATGCAAACCAAAACGAGATGATAGACACAATTAAGTCTGCTGTCTCAAGTTACAAATAACTATAACACAAACAAAACGTAAACAGACACACACACACACACACACACACACAGAAACCCGTGCAGAGAATGACACACACACACACACACACAGTCACTTTGATCTTTGATTGATTCTGTACCCTTTACACAAGTCGATCATTAACAAACCAACAAATTAAGTCATTAATTGCCTTGACAGCTGGTGACACCTCCTTTATTAATCTTTGTCTGCATAATTAATAAGCCTTAATTGGAATTAATTAGAATTGTTGTTTGGGATTTGGGGGACAAAGAAAAATCTGCTGTGTGTGTGTGTGTGTGTGCGTAGGAGGGGCAGAGGTTTAATGCCCTCTGCTCAGAATGATGAATGGGTATTTGTTGCTGTCCCACACACACTTACAGAATGAAACACTGACACAAAAACCTGCATGTGTGTGAGAACTAAGAGTGGTACATCCTGCTGTAAAGTTGTGAGAAGATGAGATCATCAGACACACAATGAACTACCTGTTGACCCATTTTGCGCAAATAGGTCAACAGGTAGCTTACATACATACGTTCACACACATTTCTATTGAACCTGATTCTTTGCATGTTTAAGTGTGTGAGGAAGAGCCAGGGCAACACACAGAGATAGAGGATGAGAGGATGACACAGAAAGAAAAAGAAAGGGATCTACTGACAGACGAGAAGAAACAACATATGGGGATTCACTGCCTCAGAGCAGCGAAACTCATTTGCGGGGCACTACATCACAGAAACTCCTGAATGTCTTAGTAATGTGTGTGTTTGTGTGTGTGTGAGTGTAGCATGAGAGTCAAACTTGCTTGTGGGCCTGACTGAATTGTCCCTACTCTACATTCCTCAGTTTTCTGAAACTCTGAAAAAAATCTGACTTGTACTAGCACATCAAAGACTACATAATACCACAATACACGCACGCACATACAAGCGTGCATGCATGGACATGTGTATATACACAGCTGAAGGCATGCAAACATACACATATGTAGACACAGTTGGACACACACACACACACACACAGACCACAGCTAAAAGCATCAAGCAGCTCAAAGCAATCCGCCCTGCTGAATAACATCACCAAGCAAAGCCACCATACCACATAATGAAAAACATACACAAACACGCACACACACACACACATACACACACACGCATTCATGAGTGCAAAAGGCCTCATATGTACAGTACATACCCAGTACCATATACTTCGGCTTGCACTTATCATTTATCTACACAAACACACTAAAATAACAGACATCCATAAAAATACACAGAATGAACACACATAAATAGACAGACGATGAACCTCGCTGCATTTGGCCTTAAAGGATCAGTTCACCCAAATGACAAACACACACAAAAAAATATATTTTCCCTACTAGTGGTGTTTAGTCTTGCAGATCTTACAGTTTATGTTTTATTTGAGGGAAAGTCTCCACTAAGACTTCTTCCACCACAATTAGATACAATACAATACAATTAAAATTTAGTTTCAAAGCGCTGAGAAAATTACATTAGCAAAACTCAGAAACAATATCCCAGTTATTTAGGATAATACAGATGTGTCACAGTGGACAGTTTTCACATT
This sequence comes from Enoplosus armatus, assembly GCF_043641665.1. Lineage (NCBI taxonomy): Eukaryota > Metazoa > Chordata > Actinopteri > Centrarchiformes > Enoplosidae > Enoplosus > Enoplosus armatus. The sequence continues at coordinate 13,204,229 of NC_092195.1, forward strand.
TATTTATTTTTTTACTTCAGCAGAAACAATTCATAATGAAAACTGTCGAGACAGCAAGAAAAAAAAAAGAGCATGTGTGTGAGGAAGAGAAAGGAAACAGACAGAGCGCTTCAGCGTGTGTGGTGACACAGGTGAAGGAGGATAACACAGCACTTGTATATGTGTGTGTGTGTGTGTGTGTGTGTGTGTGTGTGTGTGTGTGTGTGCGCACACTTGGTACAACTGATGACTGAGGAAAAATATCGAAGCAGTCACAAACAAATTGTCTGTGTGTATCTGTGTGCATATTAAATGCACAGTTTTACAATAGTCCTGATCCAGCAAAATACTGTGTGGTATAAGTACATCATGCTACACATCACTATATAAACAAACACAACTGCTTACTTTAATAAAAGTTCCAAACTCATGCTCTCTCTCTCTCTCTCTCACACACACACACACACACACACACACACACACACACACACACACACACACACACACACACACACACCAAGTACAGGGTAAAGGATTTTTGTATATTCAGCATAACTCCCACACACAAAATATACACAAATAAACGCAAACAGTTCGACAGATACAGTATTTCAACAGAAACAATTCAATATTCACACAGCTATTACCATAATGTACCCTAAACCACAAACCACTGCAGCTTTGTGCGCACGCTTCCATAATAACCTCAATGGTATGTATTTGTATTTCCTGTAGTACAATGAACGATGTGTGTTTCCGAATGCATGAATGCATGCATGCATACATGCAGCAACAGAAACACTGGCTTAAGTCAAACGCTTAATAAGACCTCTTAAACAAATTGTGCTCAAAGTTAAAATACAGCTCTACATTTAATTAAGAGGCACATAAACCTCCAGTTATACGTCATCCCCCGGTTGCAGGCTCATTATCACTGTCACCAATCTAGCAGACTGGATTCTGCAATGCTTCTCAGCACTGAGAAGCATTGCAATGCTGAGAAGCACTGAGAATGCTTCTCAGCATTGCAGAAGCCAGTTAGTAGTTTGCACTACTGGTATTTATCAACAGTACTACCACTGCAGTGGTGGAGTAAAAGCTTACAGTATTTGCAAAGCAAAATCAAAACAGTTATGTCAGAGAGGTTCAGTTAACAAGACACGGCTGGTAACAATCACTTACATATTTGGCGCTAAGTGCATATGATCTTACCCTTCAAACAACTGACCACGTTGCTACCACTAAACTTTACTGAGTGTAAGGAACTAATGAGCTCCGTTCCTAATGAGGTTTATTGAGCCGGCGTGCGACGAGGTAGGCACGATGGTGGAGCAGGTATTGTTTGGCTAAGAGTCAGTCGCTCTTTAGCATTTTCTGAATGTGGATAATAATCACACAAACAGTTTTCTGCCCTCACAAGTATAGCAGCTAAACCTGAAGACCAGAGCATAGGGGTAGCATTTTGAGTGTGAACACACACAGACACTCACTTCCTCCAACAGTGATGACTAAGAGCAGTTTTTCATAATACTTCTCCGAGTACTGTGGCTGTGCATAAACGCCCTTTTATCAGCAGTCATTTCGTCTCAGTAAACTACCCCCTGCACCCACTCTGGCTAAAGGCAATAACGCAAATCTACTAACACCCACAAGTTGGTCGAGCTTTGAGAGGCAGAGACGCCAGTCGAAACTTTTTTCCTTCATCTAAACAAATGATGCATGTAGTTTTGAGTCTATTTGTTTTCAAAGTTTAAACAAAAACATGACTCACTGTGCTAAGAAACCTACTCTCACGCACGCCCACACACACACACACAAATTGTCTCAGATAATGATAAATTGTTTTGAAATGTACCTACTAAGGTTGTAATGTATTTTTTTTAATCAACATCAATTAGAGCTATGCTTTAAAATTAAAGCTGATTCTACAGGATGAATATAGATGTTTAAGTGTTAACACAAACACTAAACAGACATTGATTTGATTGATTGATCAGAGATCAATTAATAAATAATAATTACTCATGGCCTCAGATTGAGAAATTTATAATAATAAATAAGAATAACCACTTTATAGAATATATTGACCGATGATCACATATTTAAAAAAAATGCAATATAAGGAATATGATCCTTCCTCTAATTACTAAATGTTACTGAAGCATGCAGACATGTCACTTAAATACAATTAATTATACATTACTTTGCACTGCATACATAGTAAAGGTATTAAAAGTATTTCATTTTGTCAACTGATTTGTGTCATATAATCCTAGTAATGGAGATAATGATGATAATGAAGGGATTAATGATTTAAAAATGACTGGATTAAAACACAGATGTCCTACCTCTGCTGTTCATCAGGTTATAAAAACATCATGGCTGACTCCTGGCCTTGGCATCAGCTCTGTTGAAGCAGCTCGATTCGACCCAGCGCCGCGACGCTCCGTCCAGCAGCAGCCAACAGTTCGGCTACTTGCCCTCCGTACTCCACACGATAATGGGAAGCAGAAACCAGGTGTCAGGCCCAAACTAATAACCCTCCATTTCTTTATCAGGTCCACGTAACTCCACACAGGTCCGTGAACATCAGAGCAAAACCTTTTGTTTAAGAAGATCTCAAACTCCACGTAGCCCCAGCTACCTTTGGTCCAGGGCTGTTGCTCCTCTTATGCTTAACAGCTGGGCAATTCAGCTTTGAGTTTGATCAAGTGTGTTGTAGATCCGTGTAACAAGTATTATGCAGGCTGCACTTCTTGCTGTCCGGTCTTTTTTTATTTGTTTGATTCTGGTTGAGGTCCTCAGTCACGGTTGTCAGAGTCCACCATCACCTTAACAACCTGGAAAATGACAGGAGGACAAATAACGTCAGAAATGAGAACATTCTACAACATTTACTGGAACCTATTTGAGCCAGACTTCAGACATTTTGACCATATTTTACATATACGGGAAACAATTTTGTCCAGACTTCAGACAACCAAATTGACTGACTGATCAAAGGTGCACAATAAGCAAAAAAAGGTTTAGTGCCCCACTGATACCCCTGCCTGTCAAACTCTCTAATTGTACCAATTTTGTTTTATCACCATAGTTGACGGCTGACAACGCCTTCCACATGTGAAGATTGTTTTAAGGGATGAAGCCAAGCCACTGAGAATGTATTGTAAAAAGTATATGTGCCATTGACGAGGGAAAGCACCAACCAGCTTTTTCTCAAATCGCAAATAAAGAAACCTGTAATTGCGTAAATATTTTTGTATTTTTCTACAAACAAAAAGAATGTTAATACTCTGTGCCATCTGCCATTTTTAAAAGCATGCAGTGAGGAAGGCCACACTCAAGGAAATTAATAGCAAATACGTCTTTACAACAAGCTTGTGTAATGTGTGTGGAAGGGGAGGGGTGGCATTATTGATGCTGGTGCAGTCTAATAACCGTTATCTATAAAACAAACACACTGGTGCTGACGTACTCAGTCAGCTAAAAATACTTTAAATAAAACGTTCAGTACAGTGTGTTTGCCAATAAATTGGTGACAAAAAAGCCACTAATAATACCTAGAGGAATTAATTCAAATTAGAAAACAATTACCACAGCCTGTGGTAGCAATCAGTGGCACCAGCACACAATTTCTCTCTCTCTCTCTCTCTTTCGCTGTGTTTCTACAATCATTATTCACTCCGTTTCAATATTGATCGCTCTATGAATCAGAACAAAGCAGTCATCAATGAGCAATTTCCAGGAATGAATAAATAAATTCATGGGAGAATATTACATTTCCAGTGGCTGTGACCGTTGACAATTGTATTTTTTATATTCGGTAATTCTAGTGTTAAATGTCAGACTCTCCAGTTCTCAGTTCCCCCTTTTGTTGCCCCAACCACAAAAATCACCCCACCCTCTCTGTCTGTACCACTCCTCTCTCTCTCTCTCTCTCTCTCTCTCTCTCTGTCTCTCTCTGTGTCTCTCTCTGTGTCTCTCTCTACCTCTCTCTCTACCTCTCTCTCTCTCTCTCTACCTCTCTCTCTCTCTCTCTACCTCTCTCTCTCTCTGCCACCCCTTCTTCTTCTTTCCATCTGTCTTGCCTCTTTCTCCCTCTCACCGCAAATCTAAATCTGAGTCTGTATTTATACAAAGCCAGTTTCCTTGGGTCAGTCTGAGTAGTGTGTGCGTGTGTGTGTGTGTGTGTGTGTGTGTGTATCAGTGGCGGATAAGAGACAATTTCGAAGTCTTCACACATACACACACACACACAAACGTCAGTCTATATTTGGAACTTGTTTCTTGGTCGCTTATAAAGCCACTGTTTCATCTTCTTTATTCTGAGGCGGTGTCTGTTAAACTGTCTTTCTTTGGTCATAACAGAACTATTCATTTTATATTTCCACCACAAGTTGCCCTACTAGCAAGACAGCAAAAGAGCTGAAATGGATGCAAAGGAAGGCCTTTCATATCCCAGGCTACCTGTTCAGTGGTTTACCTGGTTCAGTGTGGTCCTGACCACATCCACATGCAGTTCTAACTTTGTTTGGACTATAGATAGAAAATTAACAGACCAGCCATTTGAGAGCTGGAGTGTGTCATTATCTGAAAAGGGATATCTGCTGTTTTGAAAAGAAAAAAAAGAAAGGATTGCTGGCATGAAAAGTATGAGTCATTACAGGAATTATGAGTCATTTCAAATACCCTCCCATCTTAAAACAGTAATGTTTTTGAGGACATAAACGTACTTTTGAATAAAGTGGTTGATATTTTCCAGGTAGATGTTTCGGGATGAAACCTATCATATGTCACCAGGTAACCTTAAAGTGTCTCCAATGGGAACATCTGATATTTCACTGCTTTAACTGAAGGTAAATGGACGTTTAACACACTAAGAGAACTAAAAGCAAACACACAGACACACGCATACAAACACAGAGATCATACTCATACATTGTGCTGGTTTCTCCAGGCTGTAAAATCCTAACTGTGAAATTACACAGAGCACACATACAGATATACACACACACACAGATATACACACACACACACACACACACACACACACACACACACACACACACACACACACACACACACACACACACGCTTCCGGTTATTACATGATTGACCACATAATAGCATTAGCTATTAGAGCTGAGAGAAAGTAAGAGTGTTTTTCTTCATGAACAAAAGCAAGAAAAAGAATGACTGGAGGGTGACTTACTCATTAGTAGTACTCACAGGAAAAGAGAAGGGAGAGAAAAGTTTTCTTTTTCTTAAAGAGTGAGTATGACTCTAAATATTTTCCCTGTGGAACTCTGACTCAGTCGAGCTGCTGCTCACTCTTTTACTCAATCACTGTCTTTCCATGCCCCTCTGTTTTTCTCCTTATCCTCTTTTTTCTTCATCTCTACACCATGGCTTATCTCGTTTTTTCATCCCCATCTCTGTTTTTCTTGCTGCTACAACCCCCATTTCCACATCTCACGTCCATCAACTTTCAACTCCCCGTCTCACTTTTCCTCCCTTTCTCCCCCCTCCATCACTTTCTTTCCCATCAATCCATCACTGAGCTCTCTGTCATTTTCATGTGCTTCTTCTGTCTGTTTTTCCAACTGTCATTGTGGCTGAGACCCCCCCTCCCCCCCTCAACCCTCCCCACCACCACAGCCGCCTCCTCCTGCGCTCCGACCCCCCTCCACGAATGTGTGTGGTCCGGTCCGACTATAGACCGTTACATTGTCCCAGACAGGTTGGACTGCGCCACTAGCCGGCAGACGAGGGGAGGGGTGGGGGAGGTGGAGAGCGGGGGTTCCTAGGGAATGTTTGTTTTTCTGTTTCCAATTTGGTCCAGCCCGAGGAACTCCACACTCCGCTCTGTCTCAAACACACCATTCATGACGGCCTGACGTACATGATTACACACAAATACCCACTCACCAGCTCTCCCTCGCTCACACACACACACACACAGACATGTACTCATATACACATGCTAAGCTGTCTCATGCCACCAAAACACACACACACACGCTGTACATGCACGCTGACAAGCACGCACACTCCCCTCAGATTCATTTTCCATCATTTTTACCATGAAACACAAGCCCTTTAATTTATCTTTGTTCTCATCTTTTATTGTTTTCTGATTTGTTATTGCTAATGCCGTTTCAAATGACATGGTGGTCAAACTAATTATGCTTGTTTCTTCCTCGTCTTTCAGTGATTTTTCCCCTCTGTCCCCTGGAAAATGATTGTCTTTGAAAGGCCTTTTTGATGTGTCTCAGTGCGTTTTTAGATGTTATGTAGACAGAGTTAAGCTCCATGTTCCACCAATTAGAGCACAGAGAGCACATTGTTTCATATTCAACTCAACTGTTCCATCTGAAATGGATTATTTCAGTTTTGTTGTTTGGATTTCAAAATGCACAATGCTGATCTTCGCATGTACTAATAAAACATTATCTTGTATCAATAGAAACAAAGAGACCGGCCAACAGACAGGCGGGTAAAAGGAGTTTCGCTTATGCATATTAGTTTCTTCGATGTAGACTGAGTTTAGCTCCACATTCCATCAATTACTCATTCGACAGACAGGAAACCACACTGTTTTTTATTCATATGCTACATATGAAAATTATAGGGTTATTCAGTTGTTTTAATTGTTTGTTTTTTAAATTCACAAAGCGTGATGTTTAAAAGTTCTGAGAAATTCAGAAAATCAGATATCAAAAGCAGACAGCTTTGGCAAGTGGATTTCTTTTACTGTTATTTAAAAGTTATGTAATTTTGGTTTTATCTTCGACCAATCACAGTGAAGAAATAAAATATTTAACTGTACAGCAAAACTCCATCTGAAAATATCGAGTTCATCGCCACATCTGAAAGTTAGTGTTGTTTTGGGTGTGCCCACTTTGCTTCTGATCCAAAGACATTAGGCAGCCAGGGTGATTAAAAATAAAAGTACTTTTGAAGACATTTATTTTATTTAAACACTGTCTGAAAGCTCTTAATTGGTGGTAATTGTTTTGAACTAAAAACAGGATGACTAAATTTAAGTTACAGCACAACTATGTTTGCACTGCATACACAGACGGGCAGGAAAGCTAAAGTAGGTCTCTTTTTTTTTCAGTTGTTGACTCATCACTACTGCAACGCAGATTTAACAACAAAGGCTGAATAAGAGGCAAAAGAGCAGGCAAACACAACAGGAAAAGGAGATGCATCTGGTATTAATTCTTCCTTTAAACACACTGTGAAATTACCAGATAAAATGTTCCAAAAACAAGCTTGAAATGTATCATCATGAGCTAAAGAAAACGAGAAAGAGTTAATTTGTATCCTTTTATCAAAATGATCACATTAATCAGGTTATCACGACAGCTATACCTACAGTTGTCATAGTAACCCCAATGGTGATGCAGATGCCACTTTAAGTGAGTTAGTTAGACAACTCCTATGTTTACACAGCTTTTGTGGACTGATGGAAGAGAAGAAAAAAATTATACAATATGGTTTTTATATCTTGGCTGGAATATACTAACATGATAGCTCCCAGCGGAGGACATGTCAGACAACAGCCCCCACTATGAGCAGGTGAGGAGCAGCTGACACTAACTGCTGATGTCTGAGTCGAAACGGTGCACTGACGACTGTCTACAGTTACAGAGTATTTCACTGTTCCTAATTAATTCCTTTTGACAGATGACTAAAATTCAGTTTGACTGAAAGTAGAGCCAAAACAATTAGTCAATTAATCAATTAACAGGTCATTAGATAATTCCTCTGCAACAATTTCAATAATTCATTAATAATTCAAATAATGTTTTCAAGCAAAAATACCAACAATTCCTTAGTTCCAGCTTCTCTAATGTGAGGATTTGCTGCTTTTCTTTGATAGGAAATGGAATATTTTGGGTGTTTTTGCGAACAAAACAATTTGAAGACGTCAGCCTGGGCTCTGGGAAATTGTAAATCCTGAAATTTTTCAGGATTTTCTGACATCGAATGGATCAAACGATGAATCGATAAATCAATAAAATAATCAGCAGATGAATCGATGATAAAGATAATCATTACATGCAGACCTAAATTAAAGCTGATAGCGCTTGCGCTGTGCACTACATTTGTAATAAAGCGACAGTTGGTGGCGATAATGCAGCTCTAATCTGGTAATACGAAATACGTAATACGGCCACAGAAGAAGAGAGAGACAAGAAAACATGGAGGAGAAGTAAAAATGTAAATACAAAGCAGGAAGTATGGTATGGGCATTTTAAACCGTTTCTTAATTGAATTTACAACAATTGCTGTGTCATGATATATACCTTTACCGTGATATAAAATTGCATATAGACAGAAGACTCTGACCACATCGCCCACCCCAGAGCAAAGCAGAAACTCCTTCATCATCTTTGTTATGAGATAATAACACACTGCCATGACAGGTTCCCGCCAGTGATTTTACTCTCTTGTGAACGACATCAATCAGTAACCTTGATCAACCAGATCTTTCAGCTGTTGAGGTTAAAGCTGAGGGCGTGATCTGTCTTTTCATTACTGTAAGCAACGCCCAGAGCTTTCAAGTGTTGCTCTGACACATACGCACGTGTAAGTCAATGACACACACTGCCACTTCCCTGTAAGAGACATGTTCCTCTTAGTGCCTCTTAGCGCCTGTTAAACAATCAAAGGAATGGTACCAGTCCACTTCTTCCTGCGGAGTGTGAATTTAGGCCTATTATTGGATAGAGCCGATCTGAAGGGCGAGGCATCGTTCACAAGGTTCAAATATGTCAAAATGCAGCCTGTAATTTTAGAATTCTGACTTTTTTTGTGTTTTATTAAGATTATTTTTGGACATTTTGCCTTTATCAAAGACTAGACAGTATAGTAGATGTCATGGGGTGAGAGCAAGGAGGATTGACATGGTATGGCCTTGGACCACTTGGCACAAGAGACACCCCAGAAATATTGCATTTAGTTTCTTTGAAAATCAATTAAATCAAAGACTTAAATAGCAGCTCATATTGGCCCCTCAACGTTTTACTATAAAATAAGTGTGCCTCTAAAATAGCTGTCTCATTTTCCAGTTTATTTACTAAAATGAACACCACAAAGTTTGGTAATGGAATAAATAAATGATGAAGGGATTTATTAAAGACTTAAAGGTCTGCTGGCCAAAGAAGCTGCAGAAATTGCTGTTCTTTCAGCAAAAAAAAGATTGGTTAACTGCTGCTGTGGCTGGTAGAGGAACAGAGAACTTACCAACCACAGTCAAGACAGCATCCGCATTCGCCTGGATGGACGGTGTTAATGTCCCGCCTTGATGTACGATAGTAGCAGGAAACCGGGAGCTGCATAAATCAACACGGGACTGTTGATTTTGACCTTGCTCTCCACAGCTAAGACTCTCATACATCAAAAATAATGGAGAACAAACTCTGCTTCAGTGGTAGTTGTAGGCGTAATGGAAGGAACTAGTAGCTGCATAAATCAACATGCTGATTGTTGACGCTTGCCTAGCTGTCTTTTCCCCCAAAATACGGAAAACAAACTGCAGCTCTGCCAGAAACCCACACATTACACACATACATTTCACCAGCCTGAGCAAGTGTGCCAGGCATATCTGATGATTTTAAACACACATAAACGTACGCATGCACACACACCCCTGTAAGTGTGTGTGTGTCATGGTTTGATTTGTCTCTGTCTGGGTAAGCTCAAACATTACGTCAGTCACACACACGCACATCCACAGACAGAAACACGCTGATACACTAGACCATGCACATACTCGCAACTCAACACAACACTCTCTGTCATGTATACACACACACACACACACACACACACACACACACACACACACACACACACACACACACACACTTTCCACTCCTGGAGAATCGGACGTTTCCTGCGAGCGGCCGGCCCAACGGGAAAAATGTCTGGACAAACTTAAGACGCACACACACACGTACACATACAGACACACAACGGAACATTTTCAACCCACAATGTTGACTTTATATTCCTTTCCAGCCCTTCTATCTGCACGCTGGCCAAGTGAAGCAGCGTTTCCCTGTTGAACACTAACGGGAAGCAAGACTGGGAGGTTTCAGGGCCTCAGTGATGTCAGTGCTGGGCTGGACTCCATTCAAAAACTGGACTTTAATCAAAATCCAAAGCCAAATATGATCGTACTATCACAGTGAGTCACTGTAATTTCTTTAACGCAGAATTTTCACGGCAATGAAAAGATTCTTTTATATTTTGTGTATAAGTGTCTCAATCACAGATACTTGAGTGCCTAAGAGGTATTACCTTTCCTTTGACATGATTCTTCTAAAAAGCGAGTGACCAAATGCCAAAGCAGCTTTCACTTTCCTATATGGCAAGGAATAATTCCAATTATACGTTGTTAATTTGCATAGAGATAGAGAAACTGACTTCATACCAATAATATCATTCCTTACATAGTCAAGGTCTATCATTCAGCTTCCACAAATCATATTTTTAAAAGAAACCTGCAAGAATTTTTGTGAAAACCGATGAAAGAGGAATTAATTACATAAATCAATTCACAACTGACAGTCAATTCAGAATCAATTAATCATACACAAAAGGTGTATGAGGAGTGTATGCACATGAAGGAGACAGATATCTGATTCAGTTCAGTAGTCCACATATATACTCAGTGGCCACCTTAGTAGGTACAACTATACAATCTTATGCAGTCAGTGCAAAAACCTTCACGAAGCTTATATATCCCAGTTTTTGAGAGAGGCGTTAATTCAACTATGTGTTCATTATTGAGGTTGTAGTTTGCAGTGATGTTGAACTGGCCTGCATTATATTGAGAAATGTTTCTCATATTAAATAGCTCCAACTATAACTGTGTGCTCTGGAGTGATGAGGTCCAGAGCACACAGTTATAGTTCTCTATAGATCTTGTGTAAATTTTCTCGCCTTTTCATCCTCCAATTGAAACCTATCTCAAAAGGATTTACTCTAGATTGTGAAGCCAGAGCAACCCATAAAGTACTCTTCAACAGATTGCATTAGCATGATGATCTGTAGTGAGTTTTACACTGTTTAACACTGTGGTGCCCCAAAAACATTTGTGCTCCACTTTTTCAACCACTTCTGCTCACTCATCTGCTAAGATCTGCTACTTCTCACTCCACATGCTGTTTTTCTCTCTCCCATCTCCTCCGTTTTCATCTGTAAAATTGAACGCTGTCTCACTCTTAAGTATTACTCAGGAGAGACTTACATCCTTACAACACTTTGAGACACTTTGCTTCATAACCCCATATGTATAGTCTAAGTGAAGTAGTCGGCCTGTGGTGCATTATTACTGGAATACATCCTGAAAAGCACTAGCACTAGTCAAGAAGCACTAGTTTTATCTTATCCTTCAAGACATGACTCCATTTTTTCTTTGCTTTGAGTGCCAGGAAAGATAAACCTAGAGTATTTCCCTGCTTCACACCCTGCCAAACTAATCCTGAATAGATTTTTTATTATATGAAAACACAAAAACATGAAAAGCGCTTGTTTTATCTCATCTCACAACAGACACATCCCCTGAGGTTTTATTTAAATCTGGTTAAGACGCATAAAGTGCACCCTCAAGTACTGGAAAGCGCACATTTCTTACTTTCAGGTATGAAAGTTGTAGATGTCCAAGACAGCAGAGGGAGTGGCCGACTGAAGAGATCACAAAAGTTACACTAGACCTGTCAAGGCACGTCACCTGTCCTGGTTTCTCGAACCTCCTCCCAACCAATGCACTTCGGACGCTAAACGGACATTTTTATATGGGAGGGAGATTTAATCTTATCATTTAACTTACTCCCTGACTCGCCTAAAGAGAGATAAAAAGAGAGAAAGTAACAGTGTAAGAGAGAGAGAGATTCTCACAGCTAGGTGAAATAGGCCTCTAAAGAAAAGAGAGAGGACAACTTGTGTGTGAAGCCCAAAAGCCATGTTGCAGAACAAACGCCATGCCCCCCGCTGTGCTTTTCCACCCACCACAACACACACACAGCCACACATCCACACTCACACACAGGCCCCAAGTAAATTTAACTGTCAGCCGTAAAGTTTTCGACTATAGCAAGTGATCTTTTGCCCCCTTTTCTCTCCCCACTTTTCCTCCTCCCACTCCTGTGTCTATGCAAATGAGTTCCTCATCTGTCCTTCTGTCCATCCTTCCTTCCTTCTTTATTTCCTTTATAACTCTATTTCCTCCTTATTGTTCTACACATTTCCTTTCTCTCTACTTACGTCTATCACAACCTGTTTTATTAACTTTCCTCTGCCTTTGTCTCACTTCCCTCCCTCCATCCATTAGTCTGTCCATCCATCTGTTTCTCTCTCTCCACTCCACAGGCCAACACTGACCATAGACACCCCTCTTTACCCCATTTTCCTCATCTCCTCCCTCCTACCTCCCCAGAAATGAGAAGCTACGCTTTCCTCTTCCCTCTTTTTCATCCATTCTTCCTTAACCCCCACCCCCCACTAACCACACACATACACACTTCTGACTGTGGGCCTCTGACACCCACCTTCTCGTCTCCCCCCACAAAAGTCTCAAAGACCCCCAGATGTGTGCCCCCTTCATTTCCATTTCAAAAAAGAACCAACTCCCTCCCTCCCTCCATCATCCATCTATCCAAGCATCCACTTCTTCACACACACAGCAGACACTTCAAAAACACACTGTTACACACACACTTATCAGCAAGTAAACTTTTCTTCTTTTCTGTGAAAGAAAAAAAAGTTAGAAAAATAAAATGCTGACGATGACAAATATCACTTATCAGATCCTTAAAGGGGAGCGCTGCACTGGTGAAGACAGTCCATAACCATTACTACCAGAAGACTTCCCCTTTCAGTGAGATTTTTGCTGACCATCATGATAATTATCTTTCTATAAGAAGAAACATGCTGATGGTAACACATTTCATGAATCCCTGTGGTCTTCAAATGCTGGTTCAGGACCCAAAGGTGAGCCCTGTGGAGCAGCAACAATTACTCGATTAATCGATTAGTGGATTGAAAGAAAATGAATTGCCAACTATTTTGATAATCAATTAATCATTTCAGCCATTTTTCAAGCAAAAATGTCAAACATTTGCTGGTTCCAGCTTCTGAAATATAAGCATTTGTTGCTTTTCTTTGTCATTTATGACGGTAAATGAAGAGTCTTTGGGTTTTGGACAGTTGGTTGGACAAAACAAGCAATTTGAAGGCCACTTGGATAGGGATTTTTTTTGTAAAACAAAATAGTGCTGATCAGTACATAATCCTAAATAACCAACTACAGGGCTAGTCCAGTGACTGCAGCTCAACACAGGACTGAAGGTCTCTAAATTCAAAACCATTCAACAGCGTTGCGCAGCCACCGAGACAACCCTATCACTGGCATTACACCTCAGATAGAGTGCCAGAGTGAGATGAGAAAAAGGAAAAAAAAAATCCACCTAAGCCAACCTCTTGTGGCTTACTGCCCAACGTCAAGTGTTTCATTTTGCATCAAAGAATTTCCTACATTATATATGATACAGACATTAAACTGTGTTTAAAGTTTTTGTTCCAGGACGAGATGCTACACCTTTAAATATGCCGATTAAGCACTCTTAACTGCTGTAAGAAGAGATGAATCCCTGCTTCTTTCAAAGTTTATGTGGTTTGAAGCAGAGCCCTGAGGGCATCAGCTCAAACTGTCTTCGGGGCTGTACCCTCTAAAGCCCAAAGCTGCTACTGCAGAATTACTCAACAGAATGAGCCCAGCCCCACCCTGCAGAGCCCAGGTGAGACAGTCAGCTCCATCTAACCCCATCTCACTGGTTCCTTCAGATTTGGGCAGAAATGTCAAGCTGGACCAGAGGCAAGTTGGAAGGGTGTCATATCTCCCTGTGCTTTCTTCCCGCTGAGGGTTGCATGAATAAAATAACAGGCCAGACTGACCATTAATGAGTTACAGTTACTAGATGCTTAATCTTTATTTTAATGTTCGTTCTCCAGTCCAAACAGACAGAGTCCAAACAGTCCACACAGCCAGAGGCACACGCAAAAAAAGTTCTACAGAGGCTGGTGTGGCTATTCGCTTTACTGAAAAAAAAAAAAGAACGTACATGTTAGTCGTTTAAATCATAGTTTTAATTTGACGGGACGCCATAAAAAGTCTGCCCCTTATTACACAGACACACAAACACACACATACGAACGCTCACACTGACAGACACACGCATACATGCACACAGAGTGAGGACAAAGACTACTTTGAAAAGTTACTCAGCCACCAGATGTTTTAGCCAGATCCCAGACTACAATACTAATGGGGCTATACGTGTGTGTGTGTGTGTGTGTGTGTGTGTGTGTGTGTGTGTGAGAGTGTGAGTGTGCGTGTGCGTGTGCGTGTGCGTGTGTATAAAAGAGTGGAGGATAGAAAGAGAGAGAGAGCCCAATAGTTTTAAAAGCGGCAAAAATGAGTCCCCTTCCTCAGCAGGTATATAGTTTATTTTCAGAAATAAAACAAATCGCTTCACATTTCACACACTATCACACATGCCGATACACACATATACAGAAAACACAGATCCACATATAAAAACGGCAATTTTAGAAAATATTGTTAAAACGCGTCACAGTTGACAGGGCTAATATGGTGTGGACGTATACACAAACACACCCATTCATGACATAAAGAGGTAGTAGCTTGGGATAATGCTATAGACACGCGCTGGGGAAAAGGCATGTTTGACGCAGAAGAGAAATATTATTGTGACTGAGACACATCACAATAGTAAACAAATGTCAGCGTGTATTTACACTTGGAAAGAAAGTTAACTGCAATCTCTGAGCAAGTGAGTCAAGTATTTTGACAAAGATTACAGTATTGTCAAGCACATGTGACACTAACAGTCTTTCCTGTCATGCATGACAATGAGAATAAGAGAGATTTAGAGATAAAGAAACAGGGTGAGGGAAAAGAGGCACTTAAAGAGAAAAGGGAGTGAAACACAGACAGAGAGAAAGCAACAAATTCGTCAGCTAAGAAATGTAAGTGTGTGTGTGTGTATGTGTGATTGCAGGTTCTTGGTTTGACTGTTGACAGAGCAGACAGTTAACCTTCAGTACAGAAATAAACAATCAGAGAGTCAGTTCAATCATAACTTAGCAGCGGATGAGACAGATTTGACCTCAACGGAAGGAGATAAGTGCTGATAGACTGTTACAATAACTGATAGGCATCTATCAACAATGCTGAACTGTCTGGAGATGAATGTTCTCTAATACTAGAGGCTAACCATGAGAAGTTGTGCAGTTCAGATTTTATAAGATATACAGCAGGAACGGATGTCAGATTAATAGAATATATTGAAGTACAGAGGCTTGAAATCACCTGTGAACAGACAACAACCATATCAAAAATACTGCTAGAGTGCTCCTGCAGAAAACTACTCAAACAAGCTACCATCAGGCTTAAAAAAGATAAAATGGCCCTAGTCTGTCGTACGCATTATAACATGTTCATAAAATACACATCTTAAACACATAACAGTGTAAAATACTTGATTTCAACTAAGCAACAGGTGGATGTGTTGATTCAGAGTGGGTAATTTTCCTACATGCATAAAATTAAATTACTTTCTTTGATTCAGAATCAAATCGACTGTGTCCTCGCTTTGGAGTGAGACAACTTTTACTCAAGTAGCTTCCTTGATAAAAAGAAAAAAACTGCCACTTCTACTTGAGAAAAGTCTCGCTGAATTAAGCATACAGCACTTGAGGAAAATGGTTCAGTACTCTCTCCATCTGCGTGTTGCACAGCCTTTTCAGCTTCAACACAAAGGCGCTTACAACATAAATCACATTCAAATTCATGCCACTTATGCCACTGTCACATTTTCCGTAGATAATTTTCGCTGTCTGTCTGTCTGTCTGCAGGGAGCTGTGTGAAAACTGTAAGAAATTACAGATGGAGCCGTGCTCACGGGAACACTTGAGTATACAAACGTACTCTTAACAGCATAGGTTTTAATGTATTTTTACAGCTTGTCGAGCATGTCGCAATCACTCTCTGTATAATCTCTTTATCTCCTCATTACACTATAATGTCTGATATCCTACAGTATACACAAATATAGTAACTATACAAATGTGTGTGTGCCTATTCCTTTCTACAGCTGGTTTATTTCATTTTCCAGTCATTTTGAAATGCATGCCATATGCATTGTAACATACTAATTCCCTTTTTATTTCTTATAGCAAGAATTGAAGGTATTAAAACGAATTTGAAACACTGTTAACAACCAAATCCTAAATATAAAGATACATATGTGACAAAGTTTGTAGGAAGTTGATGTCCTCACAACATATCTCTCTGTTTGTGATCCTGTAATTGACAACAGGCAAAGCTTTACATGACACAGTGTGTACTCTGATAGCTAAAAACTAAACACTGGCACAAAGAAATAAAACTAAAAAGTAATCTCTAACAAAACCAAATTCAAGCTGCATGTTTACTGTGACGGATTATCTTTTTTCAAGTCATTTCAAGTTGTTTTTTTTACACTAAAAACAACAAAAGCAAGTGGCTTTTTCTGAAGGCAGCAGAACATGCTCTAACATACTCCTCTGTGTTAACTGCATACTGACACCACCGGGTACAATATAACATGTTATTACAATAATATAATAACATAAACATACAATTCTGGCTACCGTGTATATACTGACATATAAGTATCAATTATATAAAGTAATAACAAATGTCAAAAAAGTTAAATGATAAATGTACCTATGAGGTCCTGATGTGGCAGCTGTATAGTATATTTGGTCCACCTCACTGACCACGACCTCATAAAATACAGTTGCTGTGAGAAATATCAGTACTGGATCTCATTCACATTCGTTATGCAAGGATTAAAAATTCAAAAAGGGTAATTCATCAATAATTCATCTCAATACTGAAATTGATTCCCCTTTAATGATTTCTGCTGCAGGTTTTGGCTCAATATTTATTGTCATAGGTTATTGTAATTGGACTTTTTTCCAAATGTGAAACCATTAAGAGGAAGGTTTTATTGACTATTATCACAACAAGACCTACAATGCCACTGGTCAAGATAAATCAAACTTGCTTTTAACTTTTAATGCACCACCTGAGTGTAAATAGGCTGACGGACTATATTTATAAAGTCTCAATAAAAAAACTATCATCTTCTAACACAGAGTTGATTCAAATAACCCAGGGCTTCCAAACTGTTCTTATTAAGATCTCTGTGACACCGACATTTAAAACACATTTAAGTTTGTTTTATTCACACAAATCTGATCAGACTTCCAAGACCAAACACACTCCGTCTACTTTGTTTCAAGATCGTCACTGACAACTTTTTTTTTTCCTTTGCGAAGCCCTTCAAACCTGGGACAACACCTGTAGCACCACTCGGAGAAAAATGGAAGCAGAAGACGAGCGGCACGACATTGTGGAAAATGTGTAACTTGTGGCTGTATTATTGAAGCATAAAGTCAAAGTTGTCCCACATATGGAATGTATGTAGAAAACTACTGTTGTGTTGTCAGTGTGACAAAATCTTTCCATACAACAATGCTCCTATAATGGAAACAGCAGCTGATTTGCTCACGGTTGAGCAAATGAGCATTGATTCATTCTCAATTGATTTATTTGAAAGTTAATTGAACACAGCCTTGGAACAAATCATCCACTTGTGCTTTACACAAGGTCAAAAACACACATGAACAGTGATTGATAACTGAACGTTTGGGTGCACAGGAAGCACGAGCGTGCTAAGTACAATGCTGAGTCAAAGCAGTCAGAGCTCGCAACTCTCATCACACATCACATAACAAGCCAGCAGGTTTCTCAGACAAGCGAGCTTTCATTAACAAGCTCGGGGGCCCAAAGTTGTGTTGAGCGAAGATTAAAAGTCTTTCTGGTACCATAAAATACAGCATATGTCCGTTTAGAACCAACGTCATCTATATGTTTTAGAGATTTAACTGATACTCAAAGCACACAGGTGTTGTGGGGTTTGAACATACAACCTTTTGGTAACAGCATAGTCTCTAACACCACAAGATCGTGCTGCTGCGTGTGTCATCACCTTCTACTGGTATATGCATAAATCTGCTCCACCACCACTTTATCAGTCTGCACTGTATCGTGACAGAAGGATTATTTACTCTCTCAGATCAAAGGAAGAAAAATTGTCCCATATTTAGGATTTGTCTGTGTCCAAAAAAAAAAAAACAGGGGGGGAAAAAAAGAATCATTACACCCTAAACCAAGACCATGTGCTCGTTATCTGAAGCAGGCCGTCTAAAAGACAGACTTAAAAGTCTAAAATAAGACCAAAGACATTAGAGACAAACTCAAGCCTAAACAAGGCTGTACTAACCACAGACAGAGTGGGGATGACATTTTGGGCATTTAGCAGACACTCTTTTCCAGAGCGACTTCCAGTAAACGCAACAGGAGAATAAGCTCAAATCCCTGTATCACCGACGTTACAAGCAGCTAATATAGAGCAATGAAAGAGCCCAAACAATGTGCCCAGACAGTTAAATAAGTTAAAAACAATTGTGTCCTTGGGATATGAGCAAAACAAGAGACTGGGTAATAAAGAAGTGCGAGCTACAGAGTTTCAAGCCAAGAGAGCCAGAAGCCTTGCAAAAAGGTTTTTTTTCTTTAAATAAACTATCCGTGACAAATGGAGGTTTTCCTTTATCTGAACTGCAGGCAGGGTTGAGATGAATAACGGCTGATTGCTCTAATAGATGCTATCTTTTCCTGCTTATTGGAAACAGCGAGAGTTAAGACAGTTCAGGTTTGTAAATAAATTGGGATCAGATATTAGAAATAAATGGCAGTCGTGCGTCCACATGAAGAAAAACACTTTAAAACCTTGAGGGGAAAAAACATCCCATCCCTTCTGATCTCCTTATGTTTAAACAATCTGCTTCATTGCTGAGATTTTATGAAGACAGGAGCTTAATGATGAGGTATGGAGATGCTAGGTAAATGTCAGCTGTGAACACTTGTGTGAGATTATTTGAGCAAGGCTTTCCATACATCGAATTATCTCTCCAAAGAAAAAGCCAGAAGTTTTTAAACAACTGCTCCTGGTGCCACTGCAATCAATATTTTGCAGATAACTTTGCCTTTTTTTAAATGCATATTAATAATCATATTAAGCATTTTTTCCAAAAAACGTCATAAACAAAAAGCTCTTAACTCTTTTCTACCTTGATAATTATCAATTATAACGGCGCTAATTAAAACTATGGTGCACAACAGACATTTCTGTGTCTACAACATCATGCCCTCTGGACTTTTGCACTCCATCTCAAGCTTTCTCCCTTGTAGCGCAGCACTGCTTTGAAACGACCCAAGAAAAATGCATGGCAGCCCACAAAATCACTACAGTTGTTCCTCATGTCTTACAGAACATCAAACCATCAATAAAACACAGGAGATACATTCCAGCTAGTTGAACAGGACATTTCTGACTTCCCTCACTCCATGTGTTCTCCCTCTCTCTCTCTCTCAGTTTCTGTCTTTCCCTCTCAAAACTTTCTCTCTTCCCAGTTCCACCGCAGAGACTTCACATATTGCAGCCATATGAGTAAGCCATGGCTGTCTCCACAGCACATACAGACACACACACACACACACACACACACACACACACACACACACACACACACAGGAAAAAGTGCCGTGCTCTCTCCCACTCTGTCTCACACACACACATACGGGAAAGAGTTTTACAAGCAGAGGTTCTCTTTAGGAAGTCGTCAACTGTTTTGACGTTTAATAGCAGCTACGAACAAGGCCGTAAGATACAATAATATCCAGTGTCTGGAAAGAGGGACATTTTTAAAAAGTTATAGATTGCTACATTGCTAGATCAAATGATTTTATACATTTTAAAGAAACGTGTTAACTGTTTGTAAAAGTTTAACAAAGGCATATCACACGCGTGATATCTGTGGATATAAGAACAAATTATTTGGACATGCAACTATTCAAAGTTAAGAGCGACCATACACGAGGCTGGAGTGCGTCGGATCTATGCGTGTGGATACAAGGAAAAAAACATTAACGGGCAAGATGGACATGACAGGACAGCTGTGTGAAAAATATTAAAAAGTAAATGAATAAAAGGTTGATGTCAGTTAAAAGCACTTGGTCCTGATTTACTTAGGTTGCCATTACGAGTATCAAACTACTGAATCGAAATAATCAGTGTACAAAAAAAATAGAAAACCCTGATCTATAGGAATTTAAATACATGGCACCATTATGCACGCAAAGCAGATGTTAAAACACTGGTAGAAGAAGTCACACATGGAGCTGTATGTCACATAAATCTACTTGATACTGACATTTAACTGAGACCCAAACATTCAGAGCTTCTACTATAAAACTTCAGTAACTTGATTCAACTTTGACAACATTTGTGTGACTTTATAAAGCCTTTTGTTTTCCAAAAAAGTTCTAAAAACAACCATAATTTGGCAGAAGATGTGTGGCTTCCATTGCTGTCTGTCCTTCATGTAAAAAGTTCTGTGCTTTAAAATGTCTAAACAAATACTCAGCATTTATAGCTTCGGAATTACAGTTGTGTTGTCATGCTGCTTGTAAAACTGCGAAGTAATCCTTAAAAGTTTCATAAATCATTTTGTTCTTTTGTATTTTTCCTCAAGTGATCCCCGCAGTTTAATGAATTGAAGAGATGCGTGTTTAAGCTTTCCCTGCTGCTGTGCCGAGAGTACAACACTTGCAAAAGTTGTGAGATACATTTTTGTTGTCACAGAAAACTTCATATTGTAAATATTGTGAGCCAGAACTTCAAGAGAAAGTTTAAGACATCAATTTAAAACTTAGTCTTACTTCTTAAAGTGCTTTTAAAAAGTCAGTGTAATATTGTATCAAAGAATTCAACTTGACACTGAGATGCCGTGAAGCTAAAGACGTAGATAGGCTCGCTTTATATTAAAACGACTGTGGAAAAACGACTGTGCAACTTCACAAGGATATCCAGTGAATAAATGATTTAATTACTCACTTAATAAAATACAAACTGTCAGCTTTTCAAACAACGGTGAACAAGTGTGGGGGTCAGAGTAAAAGTCTCACGGGCCTGCTCTGCTTTTAAAAAATTACTGAGGTTATCTGTTGAATAAAAGTCGGTCCACACATAAGCAGTTCTTTGGGGGGCCAGAATTGGAGAACTGTGAAGGACTATGTAAAAAGCTTCCTTGCAGTGTGTGCCTCATTGTACTGGCTTCACATACTCTGCTCTCCCCACAGAGTTGTCATGCCTACCCAGCTCCCTTATCTCAAAGGAACATCACAGTTTCTTACGACAGGGGGGGGGCAACTTTTTCTAAGTTGAGTGGAAATGCAACTCAGGCTTCCCGGCATCACTCACGAAAAGTTCAACAACAACAACAAATAAATAGTGCGCAACATTTGCGCTAATAAGTGCTTGCTTTTCTTCTTTTAAGTTGATAAGACAGGATGTTTGGGGATCTTTTACGACAATTCACATCCACCATGCGCTCTCGAGCTTCCTAACAATGAAAGAGGTGCAAAGACAGCGCCATATCGGCTGTTAACTACTTGATAAACACAATCTCTTTGATCTAGAGTTGCACCACTTTCCCACGTTAAGTCCAGTAAACTACAAGCATCTAACTGTGTTCATCTTTCAGCACGAACCTCTTTCTCCACGACGTGCGTCACTCGGAGGAGCAAAGAAATCTGAACTTGAGTATCAAGTTTTGCAGTCAGAATAGTAATGAAAAAAAGTTATCAATGAAAATAACAAAATAAAAAGTAACACAGAGTAGTTACACAAGAGCGACTTTGTGGTGACAAAAACACTCAAAGTCACCGGCTTCTAGCAACCCAGCCGGGATGCCACTTATCGCAAATTAATGTCAAAAAACAAGAAACAAAACTTAAAAACAAAAAAACACAAACCTACTTGAGGCGACTAAGTCACTCCACGTCCCCTTGCTGTTGGCTTCAAACTCAGTCTCAAATCAAAGCAGTAGCCGTCCCCAGTAGCCCCCCAATTTGTATTTGTGTAGCGTTTGGGTGTCCTAACCTAAATGTAAATTGCCATGTGAATTCAAAGCGGTGCTGCTCTTTTCCTCTCTCTCATTCAGCAGATCCCTCTTTCCTTACCGACGCTGCTCAGGCCGTTAGTTACATAAGACGCAAACCGACTGCTGCCCGTCGTAAAACTACCAACGGCTAACAGAGCAATATTTTTGTCTCCTAAACGCACCATTGATAGCCCGGCTTCCTTTTTTAAGACGAACAAATCTCCTTTTCCCACTTGTCCGAGAGCATGCATTTCGCCATCTACAACTCCAACCGTGCATCGCCGATGCATTTTTTTTTTTTGCCGTTTACAATGTCACTGCACCAACTACTAGAGAGGGCTGTGTGCATTTGTGTTGGTAGTGTTTCTTTTGGTGCTGCTTACCTGTTGATCAAAATAAGCATTAGCCTCTTTTTCTCTCAGTGTGTGTCTCTTTCAGCAGCCTGTTAAGATGGTGGCTGGCTGGCTGGTTGGCTGGCTGCTTCGTCTCTTTGTGGGGTTTTTGTTTGTTGATGATGTCGGACGGGGTGACTGTGTCTTGGCTGTCTCTTTTTTTCTTTGGTCTGAGAGGGAAAGAGAGATAGTTAAGGCTTCAACGGCAACACTGATAGCGACTGATTAGTGAGTTAGGTTGGCTCTGGTGTTGTAATATTCCGATGTTATAGTAGGTATGTTATTCAGCCGCCCAGAGCCCGGATTTGCTGGCCACAGCAAACCAAAGCAGAGCAGCTCGTTATCTGTTATTTTTTTGTTCAGACTAGTGTTATCGCTTTGCTGTCACAGGACCTCTCTGCCTGTCTCTCTGTAGGCTGTGGGCATTACGTCAGAGGAGGAAGACACAGCAGCTCTATTAATATCAAGAAGCCACCCGAAGACTGACTCTTAAAGTGACACACACTGTAATCTGATTTATCTGCACAGTTAATGCTGAACCAAATCAACGACTCATCCAAAATCAAGAACGCTGACTCTTAAAGTGACAAACACCCAGAATCACCTATTTAAACGGTCGTTAAACCAAATAGACTACTCCGATAAAATCAAAAATATTGACTCTTAAAGTGGCAAACACTGTAATCTCACTTATTTACACAGCTGATACTAAACCAAATCAACTACTCATTCAAAATCAGGAACACTGAGTCTTAAAGTGACAAACACCTAGAATCACTCATTTAAACAGTTAAAGCCAAATAGAGTACTCCACTGTAATCAAGAATATATTATATATCTTTAAAGTGATACACACTGTAATCTCACTTATTTACTCAGTTAATACTAAACCAAATCAACCACTAAAACCACAGAGTGACTAAAGTGAAGTAATCTGAATTAACAGAATTTACTACATAGTTACTACAGAATTAAAATCAAGAGGGTCTGCCTCAATGTCAACAGGATTAAAAGTAGTTTTCATTGTAAACAAATAAGCTTTTGTTTAGTTTCTCACCAAAATAAATTATGTCTCCTTCAGGCTTAAGTTGTGTTTTATAAAAAGGCTTAAAATGGTAAACACATTTCCTACATTATAAAGCATCTGCAAAGACTTTTTGAATGTTTTGAATTGTTTTCATCATTTCGTATTCTTCTTCGGTGCACCACTGCCTTATGTTGCATTCCCGCCACAAACTGTTGATATGCATTAGCATGCCCTGCAGTCAAAACACATGTATATCACTCCACCCTGAGCTTGTAGCGTTCATGTGTGCACCAGGACGCACATGAAAACATAAACACCAGAAGCTGTGCTGCAGCATGAGATGCAAACAATATTGGGACCCACTCATCAAAACATAAACACCAGAAGCTCTGTTGCTGCATGAGATACAAACAATATTGGGACCCACTCATCAAAACATTGCTCTACAGCACCACTAGAGGACAAAAACACCTGCAACATAGCTTTAAGTCTTCAGTGAAACACACTTTGACTCAATCTATTACTGTGATGTCAAACTGGGAGCTGGTTAACTCGTGATTGAAGAAGTTTCAGGAGACCTAGATGTCTTATGCAGAAGCATTTAATGAAGCTTGATCCAAGAGAATAGAGATGAGCAGTACAAGTGAATACTGTGTAATGCCACCCAATTCTGAAGCTTACTTCCAGGCGAGGAGTATTTAACCGTTTACTAGACATACGAGATTTACTACGTGTCCAAATAAAGTTCTTCTTCACCCAGCTAAAGATGTGCGTAAATTCTATGGGGTATTGGATTCTCACAAAGAAACTATGCTAAGTTAACGCAAGTCACGTTGTATGTCACTTCAGGCCACATTCAGTGCGTGTCTCAGAGGAGACAGTATATCAGAGTGGAGTCCTGGGAGACGATGGCAGCCTCGCCTTATCAGGACAGCTGCTCCGACCAGCCATCCTTGGAGACAGAGAGCTGAACTATTGCTCCGACAGAGACAGGCCATGACCTACTGCTTTTAGGTTTACAATGACCCAAGTGTGACCTGGGGGAGCCACTGTGTCATATTACGTTTTAGCACACCACATGTAAGGAGAATGGGACATAAAAGAGACAGTGATGCTTCATATAAACTTACATCACAGACTAAACTAAACTGACTAAATTAGCTATTTGTTTGATATTTGAACATCTACAGTTTTAGTTTTCTACCATTTCCTGTACAGTATATTTGCAGTAAGCTCTTGGACAGTTTACTAGAACACCCTTTAATGAACCCATAAAATAAACTATATGCAAATATTATATTACAGTGTTAACATGCATTTAAAATGTAAATCAATCTTTCACAGCCTCAAAATACATGGCAACTCGAATTAAGCTCTGATAGCAGGTCCAAACTCATATCTTACATCAAAACCTCAGGCAATATTATTTTGTAAAAATGTGTTTAATCTGGACCAAATTTGATGTGGTCTCTCCCCTACACTGTAAGATCAGAGGTGCATACATATTAATAACTCTTATCTGGTATCACTACCTATTTAACCAGAGGGCAAATGAAACCTGGGCCAGCATGATCAAAATCTCAATCAGTAAATGGGTTTATAAGATAATAATTTGCCTAGTCTTGGGCAGCTAGAGCATCTACTGGGAAGCTCTGTGGATACAGTATGTCATGTAACAACTCAATATCAGCTTCTATTGTCTTCTTTTAAATCATGTCTGATTTGATGTGATCCTTAATTGACTACTGGGTATAGCTGAAGTGTGGTTGAGAGACCCATAGATGAAGCAGGAGTCCAAGTTCAAAATGCAGAGGAGTTTTATTTTATTTTCATTTCTTTCTAGATTTCTTTATGTGTCTGCATGTGTAGTTTAAGCTCTGCAAAGAGAGAACAAAATTATTAACATTAAATCAAACATCTCAACAGAAAAAAATTAAATATTAGAAGAGGAAATTCACTTACAGGACGCACGCAACATGGCTGGGTTCAAACATAGAACCAAGGGAGGAAGGCAGCGTATATAACTTCTCGTTAAGGTGAAGCGATTGCACCTGAGGGGGGCGTTTCCTTTCCAGGCAGGAGTGCTCGATTGTGTTTGAAATCGCATACTAACTTACTGCGTATCAGTATGTACTGCACACTGCATACTAAATTAACGATAAAGTATGCCATTGCCAGCAGAGTGTTCACACTGAAGTACTCGAGCAATACATCTTCTCTGCATCACATGACTGTTCGGATCATATCACCAGTCCCAGTTACAGTTGAGTGAAAATTGTTTGTCACAAATGTAAATCAACATTACCTCCTCCGCTAAATGTAATATTTTTACGTTATGAAATATTTCAGTGTTGAACATATTTCTACAGTACTTTATATATGTGAGCTCTGTACCTTAACATCCTGGGTCCTGAGTAGCTCCTATTTCACGTTCACTCACCATCATTTGTAATTATTTTACTGCCATCGAAGAGACTGAAGAGACGCAATGCATCTTGGGGCAGGTGAGTATTACCAATACTCAGAAATACATCCGGCTATTTCTTACGTACACCAAATCCACCACATATTAGGCAGTTGGAGCGCACTACATACTCAGAGACAACACCTGCTCAACACAGTAGACAGATTGTAGAACAAATATTATCTAATTTAATGGCTGCTTTTATTCAAGCCATCTTACAGAGTCCTGAGTGCATGCAGATGTTTAGTGTGGGTGGGTCAAATAGAAACCAAGCAACATAAAGACGATGAATGTTGAAAGTGAAATAGAAATGCTGGTGTGATTTAGTATTGTGTATTCAGAGAGGCCTTCAGATTTTTTATGGTGGCCGTAATGCAAAAATAATCAAAGAATAGTTTACAGGAATGTTGCGGGGGGACTGAGTGACATAAATAATGAATATGCCCTCGTTAGCTCGGTATGAAAACCAGAATGTTGGCTAAGTCTCTCACCCTTCCCTTCCCAGTCCTTCTCCCATTGCCCCCACGGGGAGGAAGCGACTGTGAACCTTTTAGTTTCTTTTTCAAACACTGCCCTTCAAAAGCCAAAGGTAAGAATTTTTTGCTAACAAAGGCAATACTGCAGCCTCCAGGCATACACACGGCTGGATCCACCACCTCCTGAGTGGTGCAGGCATTGGACAGACTGCAGAGAAAAAGTCACATTGAAGAAATAATACACCTGCCACCTGCTGCAAGTCTTGTACACAAACCCCCCATTGATTTCTTTTTGAAATATGCCATTCCCCTGCCTTCCTGCATTATTTTCTTCATTTCTTCAACTCTTTCTTCAAGACAGAGATTGTGTACCCCTGTCCCATAGTTTCCTCTTCTCATTTACAGCTAACATTGTCCTGTTGATCAAGAAAATCTACATCTTTTGTTTCCTGCACCCAACAGCATGGGGTATATAAATAATATACAATATAGTGCAGATATGTTGCTTGTGATGACACATCTACCTGTGGTGACACTGTGTATTTGTCACAGACACTGTATGTCTTGTTTTGTACTGCTTTAGCTACCCCAAAAACTTTCTTTTATTTGTAATGTTTTTACAGCCCTCTTTTTTCTGCGCCGCCTCAATGTGTTTTTGAGATATATGGATACTTTCAAGGTATATTTGTCACATCCCTCTATCACTTCTCTCTCCTTGATCTGCTGTCTCTGTCTATGGCTCTCTTGTAGTCATAAAGATGTGTAGTCATACAGTGCAGATTTTTCAAAAGGTCAAAATGGCAACAAGGAATTTTGTCACTCCTCCTGCTCTATCTTTACTGCTTCTTAATCAGGGATGCATCGATCTGATCCCATCTGTTAAGTCATGGCAGGCTGCCGACTTAGTTTATAGTGCCAAAGCAATCTCTGGCCTCATGTTACCTTACATAAAAATGTAGTGAGGTGTACAGATTTAAAATTTTGGAAAAAGACAGCTGCAAATGTTGCAAATGAAATAACAGCGAATGAAATGAATCATCATGGGCTTTGGAGACATGTTCAGGGGCGTCCAGTGAGCACAATGATTTGCAGTAAATGGACTGCAGCATGCAAAAACACAAAACAAGTATGGCCCCTTCAGACTCAAATGTCAGGTGAAATAATGTTCAGCATTCACAGCTTCAATGAAAACAAAATACTGCATATATATTTATATTATAATAATAACAGGGTCAACTGAGAAGAAAATCCTTTGACTCCGCTGTCTGAAAAACAACATCTTTATTGCCAAGCTTTGGACGTAGCTGACCTTAATCAGAGAATACAAAGAGGACGATGAATAAGTGTGTATATACACAACAACAAACCATATCCCAGTAATCAGCGATATGCATAATCCCTGTGAGAACAAGAGCTTTTGAGTCAGCATATATAGAGAATTGCATTTTTTCTTTCCGTAAACCTTAAATACTTTTTGTTTCTTGAGTTTGCACACAAACCTCCACATTGAGCAAAGGCTTAAAAAAACAGTTTATACAAAAATATACGACACATATGTACAAAATACACAAGTATGTGAGTGTCTGTGGAACTTTATTGATATGAGTAGCAGACAGTAACAAACGCAGAATCTAGTGTAAACTTTCACCTGCTGCTGTATCTTAGAAGAAAATCTACCAGAGGTGTGGACTGAACAGTCAGTTTTATAAAATAAAAGAGGACACAGACAGTAAAATATCCATCAAAAAGCATACAGTGTTTTTTCTGTTAGATTATGTAAAATCATAATCCTGTTCGCAGAAGGACAGTAAAACTTAAATGAAACTACAGTGACACTGACAGACTTCAGATTTGACTTCAATGTTTAATGGTCCAGTGTGACCGTCCTTTGAAATTTGATACTTAATGCTCCTTTATATCTTTCCTTTGTTACTCCATCATTCAAATGAAGACAAAGAAAGACACATAGCTATACTGGCTGATACTATGTATAACAGTGTTCCAGTAAAAGTCAGCTCTCAGGTGTTTAATGACCTGATATGACCTTCTCTATATTAAATACTAAACACCTGGCAACCATTTTATATGTAATATTTGATGCTTTTTGGTTTTAGCGCCTTACTGTCTTTGTTTCTGTTAACTCTCTTCAGCTTCGTTTGTACATTTGTTAACATATTTGTTTTTTCTCTTTCTGCACCAGTTTGTCTGGAGGCAGCTTGCTGATTTTTTCCAGTTGGTCAGTGTGGCTCACTGGCAGACGCCTGTCTTGTGGACGGGCAATTACTTAGACAAAGAGGTTCCTTCAGCCACTTTTCTTCTGCCTGGTGATTTGGAGTGTTTTTCGAAAACGTCTTCTTCCATTTTCATTTTTAAATATGTTTGGGCATTTCGCTTTTACTGCATTAGACATGTTGAAGTATCCAGCAACAGGAAAGACTGCAGATGCCAAAGTCCGTCACTTTGGACTCAAAGTGAGGACATTTCTTTTACGTGGTCAGTACCTTAGCCACGCTGAGTCACCAGGACACACCACCCTACTTTTTCTATTTTCCACATTAGATTCATTGTTTGTTGTCAAACATTTAACCGACTCGTATTTCTGCCTGCCAAGGTACATTCATTATTTTTTTTCAAACTATTATAACTCAACCCTTAGGTTCCCACTGTCATGAAATCCACTGTTTATTCAAGACTTTATTACCTAATTCTAACAATGATATTAATCTCCAACCTTGGCAGAACAGAAAACAGCAAGCTGAAAAATGATAGGAAAACATTTAAGTAAGTAAGTTTAAGAAATACACCAATAGGAACTTTTTAGGGTATTATGTGCTGTGTGGTTAAAAATGTTCAAAAAAAAAGTCCACAGAGTCATAAGTCATCCCCAAAGCATTAAAATCATTAGAAGTAGCGATGCAAAGTTTTTAGACAACAGTGACAATATTACTGGTTTAAATTAATGGCATAATCTCCCCTTTTTCTGCTACTGTCTCCGTTTATTCAATTATTAACATACTGAAATAATAATTTGGATATAAATCAATGAAGAGTTAAGTGATTTCAAGGTAGAAAAGCTTAATTATATTAATCATAAATTCCTTCATTGCAGAGAGACATAGAGGGACTGGAAAGTCCAGCTAAACAACTATCCGCCAGACTGCAATTCTTTTTACCAAGCCTTCCCAATGTTCAGTTCTTGCCAATCGCTTTATCTGCAAGCTGGGTTGGACACACAGGCCATGGAGTTAAGGCTTAAAAAATGATGACTATTCCCTGTGGTGGTCCAGCTAAGAGATTGTAGCCAGGATCATGACCACAACCATCACAATCAATGGAAGGAATGAGCCAAAAACCCATGGTTACAATATAATTGTGCCTTATCACCACAGAAAAGAAAGGCATCATGTGTTTAATGTCTTTCTTTTGGTCTTTTTTTACCCCTGCAGGGATGAAATACATCAGTTTGTTCGAAGAAAAAAAAACCTGCAAACAGAGCTTTGACATCGCAGCTGAATTTGCCATTAAGTCAGCAAGTCAGCAAGATATGGAGGATAACAACTAAGGAGTCTCTCAAAATCAGAATCAGAGTTTTCATCTCTGATTCATTTGACCTTCTTTGGAAGATGCAAGGGGATCTCTATCGTGATGTCAACTGACCTTAAGTGAAGGAGACTCTTTCTGATGAGATTATATCATCTGTGAACACAGAGCCTGAGCTACAGTAAAACCAGCCTTCACTAAAAGTGATGGGCTGTAGCTGTTTCTACAGAACATACACAGGAGTCCTTCCCTCATCCCTGAAGTCACTGCACAGTGCCCTTCTTGGTAGATGAAGCTCCAAAGAGCATTTAGATGGTCTGGTAGGGAAAACGTGTTGCTATTCTATTGAGAACAAAACCTGAGGAAAAGGTAGCCAGTGATTACATATCTGCACTGCAGTTACACAATGTCCTTTGGACGATGTGAATATTCTTCACGAGGTTGAGACATAAATTCTCTGCTGGAGGAAGAACTCCAATACCAGCCCATCAAGTATGAATGGAAGTCCTAACTATATACACAATTATGCAGAGCACATTTCAAGTATTTTCTGTGCATTTTTCTGCCTGTTTGACAGTAGAGATATGACAGGAAATGAGGGGAGAGATGGGGAATGACATGAAACAACGGTCCCCTGTTGGACTCAAACCAAGGACCTTGTGGTTCCTGATTGGTGCCAGTGGTGGAACATTTACTCAAGTACAGTACTTATGGATGATTTTGAGTAGTTGTACTCTACTACTACTACTACCTTTTTCTGCTAGTTTGTACTTCTACTTTAAGACATGCTATTTGACAGCAATAGTTACAAGTTACTTTACTAATCATCATACAAGAAATGGTGTATTATTATAGATTTAACTTTTACTTGTAATTGAGTATTTCTACACTGTTGAATTGCTACTTTAACGTAAGTAAACGATCTGAATACTTCTTCCACTGCTGGTCGGCTCCTTAACCCTCAAGCCACAGGGGTGCCCCATGCAGTACACATATGCCCAATTCAGGAAGTACAGTGCTGTGCCCTTCATGTAGTTAGGTAACGATCATGGCTCTGTTTTATTGCAAAGAAAAAGAAAACAAGCCCAAATTATGGGTCTGTGACAGGGCGCAAACTCTCCGGTCTCTGGCAAGAAAGTTGGATGCACTACATACGCATGCACCACCCCAAACTCCACATCCTTACTTTCCACCTCACTGAGAGTTTATTTGCACAAACTTAATGTGCCACCAGTGCCATGAGCAGATATTGTACACATAAACACTTTCAAATACAGTGGCATTAATGTTAGATATCAGAACGTAATCCGGGGATTTGCAAAATCATCCATTATTAGCATTCTGTCTGGGTTGCTATTACATATGCAAGTCTACTGAGACACTAGCGGATTACTATGTAACATCTGTCCAGGGACTAAGGATTAAAAATAGCCTCTTAGTTAAACCTGACACATGTACAGGAATGTTTATTAAATTACCAAATAGATAAATAAATAAGCACAGACGTTAGCTGACACTGTGCTCGATATTTTACAGTGTGATCTGACATGTTATCATGTCAGTGTGACAGCAGCAGGTTTATTCAATGGGCTTTGGCCTCATAGGCAAAGTGAGCTCTAAGATGGCAAACCTTGTGTGAGAAATATAATTACAGTTGCATCATACTGTAAGTGTTGTACTTAGCAGGAGTGCAGCCCTGTAATGAGTTACCTTTTCATTCTACTTGTTGCTGAAGACTGCAGTGTTGCTGCTGTCCTTATGCAAAGAGCAGCTCCTATAATGTTAAATGCTGTCTTCCTGATTGGGTGTCCATACAAATACAGGCCAATTTCAGTGCAGAGAGATGCGGAAATGAGTCACAAAGCCTTTACAATGAAGCCTGTGATTACATTAGAGTTACAATGTGTTACTTTGGGCCCTACTATGTGCTTTTAAGGCTGATCTGGAGCTTTTCACCACTCACTGGAAGCTTCTCACGGCATCACAGATGAGCCACACTCCTGTGGAGATGAGAGGAGAGAAAAAACATTTGGATTTTATTCCTGGGGTCAGCATAACACTGGAAATGGAAGTGGCCTAGAGGGCTGATTCATCTGTGCTGCAGGGGGGTCCGGCTCCTACAAAATGATTCGGTTGATAGTGAGACCAATCCCCCTGATGAAACTCAACATCCTCCCTGAGGTTAACATGGTGAGCCTGCCCACATTCAATATGGCTTCTATCAATGTGTGGTGTGAGAGGTTGTTAAAGAGGAAATCACACCCACGGTAGGTGAAATGTTAGCCCTTGTGTCTTTTTAAAGGAATTTCAAGGGCTTTATTCTTTTAAGGAGAGCATGTGAGGTTTTGCGGCCACGAAAAGAAAGTGTTATTATAAAACATAATAAATATAACTGTATGTGTTGATAGTTATAATAAATAAAATGTTTTTCCTTTTTTCTCGTTCTGTTTGTAATTGAATTCTGGCTATTTATGATCACACCGTATTTGTATCAGCTAAGTATTTCATTAGCGTCTTTTAAATGCAACCATTTAGAACAGTGAACAAACAAGCACATTGTTGCCTAGGTACTCGGGAGATGCAAACACACAATGTGGCCCACATTATGTGCTTCAGCAGATGAGGTATGTTATCTGTGTGTCGTTTTGAGTCACGCCCACAACAGCCAGTCAAATAAAAGATTATCGTGAGCTGACTCATCTTTTGTTTTCCGTGTAAGTGGCCAACAACAATAAAGGGAGGAGTGGCCCCTTCCAGTGTGGACAAGCCCACAACGTCATTTAAGTGATACTCCACCCAAAAGGTATCTCTTGATTGCGAACATCCAGCCCTGTGTAGACATGAAAGGTGGCTGTGAAAAAGTTTGTCACCTGCTCCCTTGTGGGGAGTGGAAGCTGTCATGAGCTTGGGTTCACAGTGGCTACAATTATATTTTATTGGTGAGCCAATTTCACTGCAAAAAAAGTGTGTTTGTGCACTGACCTGAATGACTGACCTGAGGCTAACTTTTGGTTTATGTTTAGATTTTGTCACAGAAATGTAGACTTTTGTGGTGTTTAGCAGCAAATTCATAATGCTACCACCTGTCCTCTTTGTCCCTGCAAAGTCAGTGAAACATTAGTGAAGAAAGGTGCTAAATAATAATTCCAATTACTTGCCTACAACGACTCACATATATAAATATCACATATACATGCATATATTTCACATATCACACACCGAGCTCTACATTTCATGACCATTTAGTTAGTATGAGTATGAGTTTAATTAAAGCAGTGCTATTTGAAGCTGGTTTGATGAGGAGAAGAGAGTCATCTTAGTCTTATATGTAATGTTGAGCTGACTTTCTTCTTTCATCCCAGTATGTTTCCAGCTCAGTGTTGTTGTCCTAAACTAAAGTGAATTGAAGGTGCAAAGAATTTAAAGACATTGCTTCAGCAGGAAGACGTAAAAAGCAAACAAGTCTATAGTTTGATTTTCCACAATCTAAAAGGAGCAGGACATGGTAGCCAAGGTTATGTATAAACATGTGTACAGGCAAAGGCACACCCAACATCCCCACTGTACACTCTGAACAGTCAGATACTGTATGTGGATATTACTTTACTGTAAGACCATGCAGTTCATGTTGTGTGGATGCCAACTCCTGAAAATATTATTTTAAATATTATCATTAATGGTATTATTTGTTGATTGTAGTGAACATATTCTGCAGACCACTGAAAAGGGAGTTTCAGTAAGTCTAATTGTAATAAGTGATAGTCCTTTCCATGTGACAAATAACAAAATAAATATGAATGAATAGTTGAGTCAGTCGAGCCCAAAACAACATGGGTTGAACTTATAATATTTGTAATTTGGTATTTTATATTAACTTGACAAATCACTGAATAATGTCAGAAGACAGTTTCATTACTATGTGACTTATATGATGATGAGACATTAACTTAAAATGTGGCATAATAAAAAAATAATTCTCATTTTGACCAGCAATGACTAAGCACACCACAAAACCCATAAAGTGCTTCTCATCCAACAACACAGGATAGATGCTTGTTATTATCATTTTGCTTATTTTGTGGTCAAGCCATGAGTCATATGGTTATTTTCCATGTCACAGTACAGAGACATTAATGTATAACAGCAGATAAAGTAACTCAAGTATTCTGCACGATTAAATTGCCTCGTTGGCTGCAAAATAATCAATTAAAGGTGGTACTGG
Source organism: Enoplosus armatus (assembly GCF_043641665.1). Lineage (NCBI taxonomy): Eukaryota > Metazoa > Chordata > Actinopteri > Centrarchiformes > Enoplosidae > Enoplosus > Enoplosus armatus. Next base: position 13,238,481 of record NC_092195.1, read on the forward strand.
CCTGTTCCCTGATGTCAAATTAAAGTGTAATTAAAAGTTATAAATCATATGTGAGGTGAAAAGGTGATTTTTGAAAGTTTAAATGTATGGACACTCCAGTAAAACGTGTGCTACCTTACTTATAGATGTAAAATGGACTATCCCCATATTCTGTCCTCTTTCTCCCTCCGTCTCTCTCACTCAAACATCCCCATAATAAGTTGTGTTTTTATGAACGAACAAAAAACTCTCCACATAATCTGATGAATCTTGATGAGCTGATGTAGGTAAAATGTCTAATTTAAGTTGTTTTCTTTGTATAGATTTCCTTAGATGTTATAAAATATATAAAATATAAGTGCATGCTTTCAGTAAATGTGTCACATGTAATATTTACTTCGCATATGTGTCTTATATGTTGATCTCAATGATTTCAAAGAATATTTGTAATAATATATGAAAAAACGTATTTAAAAAGTTTTGATGTACTCAAAAGGTAGCTCATAACATGCTCTTCTTAATGTACAGTAGTCGCAGTAGTTGTACAAATCAGATTAAGGAGATTTGTGTTCAAAAGTACAAACAAGATTGTATAAATACTTGTATTTAGCAGTGCAGACCACAGATTTTCACTGCTGTCTGACCACTAATCCTGTGGGAGCAACTCGGGTGAAAAGACAGCAAGTGGGGTGACATTATTATTCTTTTGTTGTTGTTGTTGTTGTTGTTTCATATATAACAAAGCTTTGTAGAACTTTTAATGACTTTGATTTAACTTGTGAAAATAAATGAAAGTTGACTTCTCTTGCATGAGGTAAAGGGATATGACAAACTGAAATGTTTATTATATTTTCCAATATTTATATTATGTAGATCAGATGAAGATAATATTCTGAATCTTAGGAAATACATTATCATAATCTCAGCCAGTGTCTGTGTGTGTACTGTAGCTCTTGGAAATATATTAGTGTAATAGAGTATTTATTCACACGTTACGGGTTAATATTCTAAAGGCACTTAGCTTTGAGATGTTTCAGTTTCAAACTCATCCATCATAAAACTCGGATCATATAAAAGTCGTCCCACAGAGTATCATAATATCTGAATATCTGCTGTTCACCCGCAGTTAAATCAAGAATTTTGTAATTATATCACTGGAATTTCTCTCTCTTTCTTTCCCTCTTGCCCAGAACAATTTCTATAAAACACATTTATACTGTGAAGTAGCTTAAAGGTTTTAGTAGATTTCACATAAAGAGAGAAAGCGGGAGAGGGGAACAAATGTGTGAAAAGAGAAAATGACGGAGATGCATGGAAAGCATAACTTGTGAAAAGTAAATCTGGTTTCAGTTTACATGCTGACCGGCTGCTGGTCCGTCCATATGTCAGTGTAACATTTATAGATTTTATATACACACTTCTGCTCACAAATCAACAGCCCGTCTCTTGTCTTTTTCTCTCCCACTCTGTCTGCGTTTCGCTCTCCTCTCTGTCTTTCTACACTCTCCCATTTGCTTATTGTGTCCCTCGGCCCTTAGACATACGCTGGGCAATGACACACACACACACACACACACGCACGCACACACACACACACACACACACACACACACACACGCACGCACGCACGCACGCACGCACGCACACACACACACACACACACACACAGACTCTGTGTCTGGACTTAGATGAGATTTTAAAATGTTGTTTTGAAACTTTGAGGCTTTTAGTAAAAGTCCAGATATAAATCTGTCTTGGTCCCACAGTGACACATGGCATTAACCAAAGAGAGACAGAGAGGGTTCTGGTTTGGAAATATATAAAGTTTGTCTTTTGTGTTCTTAAAGCTTATTAATTTGAACAGAGAGAAGAAATAAGAAACTTACAGATACAGCTGATAGTTAAAGAGATTTTCTGAAACTGCAGGCTTCTCTGTGCCTCTGTGTCTGCCTAGTTTTTACTTATTTCTGTAACAATATCAGATGAATTGATGTACTGCCCTGGTTGAAATACAATCCTGCCCTCAGATAAGACTGTCACACTGACTGTATTTCATTGGCAACGTCACTGGCTACATTTCAGTTCTTAACCCAGTTGCTCAAGCAACCCGGCTTTGGGTGGTCAGACGTAAACATATCATCACCGCGTTAGAATAAACCACGCTAACATTTAACCAACTCTGTGTTTATGCAGAACTTGGGATTTTAATGCAGCAAAGCTCCACCTGCACAAAACTGCAGAGTCACAAAATTTACACAAAGAATTATCCTTTTAAACATGGATCCTCATGTTACCTGCCTTTGGACACACGTAGGTAACATAACTCTGTTGGAATAATCCACTTAAGATCAGAGTGAGATTACTGGAAAACCAGTTGGGACGTCTGACTGTCAATTTGAATCAGTTTACTCCTTTCGACTTTTGGTTTTTGCTGTTTGTGCAAACTTACTCGCACCACCTGAACCCAGGGTTTCTTCCATTTTCTCTTCAAATGAGGTGCCCTGACGAGATTAGATAGGGCAGATTTGTTAATTTGTTTTGTCCTGTTGTTGTTATTTGATTTGTTAGATGTAGTTTTTTTCTTTCTGTACCTTTTTTGAGAGCTGTGATGAATGTACTATATAAATAAACTTCTACTGAATGTCAACAGAAATCATGCTGCTGATAAGCTCTGACTTCTGCTGCTACCACTGGGATCATCACTATTTTCCACTGTTGAGCTGGCAGCAGCCCTTTTTACTGGCTTCTCTCTGAGAGCAGGACACCACAGCTGGACTGGAATATTCTGTTTACAGGTTTATTCATGGTGACAGACAGGCTCAATGGTGGGGTATTAAAGGTGCATGAAAGCAGCTTCTGCCAAATGAAGAGAGTTTTCCCAAAACTCACTCAGTCCAATTTTGTTCCAAAAAAGGATAACCATCACATAGAAGTCATGGTTACAGTAACTATTAACACATAAACTACCCAATTTTTTATTTAATTTCACTTGTCTGCAGCTGTGTGAGTCTGCTGAACTTTCCAAAACTCTCTCAGTCCTCACCCCCTGGTGTGGCAAAACTTACAGTCCCATGATGAACAGACGACACAAACTATTAGAATTCAACACGACAGCAACTGATGACGGAGCCTTGTTAAAGGAATACATACTGTACAAAGGTTACTGATAATATATGTTCGCAAGCAGCATTTTACATATGTATTACTCCTGATAACAGGCATAGGCATAATATGTCATTATTAATAAAACAAACTCCATCAAGTACAAACGACCAAAAAGAGAGCAGACTGAGTCAGTTTTGGAAAAGTGCTTCTCAAGTAAGATCTGAGGGCTAACAGCTGGGTTACTCGGTGTTACGTTGTTTTATTTATGTCATTATTTATGTCATTAAATAGCTGCCTTAGCAGAAAAACCTGAAACACTAGGAAACAGCTAGCCTAAGCTCTAACCTCTAACCGACCGCTAGCTGTAGTACCCTTATATTTAATGGGATAAGCGAAATCTGTATTTTACTAGAATTTACCGACATTATCTCCCAGATATGATGCCAAGGCTCTGCATAACTACCGCTTCCTGAAAGACAAGGGCAATGGTGGCTAAGAAGGAAAACAGGTATTGGACGCGTGAAGAGACACTGTGTGATTGCTGTGTGGGGGGAACCACTTCACCAAAAGTAAATCTCATCATCTTTCAAGATTCTGCTCTTCGGATGGATGCCAGCTTGCTCTTTCTGTGAACGGGTCTCCATGCGGTGTAGCGAGATGAGCCTCCTGAAATTGCACCCAAAATGATGTCAAAACGTTCATTTATAATTGCAGATTCAGCCTCAATAATTATCAGCCAGGAAAGAAAAAAAACTTTTTTTTCCCAAATCACAGACATGCCGATGCACATGAGACTAATATTATCACATGACCTCTGTGTTTGACGAAATATGGTAGATAATTTGTGGAATTTTTACTTTACAAATTACAGACATGGCAGATTTGCACAGGATTAAGATCACAGGATGTCTGTCATGCTGACATGTGGTTTAAATTGTCCACCTGCAATGTGTGTCGTGATTAGTGGTCACAATATCTCTCATGCACAGTCCATGTGTAAATTAAATTAAAATAATCATCATCATCATACTTGCACAGCAGCGATCCTCCTTTCTTTCTCATGTTAGTGTCCCCTCTGTTCTGTCTAATTCTGGTTTACACAAACACACAAACACATTCGAATTTACACAGCATTTGATGACAGTCATGACAACAACACAGCTGCATGTGTGCGTGTGTGTGTGTGTCTCCTGTGCTCAGTCTCTGGTCGAGTCAGACAATAGGACAGTTATACTGGTGAAACCGCCGGCTCTGCCCCGGCCCGCTCCTCACATTTTCCATCTCACCAGTTCACTCGCTTTGCCTCTTTTTCCCCTCGTCTTCTCTTTCTGCTCAGGGGAGATGAGGAGTGAGGGAGCATTCATTTACACAGAACTGAGCTGACTCCTTCTTTCTCTCTTTCATTCCTTCCTTCTTTCATTTTTTTTCTGTCTTAAGCCTTCAAAATCCTCAATTTTCATTAATCCTTCAATATTCTGTCTATGTCAGACTTTTTACTGTCTTGAAATATCTTAATATGCTCTGTCTTTTTAAAGAACTGACAAAGTTTAAAATCCTTTTCAAGATGTAGTTGAAAGAACAGATATTTGAGGAAAAGACGAGAGAAGATTGACAAAACTGAGTAACATGCTGTTTTAATTTTTCTGAAACTTCGCTGGCGATTTGTTCAAAAAAGTAAATATCAACATTCAAAATCTGAACCCTGACAAACCATCCTGGGTTTATAAAACTCAATACGCTTTCTGTAATTGGCCCTCAGAAATTATTTTTATTATGCGGTGTTCCAGATGTGTTTATTGTTATGGCTAAATATTGGATGTGCTTAAGTTAGAGTCTATTGTGTAACTAATCATTCATGGCTCGTTTGATGATGTTTTATCTGCCCCGCGGCCTCATTTATAAAAGCGTTTCACAAACAAGTTTAATCAAACCAATATGCTTACAGTATGTCAAAAGCAATTCTCTTTTCAACTCTGGAGTCGACGTGGAAAAGGTCCCAAAGCACATGCACTCACCCAGTTCATCATTTGCAATTGAAAGAAGCTGAATGTGTATGAAGAGGGAACCTAAAACGACTCCACTCCACTGGTAGCTTTGTGATGGAGAGGAAGTAAATGATCACGCTGACTGAAAGCTGCTCTCTGACAGTCAAAATCTGTCAAGTTAGATGGCAGGGGAAATTACTGAGAAATGTAATAATTTGTGGAAATATGTGCAAAATAATGACTACAATTTTTTAGGCCATTTGTGTGAATTTATTTATTTATTTCTCAAAGTCTAATATGTGTATTTCGCTAACATTCTATGAGGTTCAGTTGCACAATCATCTTTTGATGTGAAGTTACCGGGTAGTTTTATCATATTTAATGCAACATAAATATATTATTTTAAACTTAAAGCTTAAATCAATCAACACCACATTGTGTAGCACTGTGTCAATAGTCTCAATGCTCAATATGTCTCCTTTCCTTCACTTCTCTTCATGACTGAAGTGGATTTGAGAGATGAAATCGATGAGGAGTGAGAGCTTTAACCTCCGTCCACCACCGGGTCAGTGCAGCTTTGTGAAAGGAGCAGCAGGTCCTGATATGTTGTCCACTCAGTGAAGGATGCCAAGAAAAAGTTTGGTTACTATTGCCTGAATAAACAACATGAGATTCCAGGAAGCAAAAAACTAAATCACAAGAGGATTAATAAATCCAGACCTCCTCCAAGTCATAACTTTTATACACACAGAGCATCAGGCTAAATCAAGCGTACTGTAAACAAAGTTGATGAAGGGAACAATGGCATAATTCATAATTGTACAGACACACATGCAAGATCAGATACACTCGGACCTCTCACTGCAAGTAACGTTCTGCACACACACACACACACCCACACACACACGTGCAGACTTATCTAAACACAGTCTAATGCAGTCCTGTGCGTTATGGAAAATGTATAAGCGGAACAAATTTGATTCATAAATGGGCAGGTTTCAATTTGAATCCTCGCCCACTCTCTTATGGCTGGCTGCTAAAATAGAGCTCAGCCTGTGTAACTGGAAGAGAGAGAGAGAGAGAGAGAGAGAGAGAGAGAGAGAGAATCACCATTCAAGGTGATTTGAACGATATTTTCTGTGTGGAGCTACAAGGCTGGTTGAGTGAATATGAGCAACCAGCCAGCGAAGCCAATTTTATACATGGCTAAGTTTTCTCTTATACTATGTACCTGAGTGCGCACACACACCTACACACACACACACCTACACACACACACATGCACAGAATCTACATATGTACAAACAGAAACCCACAGGTACACACACACATGCACATATCCTCACTGTGAAGCATTTTCATAATCTTTTTATCCTTGCAATGACCACCAGGGCAAGAATGAACACACACACACACACACACACACACACACACACACATATACTCTAGACACACACACACACACACACAAGACAAGTTGGTCTTTTATGACTCTAATGGCAGGTGTCCTCACCTAATGATGAACACAGTAAAAGAGACAAATAGAGAAAGGTTTGTGGACAGCCGAATAATATACCCACATGTGACTGCTGATCATCTCATTCTAAAACCATGGGAATTAATATGCTGCCATAACAGTGTCCGCTCTTCCAGGGAGGCTTTCTATGAGATTCTGAAACCTTTCTGCAGGGATTTACTCCCATTCAGCCACAAGAGCATTAGTGAGGTCGACCACTGATGTTAGGTGATGAAGCCTGGCTCTCAGTCTGTGTTGCAATTCATCCCAAAGGTGTTGGATGGGGTTGATGTCAGGGCTCTGTGCAGGCCAGTCAAGTTCTTCCACACCAAACTCAGAAAACATAATTTACACACCTCGCTGTGCGCGGGGGGGAATTATCATATTGAAACAGAAACGGGCCTTCCAAAATCTGTGTTTTGTCTAAAAGCGACAGAGAGAGAAAGAGAAAGAAATACAGGACAGACATAGAGGGAAATAAAGACGGAATAAGCTTACAATTGACCTTGACATCAGAAGGCAGAAGCTCTCCCACAGATAACACTGACTCACAACTTATCCAACACATTAGGAATATATTAAATTATCTTACAGACTACATGTGGAACACGCTATTAGCTGCTCATACTCTCAGTTCTACAGGTTATTCAATCGACCGTATCTGACTCTCTCTTTTACCACACAGCCGCACTGTCTTATGTTCAGGACACAGATAATCTGTATTTACCAAAGTATATGAGTGCCCTGTACTCTTTCCTTCTTTCGCTCAGGGCGTGGTTCGACAGACAGGAAACAGTCCCCTCTGCTTTTAGCTGGGGCCCTGCACAGGCTGTGTGTGCGTGTGTGTGTGTGTGTGTGTGTCAGGGTGTGGTGTGCCCACTCAAACACGTCAATAAGTAAAGAAATACTTTTCCCCGCTCTTTCGTCAGAGCAAAGCTAGGCCATCGGTCCGTCTCGTGTTTCCAAGCTTGAGTCATAACTGAAGTTGATTCCTAAAAATATTTTTTCATCCACGAATATCTGACATTTACTCAGAGTAAATCTTACAGTCGAGAACAAGAAACAGTTGAATAGATCGTACAGGTAGACTTCCAAAACAACGCTTTAAATATTTTTATCTGAAATCTTTTTTAAGCGATGATAATATGAATTACTGTACATCATCACGCTGATGAAATGACGGAGATCTTCTATTCTACTCTTGTTTGTGTGCGTTTGTGCACATGTGTGTGTCCAGACGGACGTCAAAGTGGTCAGTTCATCTTGGCTGTGTTGCCAAGGGCTGGACCACTGTGGTTTTGTTTGAGCTCTATGCCAAAATACTGTGCCTGTGTGTGTGTGTGTGTGTGTGTGTGTGTGTGTGTGTGTGTGTGTGTGTGTGTGGAGTTGGGTTGTCCTCAGGCTAAAATGAGCACCGACCACAACAGACAAACAGATCGACTGATAGACAAAAAGAGGGACAGAAATTGAGAGAGAGACCAGCCACAGAAAAGTGACAGGGTTTCCAAAACACAGCAACTCCCTAGCACACAGAACTTCTCAATGTGGAGGCCGCTGACCTCCACTGGACCTTTCATGGACATGGACTGGATCTACACTGGTCCTCCAGCTGTTGTCTACTGGTGCTCCAGAAGCCTTCAGGGTGTTTGCAGATTTCTTTTGTTGTTATATTGTTAAGTAGATGTTCGTATGATGGTAGCGAGAGTAGTGTACCAATATGTTTACAGCATGTCTGTTAAATCTGAAGTCGATGTAGAAAAGGTCCCAGAGTGCATGCAGCCATCTAGCTCATCATTTGCAATTGAAAGAGGCTGAATGTGTGTGTGTGTGTGTGTGTGTGTGTGTGTGTGTGTGTGTGTGTGTGTGTGAAGAAACCCTATACAGTTGGCAGACACAGTGGAACGCCTGCTTTACATGTTCAGTTTGCCTGCTCAGGAGGGATTCAAACCAGCAGCCCTGAAATCACAGCGGGAACAGAAGAGTGCAGAAGAGAGCAAAGAAGAGTGAAATTCACATTTAGAGCTGTGTGAACAAATAAAAGGCCTGTAATTACTGAATTAAAGAGGTAATAAATGAATAAATAAATGATTCCGGCAGAATTACCAGAAATGAGTCGAATTTTTGAAACAAATGAATGAAACCTTTCAGGCCCAGCATGTCATTGTGAATTACATCAAACAGACATTTTGCTGGCATGCTTGTCATGTGGCTGTAGATACAGGCTGGGAACTTTCAACAGGCAATCAATCAATCAAAAAATGAAAGAAATACTGCTTCCTGTGCAGCACTGTTTATTAATAAATACAGGACAAACATGTTGTTGTCATTTCATTTTGTAGCTCTGGGAGTTTTTTCTTTCATTCTGCTCTGATGCATTCTTACATTAGTTACCAAACTGATGCATATAAGTTTTCCATATTGTAGATATTTGACTCAACAGTCAGAATATGAGTAATATTGGTACTAGTATTACTACTTATAACATCACCTGCATTTCCTAGAAGTACTTGAGTAGCAAAATTCAAGAAGGCTTTGGCCAGCTGAAAGCAACTGAGGTTAACCTGTAATTGGGGCCACGTGCTCTCCCTTGTTAAGGTAAATAAAAGCCATGTCCATTATTGTCACTTGTGCAGAACATGAATGAGATGATTTGGCTTTTCATGCCTCAGAACCAGCTAGTGACTATCGTAGCTTGTGGGTTCAGAGTTGCCCAGCCACAGGACCAAAATCCAAAGAGGCCTCGGCACTGCTAAAGACATTATCGCTTAGAATAACCCTGTTCTGAGTGTGTCGGGCTCTGCATGCATGCATGGATGTGTGTGTGTTTTTATGATATGTGTAGTTGTTTTGACCAGCAGTTAAAGATCTGAACATGCAATCGGCTTCTCTGTGGTAAAGTTTCTTCTTTTTCTTTTTCAACTTTTTTTGTTGTTTTCATGCATGGCCATCAACCCGGGCCTCCACCCCTTCCTCCCTCCCTCTGTCTCATTCTTTTCTGCCTCTTGTCTTCATAAAACTGTTTTTAAACTTTGTATATCTTTTTTCCCCTTTTGATGAGGTTTTGCCCTCCCCTCTGTCTCCGTGCCCTTGGGTTGTCTTTGTTTTTCTCTCTTTCCTCTCTTTCTCTGTCTGTCTTTCTCCACAATGAACCTTCGTGACCCTGAAGACCGGCCCTCTTTTATGGGGATACCACTCAGCTTCAGAAATGACACTGTTAGCTTACAATGTCAGCTTTCAGTTCTTCCTGACACCCTTCAAACTTTCTGCGTAGCAGTAGTAAGGCTTTAATAAAGTAAGTACTTCCTTCAGTAACACATGTTCAGGAATTAGTATCACCCATTTGATATTCTTGCAAAAATGAGAAAAAAGCCAGAAAACCCAGTGTTTGGCTGTTAGTGTTGCCAATCTGAAGCACTATTCACACGAGACGTAGATGTAATTTACCCCCCACGTCTGTTTTGTGTCACACATTCACATGGGATAAACTCTAAATAAATAAAGTAGATAAAGTCTATGCTTCACTCAGATTTACAAAGCAAATCCAAAGGATTATCTCCAGATACAATTGATGATGATGAGATGAATTGCAGCTTAATTTGCACCCAAAATGCTATCAAGGTTCTCAGTTAATTTCAGTTTAGAGCCAAAAAGCCAGAAACTCAAGGAAAACATGCAACGCTCCCAAATTACTGGGCTGCAATGCTTGCACTGGAGTTGTTACTTCATAGATTATGTAAATAGTAGATTTGCATGGAATTAGGAACACAGAGAACTGCTGAACATGACAAATCAAACAAATAAAACAAAGTGTCATGGCACAGGTTGTATTTAAGAGGTGCCTAGGGAAATCAATTAACACCAAAGCCTTGTGGCTATATCAGCTTCTTAACTGGCTGCAACATACAGTAATTGCTCACAGCTCGGCGTTTGTTTCAGTTCAAATCAGGTGATCAAAAAAACACTACGTCAGGGACAATGGCAAATATTTTTAATCCATCAAGGTCTCATCAAAACAAGTTTTCACACAACTTTTTGTCCCCGTCTTGACTTTCCACAACAAATCGACAGAAAAATGACAACCAACAATGAGAATAACTGACAAATGTCTGCAACCTCTCAAACCCAACAGCCCAACATGCATTTATTTATGATGCTTTGCCATGATTTTCATGAATGTTGTGACAGTTGCAGATGACTGTATTATGGCTTTGCCTGAAATACAAAGGCAGCGTGGGCATCAACCATACTCAGGTGTTAATTTTCCTCCATAAAAATACAATCTGTTTGAAGAAACTAAGGTTGAAATGGCATGAAATGAAGGGTGGTCCTGTTAAGTTAAGCACCCATGCAGGCTGAAAAGGCTGCCAGTAAAGTTCACAGAAAAGTTGTTTTTTGATGGTGTCTAATGAGTTTGAATGCAGAGGCATTTCAACATCAAAGAGATGTAGAACAGACCATCATCGCAAAGGGAGGAGGTTGGGTCATAGAGTGCGAGATGGAGAGAGAACAGAGGAAAACACTTGTCCACATGCTTTGTATCGCTGCCTCCAATCAGATGTTGTTACTAGGCTACAGGGATGACATGCCGACAGCCAGGTGGTAATCCAATGGTCCAATAGTCATCCACTGTAGAGGGCTTATGGACGGTGGAGTCAGCCTGTGAACCACTTGGCAAGTGTCACATGAGACACAAGGAATTCCACATCCAGTGATGAGAGGGAGATGAAGTCATCAAGTGGCTAAACGAAACGGAGATCAGCATCAAATCAAATCACAAGCTTCCAGATGTGGACCAGGACAAGGTGGAGGGAATACCTGATTACGGATGACAGGGGTGGACTTACAGAGAGACAAACATAAAAAAGAAAGAGAGAAAAGATGGAGAGAGTGAAATGGAGATGACAGGGATGGAGGGATGGAAATAAAAGAAAAGTTGGAGAAAAATGAGAGATGCAGAAGGTTACAAATATAGGCAGAAAGAGAGGTAGTTTCTCTTTCTAATTAAAGAACAAAGACAATTTTCTTGCACAGGAGGAGATGGAGGAACACCATGAAAACTGAACACAGAAGCTGGGAAATGACCCACAAGGAAATCACAGCTCTGATTGACATACACACCGATCAATTAAAACTTTTGCACCATTGTGTGAGTGTGTGTACGCAGGCGTGTGTGCATCCATGTGTGGGAGTGTGTTTAGTGGGCAGCAGAAAGACCAGATAACAGGAAATGGAAAGGAAATTAGCAAAAATTAGAATTCATGTCTTCACCAGGAGAGAGGTTGATTTCCTCCTGGTTAAGTGGCAACCTGTCTCCCTCTCTCTCCGTCTTTAACACAAGACAGGAGAAGGAATAACAATGAGAGGGCTGTTGCTTCTTGCAGGGTATCCCAGAAGAGATTCAAATTCAAGCTTTTCTGCCACAATTTACATTTTATATGCAATGTCAGAGAGGGAGATGGGGGGAGAGAGTATATGAGAAAGAGAGAGAGAGAGAAGTGAGAAACAGAGCAACTATCAAGGGTGTGTTAGTGACTGTTACTATTCACCACACATTTACACACATAGACAGTATGTGTGTGAGGGAGAGACAGAAATGTGGAAAACAACAAACATAAAGCTACAGCTACATTTTACTTTGCAGAGCAGTACAACAAACCTGCAGTATATTCATCAAATGCTATTAGATTTGGTGTATATTCAGACTGCTGTTGAATTAACGTGTTGCAGGTAAATACAGACACACTCGCTGTGACTCCAGGCGTGTTTATGTGGCGTCCATGCCAGACGAAGGCGTTTGAGAGTCACAATGGTAGCAATGATTCTGAAGTACAGCAAAAGTATTTTGCCCCAAAACAATCTCAGCATTGTTGTTGAAGGCAACAGTGTGTTGCAAAGTGGCACATTATTTGGTGGTGAACCTAACATTTTGTCCTTGAGGACACAGCAAATTCATTGTTATTTGGAGCATGCTGACAGATTTATCAATTATCGTCAGCCAAGAATGTCAGTATTGGATGATTCTGAAATAAGGCTCAGAGGCTCTTGCTCTGCTGTGTAAGGTGAAATTTCTCACACAACATGGAAAATTGCAGCTCAAAGCAAAGTCCTGACTGACACTCCTTAAAATATATATTCATCAGTTCTAAGGTGCTACATGTTTTGATAAAGCTTTTATTGCACTTTTATTGCACTTTCATTGACAAGATTTTACCCACCAAATGGAAATTCTACCCGCATTTGGCGCTCGGCAGGTGTTCATTTTGTACCCTGTCTGGGACCCCCCTCTTTTAGGGGGTGGCTGTGGCTCAGGAGGTAGAGCGGGTCGCCCATTAATCGCCTTGAACACTGAACCCCCAAGTTGCTCCCGATGGGCAGGTCAGCACATTGTATGGCATGGAGTGTGTGATGAACGGGTGAATGAGAGGCAAAATTGTTAAGAGCTTTGTCTGTGATGGCAGAAAAGCGCTGTCCCACTACAAGCGCTATATAAAATGCAGTCACTTACCAAATCTCCATCAGGATGTCTCTGCCCCCATCATCTCCTCTATTCTCTTCCACCTCCCTCTCTTTAATCCCCTTTCCTTATATCTTCCTCTCCTCTGTCCTACTCTTTTCCCCTCCATTACTCTTTCCTAGTATACTGCAGTTTTATTACATTGCTTAATTATATCTGCTCACCATAAAATTTTATGTTGAGCTCAACATTTTGTTGATTATAATTTAGCTAGTCTTTGTTATTTATCTTTTATGGGTAACAATGTGGGGGTGAGGAGGCTGCTTATGTCACGGGGGTGAGAGCAAGACAACTAGGGGAAGGACCAAAACGCAGACAAAGCAGGCAAACAGGATCAGGTCAGTGATTTAATGGAGTAGACGCATAATCTTACAGAGTCACAATGCAGTCCAAACAGGCAAACTAATCTAAAGGGGTTAGGCAAAGAATCATCATACCCTGGATCAGGCAGGTACAGGTTACAGGTTACAGCAATGGCATGAAGCACATAGCAACATCTGGCAAGGAATGAGAGGAAATGGGCTGGTTAAATACTGCAGGGCTGACGAGGGAAAGTGGAAACAGATGAGCAGGTGGGCAGGGAAGGTCAGGTGACTGGGACTGGAAGGAAAGGGAATACTGCAGGGCAGGAGGGACCACCTAGTGCTAAAGAGATTTCTGGTGAAGATGTCTCAACTGTCAACAGACAGGGTTTTAAAATTTCTTATTTTGAGCCCACATTTTCCCTGTAATCTTTCTATGTGTTCAACTTTTGACCTTCGCTTCCTTTCAAAGAATCTTTGTGAAGCCATTTTGTAAAAATCAATAAATATCTGAAAATGCACAAGCTTTGGTGTTAGCAAAATAAATTAAGAAAATGCTTTTGGAGGAAAGACTTTCTAATCACCAGTAATGTCAAAGCCAACTCATAAAATGTCTTATTTTCATACCCACAAACGTCCAGAGGAGCCAGGCATTAGTTATTTTAAAAGGTGGCTTTTTCATTTTGGAACACAAAATCATTCAGTTCAATAGAGTGCAGAAGTCCTCCAAGGCCCAATAATCTCCCCAGTTGCCATTACTTTCACATTCACAGATACAAGCTTTCTAAACAGACCTGCCTCTTTAGAAAGTTTGAAAGCCCCTCTGTTACCTCAGCGGCTGCTGAGCTGCTGGCATTGATCAGCAACACTGAGTCAGTAAGCCCCTGTTCATAAATTACCGTCATTTTGTGCAACAAGCCAATGAAATATTACTGACTGCACCTTTAACATCAGCTACCAGCAATCATTAGCATGCTCGTAGCATAAATCCCATTAGTACACTATGGGATCATTTAGCATTTTTACATCAGCTAAACTGAGACAGTGTGTAGCACATCAAGAATGAGTTAGGCAGGAGCCAGGATGACAGGGATAGTGTTACATTCATTTAGTCATCTTAGCCACATAAGAGCAGTTTGTTAAGCAAGTATGTATGTATATGTTTAAAAAACAGTGTCTTGTGCTTGTGTGTGGGTGTGTATGCACATAAACCGCTCAAGGAGAGTAATTTATCAGGCAGCATCTTGTTGCAGTGTGTTTTTTTAATCTTCCAGAGATTCTGTTATCGTTAGAATTATGATAGCCCACCGCAGGACAAATATCTGATTAACGATTTGTGTGCGTGTGTGTGCAAGTCTGTGTGTGTGTGTGTGTGTGTGTGTGTGTGTGCGTGTGTGTGTGTGTGAGCACGTGCATTTGCATGTGAGTGTCACAATAAATCATATCCGATTATGATGATCAGGCAGACAGAGGGATGAGCAATGAGAAGGAAGGGAGGAACAGAGAAACGAAGAAGGAGAGAGAGATAAGACACACACACACACACACACACACACACACACACACATATATATAAAAGACAGAAAGCTGGAGGGAGGGAGGATGGAGGAAAAACAGAGAGAGTGGTAGATGGATGGCAATACAGAGGTCATAATTCAAACCAACAAACCTCCAGCACTCAACTGAAAAATGATGACGCTTCACTAACATTAAGTTACTAATCACTCATCCACGTGGAGTGTGTGTGTGTGCATTTGCTTTGAAAGACTTCACATACATTAGACTAATAATAAGTCGTTGTCATTCATTGTGTGTGTGTGTGTGGGGGGGGGGGGGGGGGGGGGGGTAAAGAGAGAGAAAGAGAGAGAGAGTGAGAGAGAGAGAGAGAGAGAGAGAGAGAGAGAGAGAGAGAGAGAGAGAGAGAGACATTTGTTTCATTGACTTTACAATGTTTTTAAATCTGTGCTCTCATTTATCATCTCTATGTTAAGTTGGGCTGTTGTTTTGTGTGTCTGTAGCTGTGTGTATTTGTGCATATATGTGTTCTTTCCAAAAACCAAATACATTTTAATCAACATACATTTTGTACAGTACTGTAAACATACTGCATAAACAGCGCAATGCAAAATATAACAGTGTACTTGTATGTATGATAAACGAGTAAAGAGAAATGTATGTTCTTTTTAACATGATGAAGGTCCAATGCTCCTCCCTGCTTCATCTTCCATCTCCACTTATTCTTTTCATTTTTCTTTCCTTTTAAACTAATTGAGAGGGGACATAAAACTGTTTCATCACTCACAAGACAAAGTAAACCTTTAAAAATGCATTAGAAAATGTCATTATCCAGCGTTAACAAGGGTATGTATATTCCAAAGATCCAACCTGAGTGCCTCATAATGTGTAGCAGCTGTCTTTAAAACCTAAAAGCTACCAGCTTTACTGTGGTTAACGTAATTCCAAAAGTCTGTCCTTCGTCTACCATTAGTTGAATTAGACATCCAGAATGACCCATTATATTTGTTTTATTATTTGTTACACAAATAACCGAAAGTCAACACTCTTTAGTTAAGTCCAGCTGTTGCTGTCCTCATCTAGAGTTCAATACTTGCCAATACATTTAGAACAATAGGAGCAAATAACGTCTGAGGTGTTCAATTATAGTCTTAATACTGGAAAGAAATTGCCACCTTCTAGCCAATCCGAATCAAGAAGTCTCACTGACACATGAAGGACAGCTTCACCACATCCAGTTCAAAACATCATGTGTTTAAGTTGTATAACATGTTTTAATTTTACACATCATATTTGATTGTGTGACAAGAAATCTAAACACTAAGAAACACACACTTGCAGTTAGGAGGTCCTGTAACAGAATGCACACATTTGCTAATTGATAATCATTGAATCAGTCATTCGTTGCTTGGAATGATGAGGCTTCATGTATTTCATCAAAATTGACCAATTTTTAAATGTTATTTATGCAATGGTCAGTCATTTTTCTTTAGAATATGTCTGAGTGCAAAATTAAACAGTATGCATAACACTCCTCATTTGAAACCATGAACATGATTAATATGCTAAAAATGTGGAGTCAAGACTTTTGGTTTTAGGTCTGTGTGGGTTTTTTTCTTCTGAAATGAAAGTGATGTCCTTGAACATACTGAAGGCTTTCAGCTCCAGGGGAGCAGTTGTGTAGCCGACCCTGCCGTTTGACCTTCCTGTTGAGGAGGCAAGTGAAAAGATGAATTTGTCCTTCGGGAATCAATAGAGAAAATAAAAAAGAAAGTGAGCAAGGCCGTCTGTGTCCAAAACACAAAACCCAAGGTAGCTGTAAAACATGGTGGGAGGTGCTGCTGTTAACACATGCTGAAACTGGCATCCTTCAGACTCGGCCTGGGTGATCCGTATTTCATGTGTTCAGATATTCATCTCCCAGCAGTGTGTGTGTGTGTGTGTGTGTGTGTGTGTGTGTGTGTGTGTGCGTGTGTGTGTGTGTGTGTGCGTGTGCAATGGTGGAAGAAGTATTTACTTAAATAACAGGAGCAGTATCACACGGGAGAAATACTCTGTTACAAGTAAAAGTCCTGCATTCAAAATGTTACTTGTAAGTATAAAAGTATTAGCAACAAAAAGTACTTTATGCATCAAAAGTATAAGAATCATATATATTATATTATCCGATTATTATTTCTATAACATCACCATTAATGTTGTAGCTGGTCGAGGTGGAGCTAATTGTAACTGCTATACTTATATACGTTGGCAGTAGCAGTTGGGTGTTCAGCCTTTAATGACAGAGCATTTTAGAAACTCATGTTTTCTGAGTAAAATCTTAATATGCAAAGAAGTATAAAGTAGCTCAAAATGGAAAAACTCAAGTAATTTACAAGTACATCTAAATCGTATCTAAGTACAGTACTCGAATGTGTATGTGTGTGTGTGTGTGTGTGTGTGTGCGTAAGCCTGCAGCTATGTATGTGACAACCAAAGCTATCTGAACCAAGGTAGATGAGTACTGACTTCATCACCAGCTTAAACTGAGTGTGTGTGTGTGTGTGTGTGTGTGTGTGTGTGTGTGTGTGTGTGTGTGTGTGTGTGTGTGTGTGCAGTCTATATGTATGCTGTGTGTGTTGTTGATCAGTAACCTGTATGTTGATTGCAGACTAATAGTCTGTGAGAGAGATGTTGAGAGTGTGTATGTGTGTTGATTGCAAGGTGTGTGTGCCTGTGTGCCTGTGTGTGTGTGTGTGTGTGTGTGTGTGTGTGTGTGTGTGTGTGTGTGTGTGTGTGTGTCTGCTGATTGCAGAGTAATGCAGATCAGATGAAGCAAGAAATCGGCTTTTTGGCTCCATCAATCATTTCTCGGTCTCTCTCCTCTCTCCCCCGTCTCTCCCCTGTCTCCCCCTCTCTGGCTCACTCTCTCTCTCTGAGTTTCACCGTCTCTGTCTTTCTTCCTTTTTGTCTTTCAGTCTCTCATCATCGCTCCTTTATCTTTTAACACACGCTTTATGAATTCGCCATTGAACCATTGAATTTCACACACAACACAGTTACGCCTGACAGGTACAGGTGACATTTTCCACTTTTTACATTTTCTCAGAGAGCAAAATATCAAGGGTATACCAACGCAGGTCTTCAATTTATATTCAAAGTTAAAAGAAAGGCAGATTGGATTCATTAAGATGACATTTGATTGATTTCCATATTTAGTTTTGGCAAAATGTACTGACCTGAAATAATAAGTTGTATAACAATTCAGTAACTTGCTGTTTTGTACTGTAAGGAAAGTGTGCATTTTATGTGGTGTCATTTAAAATGAGTCTGTAGTTCCAGCCTCACTTCGTATTTTCTCAGTGGGCAACTAAAAGAGTGATTACTAAACAGATTGAAAGTTCATTATACGATGTTGAAGGATAATGAAACTCCTTCATGGAGGCAGCAAAGCAAAGCTGACAATGGATACAATCCTGAAAACGACTGTGCTGAATGACCAACTGTGGAAAGATTCAAAGAAAAATTGTTTTAATACAACTGGGTTGTAGGTCACTTGATTAGATCTTTAATAAAATGATTATAATGAGAAAGAAACTGCATTAAAAAGGCAGGTAGGACCTTTTCTCTGTAGCGCCACTGTTCTACATAAGGCCTTCAAACAGATAAGGCTATGGGAAAGAATATATAATAACTGCTCATCCAAATTCAGAAGGTTTTACTGCAGGTGAGTTGACAACTCAAAAAACGTTAAATTTGTTATTGGTGTGTACTCTTGGCTTACAGGATTTTAATTCATTTGACTTATGGTTTGACATCACTTATCCAACAAGGAAACAAAATCGTTTGCCGTCGGCATGAGTTGACCAAACGAACACAAGCATAGATCCTGGCCCACTTGTGGATTAAGAAACTGTCTAAACTGTACCATCGGAAACACATCAAACTACTATCCCACTGCAAGATTTTACCAACAATCTGGTAATGTTACTAGACAAAGCGTGACACATTAGGCATTAGAAGTAAGTTTGCTCTGTCCTGCAGTACCCAGATCTGTCAGCTGGAATAATTACGTAGTCACTGCAAGTTAAAGACGGGATTGCCTTTCAGTATTTGGTGTAAACTAACAAAGAGATTTCATCTGGAAGTCCATGCAAGTCACTTCCTGTGCTGTCTTTTCAGTATTCAGTCAGTAAAGGGATTCTTTTGTATTCTTCCAGAGTTATTTAAATGGAATTACTCATTGGCTGTGGTCTAAATCGATAGCGAGGGGGTCAAACAGAGAATCAGAGAGAGACTGAGGAAAGTGTGTGTGCGTGTGTGTGTGTGTGTGTGTGTGTGTGAGATTGGTAAAGGGGTTGCGGTATCAAACACAGAAATATAGACATGCACTCCACACACCTGCAGATGCTTGAGCGCACAGACAAACACATCCATCTGGAAAAACGTGAAGAGAAAACAGGTGTGCTTCTCCTTCACCTCAGTTCAACAGCTTGTATAATCCCATTACCTTGGTCTGATGGGATTATGTGATCTGATTTGAATAACTTGTTGATCTTAAATACGTTACTGATGGTGTGTTATGCCCTTAAAAAGAAGCGACAGTGATGTTGCATCTGCTCTGCCGAAGGCTTCATGTCAAAATGCTTTAGAGCAGCTTTGTCAGCTTGCTGTTGCAAATAAAATGACCACAAAATGATCAAGAGATGAGGTTCTATTGAAGTGGAGGGGTTTTTTTTTTACATAAAAGTCCTTTGATGAAGCATATAAACTTAATGCTCTTGTGCTTAACACCCATTTTACAATGTAAACCAAAGTGGACACATACAAAACAATAAAGGGTTGCAAAGAACTAAACTTTGTCACACAAGTATCACACGATTACTGTCCTACACAGATGAAAGACATACAAAATGTATCATGGTGGCAGAAAGCCCCCAATAAAAACATTTAAAAAGAACATATAAAAACCATAAAAACATGTGAACATTCATTTCTATGAATCATTTCAAACCTTAATAATAAAAGTTAGGTGAATTTATATTAACTTTTTCATCCAGAACAAAACATAGTTAGTTAAATGTGTGACTATTGCAGAAAATAGTCAGACCGATTTAATTGATCTCTCCATCTTTTTAAATGACTCATCGCCAAATTTACACTGTTTATCTACTTTGTTAGTTACTTCGACATAAACTGTGTATAAAATTCCTCCTTCGCTAACTCATTACATACTATATACTGTAACAGACACTCAGTGGTTTAGTCCACAGTGAACATTTATGAATCATCATTATTTTTGTGTCATCACCGACAGATGAAAGATGAGTGGCACGACTGTAAATAAAATGCGAGTCTTTGAATTGGGGGATTGTTAGCCGAAAAACTGCACTTCTTTTGTTCCATTGTGGGATTTCTGAAGGCACTATAGGGAGCATACATTTCACTTAGCACGCTCAAATAAAATGGCACAATGGTCAGAAGTGTGGTTTGTTGCACCTGTAACCACACCCAACAGTGTACAGCACTGCAGAAAGTTGATGCACAGTACTGGAGGTCAGAAAAAGCAGGTCAGGAATAGTCAAGTTACTAGTTACTAGTTTAATTCTAAAACCAAATTGTGAAGAAGTATGAAATGCCCACTACACATACAAATGTTTAAAAATTGGTCCTCATAAAGTTAGAAGTACAACAGCACACACACACACACACACACACACACACACACACACACACACACACACACACACACACACACACAGAGTGAAAGGAACAAAAA
Organism: Enoplosus armatus; assembly: GCF_043641665.1. Taxonomy (NCBI): domain Eukaryota; kingdom Metazoa; phylum Chordata; class Actinopteri; order Centrarchiformes; family Enoplosidae; genus Enoplosus; species Enoplosus armatus. Next base: position 13,259,155 of record NC_092195.1, read on the forward strand.
CACAGGGATTCTTATATAAAAAGACACAGACACACTGTGTCTTTTTTTCTACCCAAACAAAACTCATCCACACAAAGGCACACACACAAAGATAGACAGACACACGCATACACACAACCAAACACATAGGATATAATGCGTGCAGTAGGCTTACACACACACAAATGCACGCTCATACATTTATAAACACAGATATAAGGAAGGATTCACACACACACACACACACACACACACATCAGGAGATAAGGACAGCGTAATGGAAGATAAACAAAGATGGAGAGCAGGAGGAATAATTAGAAACATGACTGTTTGGTATTTGTGATGATGATATGATGATATACGAGTCCTGCTGCCTGCCGGCCCTTCCAGAAGGTTCTCAGAGGTCATGACGGAACATTCTAGAACATTCCGCTGCGTTCTGATGGGAATCCCAGATCTGCCAGGGTAGCTGTCAATTATATCCAGATTTTCAACTTTACTGGGGCCTCAATGCCACATCAATACTGCAATACCATCCCTTCATCTATCTCTGTCTCGTTCCCTCCGTCCCGTTCCCCTGTCCCTCCTCCCTTCTTTCCACACTGGCACAATAGCAAGAACAATGCCAGGGTGCCACCACATCAAACACCAACGAAAGAGAGAGAGAGAGAGGACAGATGAAGAGAGAGACAGAGAATTACAGTGCGGGTCGAAATGTGATTGTGCATCAAAGCAAAACTGAGGGGAAAAAACTTCCTCTTAAACTGATTATATATCCATGAGAAGAAAAACCACAATGTCTCTCTCTCGATGTGTTGCTCTCTTTCTCTGTGTATGTCTTTGTCTGTCTCATGGTGCCAACTGTCTACACGCTACCAGTGTCTACTTTTACACATTGCTATCAAAGCCACTTCTGCGGGATCATATCCAGCTTTCCATATGGTTTTTCATTTGTATTCTTCTTTGTTAAGCAGCACTTTTCATTTACTGTACCCGTAGAGACAACATACCGTAAACCACCCAACAATTCTCAGATTTTGCATTCAACTGGGACGATTAGCAGTTTTAAAGGGTTAATTCACCCTAAACCAGGCTTGACATGTTTTCCTCTTGATCTCTGTCAGTTTATTCCACATTTGTGGACATCACCAATGTCAGTTTTTGGGGGATAAGGACATATTTTCCTTGTTAGAACTGTTGGCACACAGTGAATTATCATTCAGTTTCATGGAAAAACTCAAACAGCCTTTTTTATTTCATCCAGTTGATCTTCTAGTTATTCCCAAAGGAGCAATTCTCACTCTTGGTAATGTTCACAGATAATGTTGAGGAATAAGGCACAGTGACTGACTTCCACTTAAAGGTATAATGCAACAATTGTTACATTTTTATTTTTTGGCAGTGTTAAATCTTTTGTTAAAAATGTTGTGTGGTATAAAAAGAATTTAATGTAAGAAGAAAAAGCGAGCTAAATGCCTAATTTATCACAACAACATTTTGTCTCTGCTGATTGATTCGTGGTATAAAACACACACACACACACAAAGCATCAAATATGGATAATGTGTCCACAGACAAACAAAAAAAACCTTGAGACAGTGCATTCACATCAGGAAGTTGTTAATCAATATCTTCATAAAGACATCAGAACAATGAATGAAGGTTTAACTGCAAATAAGAGCACATAATTGTTAATATTTTGAAATTACAGGGGAACTCCACATATTTATCACAGGATTTCCCCCGTCATTAGAGGTACTACTCACGCTGTGAATACAGTTGTATAATGCCTTCTGTGGCTCTGGAGAAGTATAGTGATCGCCAATCTGTGCATTATGGGAAATGTAGGGTCGAGTGTTTTTGGGGCTCGACCCAGAGTAGATACTGAAAGTAAGAATACCACTGCCACCGCTGTACCCATTTTGACTGTTTGTTTTTAAATATGTCTCTTGTGAGTCCACCAACTTTATTGAAGTTCAGAATAAACTTGAGAATGCAATTTCTGAAAAAACTGCGGTGACATAAACTGCATTGTTGGCTTTATATGAGGAAGCAGCTGAAAAAGTATGTAGCCTTGGAATAGCAGGATAGGGAAAATGAGAGTTATAGTGTAAGGACTTGAGTTGTGTGTGTGTATGTGTGCATAAAGACAAAAGACATTGCAATTGATCTTCAGCGCTCATATAGCCTGCTGTAGGCTCCTGTTACCTTTTGGGGCTTTTATTTTGAAAATCCAGCCTATCTCAGTGCCCCCAGTAAGCTCTTGTTTCTGCCTGCTTTTATTTGTTAAGATCCTGTTACCGTTTGGGAGCTTTTGTTTTGAAAATCCAGCCACTCCAGTGCTCCCTGTTACTGTATGCTACTGTTAACGTCTGGTGACTATTATTTTGCTTCCCCTGTACTGTATGTGGACACCAAAAGATAGAGCAGCTAAAAAAGTCCCTTTTTCTGCTTCCCTCCTGAAATATCTGTATGAAGAGTGAAAACTGTGGGAGTAAGAGGAAGTTGCTGTTGCCCAGCAAGCCCACCAATCACTGGAGTTCCCCTTTAAGGAAAACTAAGGAAAGTTAAGTACACACTTTTGAATGCTTGTATACTAGGTACAGTACACACAATTGTATAGATACACAACTTTAACCCACTCTTACCCACCTCAGATATTGCTTCAGAGGCTATACTGTATGTAAACTGTACAACTGATCAAATCACAGTTTCTGTAAACCCATACCACTCTCTGACCCACAACATAAACACTAACACACACACACACACACACACACACACACACACCCTGAAGCAGCGTCCTTGACTGTGAGGACTGCTGAAAATTCTGTCCATCCAGACATTATAGACAGGACATTGACTACAAACTTACAGCAGGTTGATACGAGACCAGCGTCCCTCAGGACTAGAGGGTCTCCTGACTCCTGTCCCACCACTGTCCCTGTTGTCATCTGGAGTCACTGATGAGAATTAGATCAGATGTTGTTCAATTGTTCAACTCAGCTGCAGCTGTGATGTTCATCAGAACTCTTCCCCTCCCCTCAAAAGGGCAATAAATACATCACATAATGCTTTATTACTGTTGCCTCCAATTCTTTTGAATACTTGTCTCAGTTGTTTCTTGTAAACTCTGTACTGATCTAATTCACTGATCTAATCTGGTTTAATAAAATACACATTTGATGATATGATGTTCACTCAAGCTCTTACACACAAAACAGATACACACAAGCATGCATTTGTACTGCAGTGCTCATTACCTGCTCTGCCTTGTCTATATTATACTTCAAATTGGTTTTGATGATATACTTTATGGATTAATGCCTAAAAAGTTGAATAAACTGACAAATTCTTATATAAGCCTTTAATGTTCAGACAACCGCATAAATGTGGAGAAAAGGGAAGAAGGGATGGATTTATGGGGAAAAAAGAGGAGAGAATAGCACTCGTGCAAAAATACATATACAACAACAAGTGGGTCTAGTCTATGACGTGCACGAGCATGAAAGAATAGACTTGCTCAAATCCATAAAAACAAAAAATCATACATATTTGCTTGTTGACAAGCCAGACACACAAATGTGTTTGGTCTCGGTCTGTTTTACACAGATACACACATAGAAGCACACACAAAGACATATTTTTGTCTATAAACCACGCTCATCCATCATCTAATGTCACATGGGTAAACTGTCTATGACGACACATGATGTTAATTTATCATTCCTCCCCAGTGTGTGTGCGTGGTGGTGTACTCTATTCTCTTCTCGTTTCTTTCCCATCCCTCTATCTCTGTCTTAGCTCCGTCTGTCCGTTTTTATGACATCATTGTCTTCATAAATGTGTGTGTTGAACTTCAGGTTCAGTTGGTGTGTGTTTGTACTTGTGTCTTCATTTCTTTGCTGGTGTGTGAGTGCACATATTGTAATTGTACATGTAACAACGTTGGGTTTTGAATAAGCAATTAGTTTGATTACCAGGAAAATTGTCTGTTAGCAGCAGGCTTGTATTCAGGAGCAAAAGAAAAGAAAAAGAAAAAAGTCGAATACAATACATAATTCATGCAAAACAAGTGTCTGAAGGGCAACATATGCATGTAATTCTATCTGACTTTTTTTTTCTTTTGTTTTTGCACATCCTTGGCCAAGAGCAATGACTGTTGAATTGTTTACCTTCATGAAATTTAAAAGAAAAATCAATCTTAGGAAAATAGAACTCCTCTTTGCCGCCTCGACAGAGTCGTACTGTTGAAAGTTCCTTTGAGCATTTAGTTTGAACTATCTTCATTCTGTTCTTTTCCTGTGTGTATCCCCCTGTATTGATCCTTTCATTGTGTTAAAAAAAGACTCTCTTTGTCTTTTACCACTTTATACACGTCATAAATAAATGTCACTGAAATGGAAAGTGACATTGCCCGACAGATCTGCTTTGATTAAATTGAGGATAATCAAATCTAATACTGGCTGCTAATATGCATCCATACAATGCCTCCTGTATCTCTTCATTTGCCATCTATTGTTAAAGACCTTGGCTGACAACATTTTGACACTTAAAAGGATTCTTCATTGTAACAATAATGAGAATTTCTTACAATGGAGATACAGAGTTTTGGAAAATTACAGCCTCGGTTTTTGATGTGAACAAAAAAACATGTTATTTCTCCCATCTTTTTTTAAGTGCCTTGCACTGTGCGTCAGTGGGGGTTTTTTTCTTTCTCCGACTAAACCATATTTTACTCATTTAGAAAGCCATGTCATGTCATTCTCAGCCAAATTCATAATAAATAGGCTTTTTTTTCTCTTTGTGTCAGTCTTCCTCACTCACTGTATCTGTGCCTTATCTCTCTCGCCCACAGGGAAGTTGTAATTATCCTTTATTTCAATACTTTTTAACAACATACAGTGTTTAGAGAGAACATCATGGGATAAAAATGCACACTTTTTACACACAAGGCGAGCTTGTGCACATACAGTGTGTATATACAGTATGTGTATATATGAAGACGTGTGTGGATGATTTCTTCTTTCCTCCTCTCTCTTAACTTTCTCTCTCTTTCCTTTTCATCCCTACCTCTTCTTCTCTCCTGCCGCCAACCCACCCAAATGCTATCATCCTCCATATTGTTCAGAGGCGGTGACACTGATATGCAGACTGGATTTGTGCATGTCAATGTGATAGTGTACTGTATGTGTGTGTGTGTGTGTGTGTGTGTGTGTGTGTGAAAGAGAGAGCGAGAGGGAGAAAAGGATGATGATGATGATGATGAATAAGGCTCGGGAGAGGAGGGAGAGAATTACCTCTGAGCATGAGGGAGTGAAATATAGACGAGGAGAAAGGCAGAGAAAAAGAGACATTGAAGTGGGGAGAGAAGGAGTGATAACATGACTGGAGACGTGTGAAAGGGAAAAATTAAATAAGAGGGATTGAAAGGGAGGCAGAAACAGGAAGGGAAGGGGTGAGGGAAACCGGAGACGAGAGAGAGAAACAGAAAAGTACTCCAGTCTGAGGTGTGAGCACGTTTCACGATTCCCATGTTGTTTTGGATAGTGAGAAAGAAGGATGGAAAGAGGGATGGATAGGCTATAATCGCATTTTCTGTGGTGTGTGCACGTTTCATGAATCCCATGTTGCTTTTTGGCTCTGGGCAACAAATTGAGGGTAAAACTAGCAGCAGAGATGAGGAATGAAAAATTTAAGATAATATTCAGAGCAGTTCCCCATGGAAACCTATTCTGATTTGCAGCATATGCAAGTGGAGAGAAGGGGTGAAATACTGGAGAGGAGTGAGGCGTGGAAAGACGGAGAGAGGAAGGCGAAAGAAGGAGAAGGAGAAAGATAAGGAGGGTTGGAGGCTAGGGACGTAGGAAGGAGGGTGGATAATGCAGGATGAAGAGGGAAACAACAGGAGAGAGGACAATGAAAATAGTAAAATTGAGAAGTATGAAGTTGGTAGGGAACAAAAAAAGCATGGTAGTTACGATTTCTTCCAAAAACATTACATAGATGAGCGCGGTAACATAATGGCCAATTACCTGGTGAGTCCACTCTCTAACATACTGTAATTAGTAGCCACTGCACACTTGTTGGCGTCCTAATCACGATCCCAGATTCGGCACAAGCTCATGAGAGATGAATTCTCTCCTGTGTCCAAATATAATGGGCGAAATGTTTGCCAGGAGGGATACAAAATGGCTGCCTCAAAAATGGATCCAGATGGAGTTGTGACATCAAACCCAATATGGTGAGGGACAAGATTCCCAACTTGAGGGGCTTGTGGGGACGCTGGCCAGGTCGGCATTAGACCATAAAAGACTCCCAATGGTCTCTTATAAATGATTCATGTGCAGGAGGCACGTCAGGTGGTGCTGAGTTCTGTGCTAAAGTTTACACCAAAACTTAGATCACTTATTGAAATCTTGTACATTCTTGTATAGAGAGTGCGCTTAGGTTTGTTTGAGTGTCCCATTCACAAGTTCATCTATATACACCCCATCCTTGTTACAGACACCTGGATAAGCTCTTATCCTGTCTTTCAGGGTTGGTCCAAAACAAACTGGGATACTGTGGCATGTTTACACTTACAGCTCCCGATTCCCCAACAGTAGCTGTTGAAATCTCCATTTCCTGTTTTAATGAGAACCACATCTCATTTCTGTGTCATTTCAAAGCACAAAGTGACCATTTGTAAATGGGGCCTCATAAATACATACAATTGCTCAACAGAGGTAAATTATGAGTGAGGCACGGATCAGACATGAAGTGTTCTTAAATTAATTTAATTTTTAGGTTAGGCTCAATCATCTAGCTCAAGATTATGCACACCATCACAGTCAGCTAACACGAACTCGGTGGATCCAGTAGTCAGATCATCATTTCAATACACAGTAGTCTGGCCAAACTGGAAAGTTTTTAATGGAACCATAGAACCCAGAAGAGAAAGAAAAAGGCTCAACTTTCAAATTCAACTGGAAGAAGAAGAAAGGCTTGGTCGCCACCAGCCTCGCCTCAAAGAAGATAGTGATGTTGGGATAAAACTTGGGACACCAACTTGGGATAAACATTCTCAATGATGAAGTTCAGATGTCAACACACACCAGCTCTCTGGAAGCTTTTCTCTATTCCTGTGTACGTTTAACATGCAGCTTCTGGTTTTGCTCATCCAGAAATTAAGAGAAAAAAAGAAATAAAGAGTAACTTCTCGAGATCAGGTGGCGAGGTGAAATCTGAACATCTACAGCAACTATTTATCCTGCGCTCTTCCAGCAACCTATTGAAAGGAGTAAATAAACTTAAACTCAGCAGTGAGTTCATACATCTGGGACCCTCTGCCCTTGTGAACAACAAACTAAACCGCTTCTTAGGGATTATAACTCCTCTTGACTCCCACCATGACTAGATATGATAGATATGTTTTCCAACAACTTTTCTCAACTCCAGAAAAAAAGGGCAGAAACAGAACTGAGAGTGCAACCTGGACAAACTTTGCTTTTTGAAGCAACTCAGCCAAACTCAGAGTTGGTTCTGCTCTGACCTTTAGTCCTGTGTGTCTACCCATGAGTGACATGGACTGCCATCACAGAACTGCTGGCTCATGATAGGGTCCAAGAACTGCTGAGTCATCGCATTATGTGGCTCATTTACTGCTAACAATATTCTTTATAGCCCAATTATGACTTAGCATTTTCTATTCTCTTTTCCCCGTTCTGTTTCCTTCGCTCTCGTCTCTCTGGAGCGCAATGATTGCTTTTCTGTTCTTTCTCCCTTACGTAGAAATTCTAATAAAAATCTATGGTGACGATAACAAGGATTTATGTCGAGCGTAGATGGTCACACGTGATATCTTAGTTTATATACTGACACGTTTGGCCTCTCATTGACCTACAGATGACAGACGCACACAAAGACATACACGCACGTAGACACAAGTACACGAACTAATGAAAAGGTAACACTTTCTCCAAAAAATGATGGTCATATATATGTCATTTGTAGAAGCAAAAAAATCCTTTAGGAAATGTAATGTCACCCAGAGTAAAAAAGGTTTTTTTAATCAACATAATGTTTAATTTGAACATATCTGCAAACAAAATGTTGGTACTGAATAAATCTGCAAATTTTCACTGACAACATATTTCATTTATTTTCCCTACAGTAGTTACAGAAGTTACAGTCGTGCTAAAGCATGATGAATGTTTTCATGGTTATATTTAGCACTTAGTTAAAGCAGTATTGATGTATAAACAACACTGACATATTATTCAATATTCACTCTCCTTTTAGCTCTATTTTGGTCTCCACCAAGAAATATCTGCCTCTGTGGCAGCTAAATTCTCCACTATGTTCACCAGTTAATGGGTAACTTTGTCTGTCTGCCGTTTGGTGCCGGGTGGGTAGTGTACAGTGGGTTCAGAGTCGTTTCAGAGTTTTTTTTTTGCCTAATGGAAGCAACTCAGATGAGAGCCAGTTGCAGTTCATAAAACCAAAACAATGAGCTGAAAAGGCTGAGCTGAAAAATGCTCCATTTGCCTGGTCCCAGACCTTTGAATCTGCCCACTCCACAGAGTTGACTGCATCTGGTCTGGCATTGTGACATGAAACAGCAGTTTCTTGCTGAAAAGCGATCAGTCCAATGAGCGCGGGGGGGACTGAACGATTAGCCAATCAGCGCCACGGGTGAGACTAACTGCGTTGTCAAGATTCAGGCGGATACATACGTTGGTGATGGTTAGGGAAAATCGAATCCCCCCACAGTAATCAGTTAGAGTGGAGGCAATGTCAGACTGAAGGTGGAAACGGAGTGAAACAATTTGACAATTCTGTCTGATATCAGGCTAATGCTCCATAGATCTGAGTGGAACTTCAGAGTTTGTTGACAATTTTCTGTCACTACAGGCGACACCTTTAATATATTGATATGGGCGGGATTAGTTAATGCTGAAAGTCGACAGTGGCTTGAAGCACAAGCCAGGATGTGCTGACTTATGACTTGATTTGACGTCCAGCTATCGATCCTAACCTCCTCTGTAAAACTTCTGTGCAGCATAACAACGTCACAGTTTCTACATTGGAAAAACTTTTTAAGTGAAAGTAATCCAGTTGGCAAAAAAAACGTGTAGTATAAAAATGTATTTTGTAGGAGATATGGATGCACAAGGGCATTTTCTCTCTAGGATGAATACACACAAAAGCCCTGCCATTCTCTGTAATTCCTTTACATCGACGCTCTTGATTCCTCTGACAGTTATAGTTATCATATTGGATTTTCTCCATTAAATGAATGTTTTTCTGTCTGTGTGTGTCAGTGTAAAGCACTGATAATGGATCTGTCGTCTTTATCAGCAGAGACAGATGAGGTCTGACTTTATTCATTCTGTAACATAACAACATTATCTTGTTATTGCCATAATATAGTTACTGAGAGAAACAGTGGACATAAAAGCTTTGTGGTCTGCTGGTTTAAAGGTCAGACCATGTGCTTGTGACACTCTGAGGTCAAATTTGCATCAGGACTTTTGTCACACGTCCTCTTGTCTTGTATCTTTCCGGCTGTCTTCTATAAACAATAATTATTAACTTCTTTCATGAAGGAACACTTTAATCCCATTACAACTGTGTCTGGCACAAATCTGCTGCCTTCGTTGACTCAGTTTTGATTTCCTGTGACCACACAAAGTCTTTACGCTATCATGTCTAGACAAAAAAGGACGTTTGTCCTCACCACTGTGTGGAGGCTTGGTAAATATGGCAACATCCCTCAGACCAGAACTGTTTCTGGGCTGCGACTGTTTCAATAAATGAGCTGAATGTCTCCTCAACAAATCATGACTCAACCTTGTAACCTAGAGATTAACTTGTATGGTTAGATTACAAGGCAAATGAAAAGCCTTGCACCTAAATTAGCAATACACCATTTGAATGAAGTGTTTACAAAATATTAGTCCAGAGGGGTTTGTAGGGACTTGAGTGCTTGGAGGATAAAGCAATAACATTTTTATACAGTGGCTGCTGCACATGTTAGAGATAATGAATGATGAACTGTAGGTGATAAATATTTACAATTGTGAAATACATCGCTTTGATTCTTGCCAATGCCCACAAGCTACTGTCATTCATACTATTTGTTGGCAGCTGAGCAGGGAAATAATTAATTAATAGCTCACAACTTTTGCCATTTTCTGCCAAAACTATAGACACCTACTTATTGTCATTATTATACAGTAGATAATTGTTTTTCTTTAAATAGCTTTACTTGTTTCTAAGAAAGTGTGAATCATGAATCAAAGTCCTCAAGCTATCCTTCCTCTTTCGGGGTCACTAGATTTTAACCCTAGTTAAAAAAAAATAATGGAGACATGGAGAAAAGAAGGAAATTGAAGACTTCCATGAGGCACCAATAAATATGAAAAATAAAATCCATTTTCTGATGGCCCTTTTTGAACGTGTCCCATTAGCAGCAGAAACCCAATATTCCAGCCTTTCTCTAGGGGGTTAAGAGGTTCACAGAGAAGCATGATTGGAGAACAGAGACATGAGAGAGAGGAGAGAAAAAACAAGAAAAAACAAATGGGAAAATGGGTGAGGCCTCACATTTGTAGAAGGCCTGGAGGTAAAAACTGCTGAATATTACCTCACTTGGACTCATTATATTCTGTAGGTGGTTTATTGATTTGCCACAGTGGATGACTGATCACAATTAAGTCAAATAAATACAGCAGTTATTAATGTACTTGTGACTAACCTATTGACTATTTTGCTTAAATGCCCCAATAAAACCAGTGAGCATTACATTATATTAAAAGACTGTATTGTAATTTAAAGTATAATTAAAAACGTCTCTAAAGGATCCACTTTTTTGAGTTAATAAATTACATGTACAGTCACTTTATTACACAATTAATTGATCCTGGTCCCATTCTATAGAGTTCATTATAACAGTTATTTGCCTTTTTCTCGAGAAAATACAGTATTTCAAGTCCTCAAGACCCCGAAAAAACTGAACTTCAAGGCAACGTCACTGGGTTTTAATGCATTTGTAAGGGGAGCGTGTTCAAGCTGAAATGGGGTGGTAAGTTGTTCTTTATTAACATTAATTCATTCATTCATTCATTCATTAATCAACCAACCAACATTAAATGATTTTCCTTCAATTCAGAAGTACAGAAGAATGCAACATCTTGACAACATTATGAAATCAATGGCTAGATTAATTAAACAAAATGAACAAATCAACTATTTGATTACTGCAAGAACTTCGATGTCTTTCTGAAACACTTTGAGAAAACGTTTTACACCACAGCATCAGTCATGTATTTAGATGTAAAACTGTACTTTCATATACTGTTACTAAAGAATGTTGCATTAACTCGAAAAGTGAAATATTTTGTTTTATAAAAAAAACTTTTTTGTGCGTGTGAACACTGCATCTGAGAACATCAGTGAATTTATATTCATAATTAGCCTGAGTGCTTTGAGACCGCTAATGGATTCTCAATGGAAGTTTTCTCTAAGTGCAGCAAAGAGCAGAATCCCAATGTTTGTGTTTGTGATGTGTCACACACACACACACACACACACACACATAACTGCACAACTGTAACTGGAGAGCAGAAAGTATTGAATGAGGGGGGAGTGGAGACACAGAGAGGGAAAGAGAGATGCCCTAATTGCAGAATGCAGTTGTTCATCCTGAATGACTGGAACATCCTAATCACTTATCACTAATTACACTTCTGTCTGTCTGTCTGACTAGCTGGCTGTTTGTTTTTGGCTGCTGGGCTGAATAGGTAATTTACTATTTGGCTTGCAGGCAAACTGTTTGGCTGGTTATTTCTCTGGCTGACTGACCACTTGGCTGGATGACTGATTGACTGGTTGGCACGCTGACCGGATGGATAATTGGATAACTGACTAGCTGGCTCGCAGCCTAGTTGATCGACTGTGTGGCTGACTTTCTGACTGGCTAACTAACTCACTGTTTGAATTAAATTATATTTATAGAGTGCAAACGGGAATCTCAACTTGCACTGGCCAAACTCTGTATTTAATAATACCTGGCTCTGCAGTAAGAGGGAGTGAATCACTGGGCAAACATTCCCGCTCTGACAACTGAATGGATGGATGTGAAGGGTGTAATGGGTGTAGCTCTGCAATAATAAGTAGAAATGCAATGGGAAAATGGAAATGGAAGATTTGATTACCTGCTGTGGCAGTGCAAGTGAGAGTGGCATAATGTGCATTATCAATAACGTCAGAGAGCCTTGCAGCAGCAACAATGAGGTAATGTAGGTTAGGAAGTAGGTTAAAAGATGTAATTAGTGCAAATGGAAAGAACACTAATAAATATTAATTGCTACAGACTGTTGATGTGGGCAACAGCTGGAGACAATGACCACATAACCCTCAGTCTACAATCGAATCTAAAGTAGATCTAAAGTAGATTACAACAAATCATGGCTAAAGTGAGCATACACTTTAAAGACTTTATCGGCTAAGTATCATGCTCCTGTCTGTCTGTGGTCCTACCAGGCACCACATTCACAAATAACCTGATAATCATTCTGCATTTCCATTTGGATCACTGAAAGAAACAGAGCAGCAGTCATTTAGAGGTCTGAAACCAGACTACAAATAACCTGGCAAAATACGCCAAAATCAGCCAGCGACTGGACGATTCACACACTGCAACCCAGCAGCTCAGTTTGCAGGATAATGTCAGTGTAATCATTAATAATGTAAATGTTTTATAGGAGACCAAAATCAAGTTTTTAACTGAAAAGTCTGCATTTGTTTTGGCTTTCTTTTTTTCTTTATTAGGATTCCCATTAGCACCAGCATAAGCATTGGCAATTCTTCCACCACACATACAGTCATACACACTATGTGCACATAAACACAACAAACAAAACAGCTCATCTCGTGAAATTATCAGTCAAGAGAAACAAATTGTCATCCTTTCAACAGACATGTAGCCAAACACATAAATGATCAATCGATCACAATTCCTCAAGAATTCATAGAAAACTTAATATATCTTTTCTTCGTCATACAAATAAATAGAAATGCTTAATAAACATAAATCACCTCAAGTTAAGGGTGACTGACGATGGTTTACAGTTTGTGATCGAATAGATAACTCACATACATGCACACAAAAACCCTGACAACAAAAGAAAATAAGAGTGAAGCATGAATGTTTACAGCAAATAACCACACACACAAATATGCAAGGTGCAGGCAAGTGAACATGCACACGTGTCTGCTCAAATCCACTGAAACAATCACATGCAGACACAAGCATATACTATGTGTCTACCACACACACACACACACACACACACAAACTGATGTTCAGGAACTTAGATTGATGCAGTGTTTGAAGAAGTCCAGATGGTGTGTGTGTTAAACAGTGCTCCCTGCAGAGAAGCACACTCACAAATATGCACACGCTAACACACACAGTAAACAAACATTATCATATATCTTTGTTCAGCTGACTGCAAATTAGTTCCTCAAGGACTTAATTCAGTTTTGCAAAATTATATTTTCCTACACATCTTAGAAGAGCCTGCAATATTTTGTTGTTGGCGTCAACACATTGTAACCACAGGAAATCCAATGAAAACTTACAAATCTGTTAAATTTCATAGGGTCTTGCAAAGCAAATATCACTACTGTTTGGATTTCCTGAATCGTAAAGTTATGAAAGCAAAAAGCAGGGAGTTGTGAACACACATTCACAGATGTTGTATAAAAATCCTGATGTCCTGAAATACTTTTGCAAAGTCTTCCATGCATTTCCACACCCAGTTATTTCCCACGATAACTCATTTATTAATTTGATGAATAACTAAATACTTGAAATTTGACAACAGTCACAAAAACACTTGTATAATAACTAATAACATGATGAAAAGACAGCAGTGGTACTAAAGTTCTTCTCACAAACCCAGAAGTCACACCATGTTCACTGATTGACTTGTAAAGGTAAACAAATGATCCAGCTTTAAAAGGCAGGCGCCCTCTATTGGACTGCTTTAGTACAGCCCAGCTAACGGCTAACATATAGCTTGTATGCTACATATACTGCATGACCTGCTTTGACTACAGTATTTGTTTGTACATGCATGTAAGAGCACAATGTGGTATTCTCTCCACACACAGTAGTAGAGCACCACTCATTGTTATGTCTGACTGTTGCTCTGCCGTTTGTTGATGAAAATTAGACTCATAACACACATGAGATATGAGGGATGTTTGTTGGGCTCATAATTAGTCTCAATCAGTGTGCGCGGAGTGTGATTAGGTGCAATGTGGCATGAGGCATTTATATACATGATTTTCACATTAGATTATGCAGTGCATATTATGATGATATTGATAATCAGCACCTCTCATTGAAAAGTTTACTCTAGACCTCTCAACAACAACTATAAACCTCTCTGCACTCTTCCTTTAATTAAATAAATCAACCCAATCAAATGCATTTGCATCAATCAAATTAAAATACATTTTTATAGATGGGAGAGTGAAGTTTGTTAGGAGACATTTTTGTTTTGGTAAAGAAAGTGATGTGTGGAAATTTCTTTTTCAATATTTCCAGAGGTAAACATCCCTTCCAGCACAGAGAACATAATTACGTACATCAAGTAATTTAAAAGCATCCAGGCTCTCTATATTATACATGTTGGCTTTCATATCAAATAGGTGCTTTAGCTTATGCTTGACCAACTGGATCTTCTACCAGTTTGCAAACACAAAAATTGAACCAGGCAGATTTGGTTGCTGCCCATGGCCCTCCAGCTGTGTGGTTTATATGCAGACTCCTGCAAAGAAACTCCGTCTGTGTTTGTACAAGTTAAGTTAAACTAGTTCACTCTAAATTGCTACTTATTTTTTTAATTTAGTGAGTTTGAAAGTACACACTTGCCAGTCATAAATTGCGAGCGCTTGTTCCTCCAAGTTGGGACGTAGAGCAACTTAACAACAAAGATGACCCTGAGGTGTCTCAGCTCCTTGTCACGTGGCAATTAAATCAGATCTAATGAGAGCCCAGGATTTTCATCAACATGTTGGATGTTTCTGCCCAGAAACCGGTGAGGAAAAAAATCACCTGGTTTAAGGTAAGCCAGTCACAAACTCTTTATAGCTGATTACTGATCCATGAGTGTTAGTGAAAGTTGTGTGTGTGTGCTGTTTGTTCTGTTTGTGCAAGATAGAATAATTACAGAAATCACTCCTGTCGTCACCCACCCGAGATAAATAAATTCAGAAGGAAAAATAATCAGGAGAGAGCCTGTTTCAGATAGAAAAAACAAAAAACAGAAAATACAGAAGTGAACACATTGAAAGATTAAAAGAAAACAGTAAAAGCAAAGAGTCAAACAAAATAAGTGAAGCAGGAAATCTTACTTTACCAAAAAGGAAAGAAGGAGGGGAAGAGATTAAAAGAAAAATTGGCATTTTAAATCAATGCTGTCTCTTAGACATGCATCAGTGCAGCTTGTGTGTGCTTGCATTTTAGCAATGTGTGTGAATCACTCCAAGGTGTATTACTTTTTTTGGCATCAAAAAGAGCCTGACCAGGAGTTTGTTTGGTATCTGAAAAGTTTTAATGTTCCTTGTGAATGTTTTTCATTGCAATAAAAAGTTGAGCAACAGAGAGGGTGTAACTCAGAGAAGAGAGAAATGAGTGGGAAAAGACAAGAAGGAGAGTGATCAACACAATGCAGTTCAGAGAAACTGACATTCATTTTTTTGTCTTCTTGTTTATGAAAAATGACAAGTCATCTTTGAGGCTGCATTGCTAATCTGTTCTCCTGTCGAACAATGAACGCAGTCTGAAGTTGGAAGTAAAGCGAGTGGCACAATGACGCAAAAGATCCTGTTGGTGAAAGAAACACAAAGAACTAAACCACCTCCACGAAATCACAGGTGTGTGGGTGTGTGTGGGGGGTTTAAAGAGGAGGAGGAGGCAAGAAAAAGTTTAGGAAGAGGAAGAAAGAAACAGAGAAACAAGAGCTACAGATGTGAGAGACAAAAAGGGATTTCTTTTCTGTTAATGTAATCAGTTATTTCTCCATAATATTATCTTTATATTTTCTATATTTCTGCACACAGCATATTGCTAATTTAAATTCAGTGACAAGCCCAGTGCCGTCTACACACACACACACACACACACACACACACACACACACACACACACACACACACCTGTTGCTTATAAAAATAATTTATCACAGCTGTCACTTTGCTATATCAAATCGGTGTGTGTGAGACTGTGTGTGTGTGCCTAATTTGTTAAAATATATGACTTTGAGCAACATCAGCTGAAGCACTCTGGAGACAATTTATTGGTCTTCAATAAAAACGATCATCTAGGGCACAAAACATAAACAGTATGATGAAAACAAATACATTTCTGCAATGAGATACAGTTTTTACACAACTACTGGATACTGACTGTGCAGCTAAAATATTTTCAAGACAAGCACTCCAAAGATTATTACTATTATATGTGCAACTGAATTAAACAAGTTGTTGAGGAAAGACCACTAAAGATTGGAATAATTCAGTACAAATTACCAGTAACATCAAACTTTTAGCTTTCATTAATCAAACATTCTGCTCAAGGCAAAAAGCTATTTCAAGCAAAAAAAATAATTATTATCGAACAGTAGAGGCTTCCCCACACTTAAGTCTTCATCAATGACTTGATGTCAAGCGTCTTTTTCAATCTGCTGACATGAAATCAACAACTGAAGAGGAATTCTGCACTTTTTATTAGCAAATAATTCAAGTCAATATATTATTCATTAACAATGTCTATACTGTACATACATTCACGTCTGTGTCATTGTGTATGCGGGTGCTTTGTATATGATGGCTGATGACTGTTTTAAATTATCATCCCCCACCCACACTCTACCCCAGCCGTCTGCTACAAAAAGGCCTTTACTCTCAAGCCACTAATTTGTCGCAAACAAACGAACACACACACATACAGGGTCGGTTTGCCATCACATGTGATTTCAGCGCAGTAGAAACTCGCTGGCCTTGTAGCCATGGAAAACGACTACTTAGTATCAAGAGAGAGGGAAAGAGGGAGAGAGAGATTATGGAATAATTTAAACTGTCGATCATGTTGCAGACAACAGGCCAATAACATTTGACGTAACAACATACATATGTGTGGCGGTCTGGAAGAAACCGTCAGATGTCATGGCTACTAGTTGGCATGTGTCTCAGAAGAATGAAAATGAGTGAAGTCTTGTCTTTGGGCTTGTTACGCTGCTACAGTTTAATCCCTTCCCCTTCTTTTGATGCCTAAATGGCTTTTGAAAAGGCCTGGGAGATGTTTAAATATCAAGGAATTAGGAGGGCTGCTGCCATGACATACGTTTCTTTTTAAGTACAAGCGGGGAGGCGGGGACACACCGCTGCAGCTGCTGCTAAAGCTGTTGTTAGTCTTACTCCTCTCTGTGCAGCATGTGTTACACTTTGTATTAGTCTTTTTCAGTCTTCAGCCCTTTAAATCTGCTTCAACTGGTTCTGGTGACAGTGTGGACTGAACGCTGAACCTGTTAGCGCCATGCTTGACCCACAGAGACACCAAAAGGTGCCCTTTGTTGTTGAGGTCGTGCCTTACTAAAAACAAAGGGACTCATACTGCAAGTTGCACTGGATGAAATCTTCCACGTCTCTGCCGGTCAGTTCTGCAGAACAAGACGTGGGGGCGACTATTTGTGCTGCTGACTAATGGTGGTTAATGGTGTCATGCTGGCTTCAAAACAGTGGCAGAGGCTTTAAAAATGGAAATTTTAGCTTGCTTAGTTCATTCCCTTTGGAAATGTAAAACTTTACTATATGACGTTTTTTACGACTCTTGTAATTGCTTTTAATGATTCTATTTGTTGCTGTTGGTTGTCTGACTTTATATTTGTTGTTTCTTGCATGTGGTTGTCTGACTGCAACTGTTTTTAGTTCTCAGGTCTCTACATGGGAGTATCTAATAAAGTTACCAAAAGACATTTTGTGTTTTTTCTTTGCATTTTTACAATTTTTGTATTGCATAGGTAAACTTAATAGTAATCATCCATTTAAAGTTTAAAGCCCTGAATTGCATTAATTAACAACAAGTTTTTTAAATTAATTCTCTTTTGGAAAAAATAAACAAAAGAAGTCTTAAAAGTATATTTCTACATAATTTCAATCTTTTTCATTTCTGTACTTAAGTTCACATTTCTTTAAGACTTCAAGAGCTTTCTCTAATGGTGAAAACACACACTAGGGAGATTAATGGTTTAATTTGTTAGTGTATAAAATGATAATCCCAATTTCTCAGAGCTCAAGGTGACATATTCAAATAGATTGTTTTATCCAACCAAGAGTCCAAAAATTAATAAAGGGATAAAACAGACAAAAGCAGCAAGTGCTCACTTTTGAGAGGCTGGAGCGGGCAGAAGTCTGGGATTTTATCTTGACAAATTACTTAAATAATGAATTATCTAAAATGTCGCAGGTCTATTTACTGTTTCTAATTATTTCAGTGCTAATGCAAAGTTAAAGAGAAAGACGAGGACTAAATAAAAAGTACATGTTGAGTTTTATGAGAGTTTCAAGAGGTTTTTTTTGGTGCAAAAGTTACAGTTCATCCATCCATCCATCCTCCCTTCTTTTATCCACCCATCTTTCATCCATTCATCATCCCAGAGAGAGAGAGAGAGAGAGAGAGAGAGAGAGAGAGAGAGAGAGATTTTCCCTCGTTTCACAGTAAAGTCCCTCTGAACAAAAAACTGACTGTACAGGTCATTAAGTTAAATCACGCGCACACACACGCACACACACACACACACACACACACACACACACACACAGAATTTGGGCCAGACCAGTTACCGCTCGTTAGTTGAGGTAATGTTTATATAGCATTATGCCACCACACACACACACACACACACACACACATACACACAGAAATGGTTATACATGGCTCCAACATGGGTACTCAAGAGTAAGAAAAGAGAGAAAGACGGAGAGAGGAAAAAAGAGGGGAGATCGAGTGAGACGAAAAGACAGAGAGAGAGAGAGAGAGAGAGAGAGAGAGAGAGAGAGAGAGAGAGGCCGAGATGTAAAGTTATATTTGAGTCAGATGTAATAGCTGTAATTATATTGGCGATATGGAAGGCCTGAGTCTGGGTCTGCCGTGTGTGTGTGTGTGTGTGTCTGCAATCGAACAAAGGGCCGCTTGTGTCAGGGGCCTGCTCACTGCAGCTCTTACCGTAATGATATTCCAACGCTTGCTGTGTGTGTGTGTGTGTGTGTGTGTGTGTGTGTGTGTGTGTGTGTGTATCTGTATGATGTTGAGTCTAGAAGGGAAATGACTACCATGCCGTGCCAGATCCCCCCCCACCCCTACCACCAACCCCCCACCATACACACAGACACACCCCACACTCCAGTCACACACACACACACACACACACACACACACACACTAACACACACATAGGGGATTAGTTGTACCTGCATAACATAGTTTGATATTTATGTATGAGGGGAACAGGGATCGGGGTGGTCATATACAGACTGATTAAGTGTGTGTCAATGTGTGTGTGTGTGTGTGTGTGCAAAAGTGACTCCTGTCATCTGTCTTTCTTTACATCTATGTGTTTCTCTTCCTTCTCCTCGTCTATCTTTGTCCTTCTGTCTCACTTTCCCATCTTCCCTCTCTTTTTCTTTCCCCTCCCTCCCTCTCGGTTCAGTGAGTTTAGTCTGTGTAACTTTTACTTCCAATTTAGAAACAAAAATATAACAGTTCTGCACAGAGAGAGTGTGTGTGTGTGACGTCATTAGGTGTGTGTGTGTGTGTGTGTGTGTATGATCCAGATGGATTTTCCACAGTCCTTGATGGGCGGGTCGGTGCAGTAGACAAGGTAGCATGCCAGCTCGCTTTCTTGAACACACACACACACACACACACACACACACACACACACACTGTTATTTTATTCCTCGACACATGATTCCCTGTGTGTGAAATCCAGGAGAAATATTTCTCCTCCCTGTGCCACCTCCATCTATCTATCTGTTTCTCTGCTGCTGTTGTGTTGATGACCTTTGACCTCATTGATGATCACAGGGGAATATGTGGAGAATTTAGGGATCTTTGTTAAATATATGCATTTTATATTCTTAGCTTTACTTATGAATGAAAAATGAATTTCCTCACAAGTAAATGAAATCTCATAACTTACTCACTGGCTTTAATTTCTATTTTCTCTAGTGTTCCCATTTTGCATTACTTAGTATTATAATTTCCCTCTCATTTGTTGTACTTTGAATGACAATTTTCATTTATTTCACAATGTGCTCATATTTTATGTTATCTCAGTGATGCTGCTATTTTTCACATTACGCTGTAATGGGTGCATTTTCATACTTTCATGCATACTTAATGCGTTCTAGTGCTAAAATTGTCAGTTGTGTATGTTTATGCAACCTCCCATTTACAACTCACTTTCATCCAGAATGTCACTCCAAACCCCAAGGATTTTTTCTTTTTTGTGCTGAAACAGCCAGAAAAGTTAGCAGGGAAATCTCATCGCCAGCAGAAAATCGATATTCATTAACATAAATGCTGTAAATAAAAAGAGGAGAGCCTGATGTAGGTTCAGATAACATCATACATAAAAGAGAAACACATAGATAGAAAAAGATTTAGGGTGTCATCTGAGAAAAAGACAAAAAAGACACAAATACAGAGATTTAAGGATGGGAAGAAATGCAGGGGAAAAAAGCAAATTTACAGAATGCAGAGAGGGGAAAGAAGAACAGAGAGCCTAGTGTGGTCGATCCATTTTGACTCTTTTAATGCTCTCCTTTCCCGTAAAAAGATGTTTTCCTCTGTGCGGTTTACATATTGTCAATATTCTGTCTCCAATTTAAATGGTTTCAATTCTCTTTCACTATACAAGATGTAACTCAGAACTCCAACGGGCTTCCGGCAAAATACAAACACACAAATGGATACAGAGTGGAGACGTAACTCTACTCACTCCCATTTGATCAGTTCAAAATATAAACAGTGCCCCACTTTTGACAAAGTTCTTATAGGTCAAAGGTCTTTCCAGTGTTTGAATCTGAACAAATTCCACTTCTTAAATGGAACGACGTACAAACACACTCAGAAAAGCAGATGTTTCTGTCTTTGTTTCTTGCTTCTTCGACTAGTAAAGTTTTTAATTCTCTTTCTTTGTATGAATAGTATGTTGGGTCTCTTAACAACACAACACATTATAACACAGCTGTGCATAAAGTGTGCATGTCGACACTAAAGAAAGAGGTGCAATACTCTCTTAAGGCCAAATTAGACAAAGACAATCTCTTAACAGGTTTCGGTCATGCTCAGCTCTGCAGGTCCTGTCAGAGTGTCCGAGTGAAATAGATCAAAGCAACAAAACACTGTTCTTATGAATTAATTCAAGGCTCTTCAGTCCTGGTCCTCCAGGTCCAGAGCACTGTTGGGTTTCTATCAAACCACCTGGTTAACTGCATTCACCTGCTGTCCCTCATGTGACTCATTTCTGGATTCATTGACTTGACTGAAAACCAGCAGGGTCCCCTGAGTCCCGAGGACCACGATCAAAACCCACTGAACTACTTTCAAGGTCAGCGTCCAGTGAGTGAAATCTTAAAAATAAAATGGCTGAAATTTAAGTAGACTTTATGATTTCTGCATTTCAATTCAATGTAGTTTTACACAGTTTAAGGAACAAAAGCAGCATGGAAACTGTATTCACACAAACAAAAATAGACCTTTTTAAAGGCTAATAGGTACAGTAAGTTAAAGGCCTTGACCGCCAAAATGATGACACTTTTATAGACTAAACCCTAAATTTAAGCAATACTGAATGATGGTCGTAACATTTTATTTCTCCCAAAACGCCTGTGATCATTACTACCGTTACCATGGCAATCAATCTTCACTCCACCTATTTCCTCTCTCTGGTTGGCTTGTTGACAGACAGCCATCCACAAATCAATCCCAGGTTGCACTGCTGCAGCATCCATCACAACTTAACAGAGAACTCCATTTTTCTTGTCTCTCGTTCTTACGTTCTCCCCACACCTCCTCCTCTTCTGTCTGTCTCTCTTTCTCCTGCTTTCCTCTACAACTTTTGTTTGATTCTTTCACACTGTCTCCCTTTTCTTTTCATTTTGTCTCCTTTTCTTTCATTTCTGACTCTACCTGTCTCCCTCGTTTTTTGTCTGATTTTACTACCTCCGTCTTAGTTTCCCTCTTCTTCTCTTTCAAATCAATAACTTTACAGAGTCCCTCTCAAAAACAATTATCCCAAAACAGAGAACAAAACAAAACAACTGTTTACATATTCAAACCACACTGACAAGATGCAGGATGTGGGTTAAAATGAGTTGGGCCTAGGTTTCTTTCTTTCTTTGTAACTAATGATTGTTTTCATTATCGATTAATCTGCTTCTTGTTTTGTTTGACCAGCACTCTAAAACCTAAATATATTCAGTGTACTAGACACAGTAAGACAAAGTAAAAGGAGCAAAATTTCATATTTGAATGGCTGGAACTGAACTAGGTCCAGCATTGTGTTTAAAAAGTGACCTGAACGATTACTTGTTCATCAAAATAGTGGCAATTACGTTTTCTCTTCGTTGAATATCTGATTAACCGACTAATTCATCTCTATTTTTCATACAAAATGTTCCCCCAGTGTGTTGGATATCATACAAGTTATGAAACAGGCTTTTGTCAACTTAAATGTGTATCCTGAAGGAAAAAAAAGTTTGCCTACCAGTTGGACTGCCTGCTGGGAGCCCATTATACTATGAACGTAAATAGATCAATGGGACGTCGCCTGTCTCCTCAAGAAGCCACCTAAACTTCATGTCAGAAACTTCCACTTAACTGTAACAAGTTTTCAGTTAATATCGGTTGGAAACTACAGTGATTCTAATCCCATCAGAATGGGTACATGAAAGCAGCGTCGCCCTTTGTTAGTAATTATATCTCAGACGTCGTTCGGGAAACTAATCCCATCCGAATAGAGCTTTTGTCTCCGTCTCTGTCCGTCTCCCGCTCTCCCCACTTCAATAACACCAAATGAAGACCATATTAGCAGTGATGTATAGATGAATGATGTCATCCTTCCTCAAAACCCTCATTGATGTTCAGCGCCGATTCAGATCATAATCACCATGATTGATAACTACAACCTTACGGGGTGAATGTGCATGTGTGTGAAGCAGTAAGTGAGGATTTAAAAGAAAAAGGAGAGGAGAGAGTGGGCCAGGCAGTGAAAGAGAGAGACCGATGGAGAGGTATGGAGTGAGTAAGAGACGGGGACCACTGAGATTTAGCGTAAGAGTACGTGAGAAAGCAAGATTAAGAGACAGAGAGGCGGCGAACAGGAGAATAAAAGAGAAAGACAGAGAGAGAATGAGAGAATGAAATAGAGAAAGAGACAGAGTTGTCAAGCACTCTATCACACCAAACAAGAGTAATGTTAAGGCCTTAAGGATCTTTCACACACATGATGGATGATTTTGTGTGTGTCCATGAGTGAGAGAGAGAGAGAGAGAGAGAGAGAGAGAGAGAGAGAGAGAGAGAGAGGAGGAGGAGGAGGAGGAGGAGGAGGAGTGTCAGTGTGTGAGCCATTGCTGCCTCCAGCGGCAGAAAGGCAGAAAATGATGACTGTAATGGCTTTGTACTGCACTGCATATCCTCCAGTTCATTAACATTTAACACACACACATATATCCAAACACACAATCACATATAATACACTATTTCAGCTGCATGTTATAGTCATCCTATTAAATATACTGTAAATTATTTCTTTGCAAGAACATGAGACACGAAACATGAAATTGACTTCTTCAGTCTCACCTAAATCACATAGCAAACAAAACCTTTTCTTTTGAGAAAAAAGATTGAACCTACCTGTTCAGGAGAACCTGACATAAGACTTTAAAATGTAGTTGGAACAATTTGCACTGAGCATCATGAATATCACTATGACCTTTTTTTGAAAAATGAAAAATATATGAATCATAAAAAATAAAGCAGCCACCTCACTGATTCTGGGATGTTCCTGCAAAGTGTCCCAGTTATAATATCTTTCAAGTGTGCGGCTGTTCAGGCATATTTACAAGTCTGTTCCAAAGTCGCATCATCTCACATTTATGTCTTGACATTTGGAGGTTCCCATCCTATTTAACCACTGATGGCCAAAACTGTTGTAAACATACAGTATATACAGTATAGTATACTAGTGTGTAGTACAGCAATGTAGTTTTATCATGTCGTATAGTGTATGTTGTATATTGTATAGCAATGTGCAAACCATTTGTTGTCTTTTTAGCCTTGCTAGTGGCGTGGTTCTATGGATGACAATGTTGGTCAGTCCACCACTTTGGTCCAGACTGAAATATCTCAAAAGCTATTGGATAGATTACCATGATATTTAGGACAGTCATTTGTGGCCCCCAGAGGATGAATCCTACTGACTTTGGTGATCCCCTGACTTTTCCTCTGGCGCCATCATGAAGTTCAAATTTTTGGATTTTAGTGAAATGTCTTGAAAACTATTGGATGGATTGCCCTGAAATTTTTGACATTTATGTTCCCCTCAGGATCAACTGTAACAACTTTTCATTAGCGTGTCAAACTTTCAATTTGTCCTTAATGATAAAATACCTGCAAAAGGAATTACTTTTCCATCACCCTAAGCTGTTCTTTGTGTTTAGTGCTAATTAGCAAATATTAACATTTTAACATGCTAAGATAAATAAGATGATGAACATGGTAACATTGTAGCTTCTTAGCTTCAGCATGTTAGCATTCTTGCTGTAAGCAAGTTAACATGCTGATGTTAGCATTTAGCCCAAAGCACCGCTGTGCCACATGACTCCTGTTTTTTCCTATATTCTGAATTATTAAATTTGTCTTCTGTTCTGTTCTATTCTATTCTGTTCTATTTCCATCTGTTCTGTTCTTCTGTACTCTATTCTATTCTATTCTGTTCTGCTCTGTTTTGTTCTATTCTTCTCCTTTCTGCTCTGTTCTGTTGTCTTCTGTCCTATTGTATTCTGTGGGATTCAAGGTCTTTCTCTCTATGTGTGAAGTTGTTTAGAAGTCTATAATTTTCTGGCTTAGTTGTACTGCCAGTGGCCCAAAACTCTGCTCATTCATCAAAATGTCTCATTTAAACAATCCTCTCTGTCTTCCTCTCTCTCTCTCTCTCTCTCTCTCTCTCTCTCTCTCTCTCTCGTCCTTCCTCTTCTGCTCCTGCTGTCTCTCTCTGGTGGCGTCTTAATTTTCACATCAAAGATGCTTCCTTGGCTCGACTGTCAAAAATCAACAATATTTCCTAAGCTGTTTTGAATGCGGTGCAGTTTTGCACAATTGAATCAAAACAGTATAGAAAATTGAGAAAGGAAACAGATTATGTCACACACTAAAAAGAAAAGGTTGTACAAATAATAGCTTTTTGGCTCATATTAACAGTGAGACCACTTAAGAATTTAATTGCCAAGGCAGGAGCTTTTGGTGCTGTGGAGAAACTTTGTTTGTAATGGGCCTAAATGAAACCATCCTGGCTTGGTATTTTGCAGCAAAGATCTATCTAATATTATTCACATATCAGGAATTTTATGCTTTTCTCTCTGTGAAAAAATCTTTGTATCTTTGTTTCTCTATCATTTCCTGTCTGCTCCGTCTCTGTGCTTCTCTATCCGTCTCTGCTTGTTTCTATTGTTTCTGCTCATCTCACGATGTATATCTCAGACTGTCGGTGTCTCTGTCTTTGCCTTTCTCTCTCTCTTTAAGCTGTGGCAAGAATTTGTAATTACTTTTCCTTCGAAACTCATAAAACATGTTCGGTTACAGCCCAATGACAGACACACACACACTCACACACACACACACACACACATATCTTGTCCTGTTTGTAATTATCAATCCATTTGGGGATTTGAGGATTTTCTCTGTAAAACTTAAAGGCTTGTTTTTCTGTTGAACAAAACCACATCAGAAAACACGCACACACACACACGATGACACACACACACAAAATGACTTCGTTGTCAAACATGGAAATTATATGCACAAGCTCACGCACTTACACACACACACATACACACACAGGCGCCACAAGAATCTCCAAGGAGTGGAAGCCACAGTGTTTGAAGATAAGGATCTTCTTCTTCTTCTTCTTCTTCTTCTTGTTTGTGTGTGCATGTGGCTCTCGAGCCTCTTATGAAAAATTACGTTTGAGGGATTCAACCTTATGAAACATTTGTCACAAATTGACACACTGCACCAACTCACTCTTTGTGCAAACTCACTTTTTTCAGACGCACACACACAAATACACTAATTTACATACACAAACTCATCCACACACACACACCAGAACCTTCACATGTTACATTCACAGCAGGAAACTGCCAAATAAAGTTTTCAAGTCGTTAAAGAAAAAGAGGAGCTTGTTTACAGTAAATTGCGGTGTTCTCTTGCCAAAGTAAACATCTTTTTAATGCATGTGGACAAAGTATCAGGGTGAAAATCACTTTTAACTGATCGACTTTATTTGAAAAATATGATAATTGGTGAAAATTATGACCTTTCTCAATGACTGAGGCAGTAATCTTCTGAAGAATAAGTTGAATCCATGGTTATTATATTTGTGTGGCCACTGTGAATCTAGAAATTGAATGAAATAATTCACAACTCTGTCAAGAAAATAGGAGGAACATGCAGATGATCCTCTCGCTGATAAGTTAGTTAATGTTGCCTCTCGGAGGGAGAATGATTATCAAATGGGCTTTCTGCATACACCTGACATTTCAGAGCCCAAAAGAAAATGTTTCCTTTAAAGTTGATCCCAAAGAAAACCAAAATTGGTACATTGAAGTTTGCTGGGCTTAAGATAACTGAAGATGCACTTACACAGGCTGTGGGGATTAGGCATGACCCCTTAAGAAAGTAACATACTGTAGCTGTGCAGTGTCACACACACACACACACACACACACACACACACACAAACAGGCAAAAACACACATACAGCACACTCCCTGTGCTCTCACTCACACAGTTTTGCTCTCTAGACACATAAAAACACACAAAGAATTTCTATAGTGTGTCAGCGCGAGTTTAAAAACCCATTTGTCATTTTTGTCCCATGTTTCCCTAAAACAATGACATTCACATTTACACACACGCACACTTTTGTACCAACAATGGGATGAAAACACAGTACGCACGCACACACACAAAAGGGGAGGAAGCAGGCTTTTTTGATGACGCTTTGAATCTCACTGAATTAATTATATTCCTTCAAAATATATTATTAATGTACCAGAAGCATTAAAAATATATTGTGTATATTGTGCATATATAGTGTCTGTGTTTAGTCACATCCTCAAAAAACAGCTGAAGTTTGTAAAGTCTGTTTTGAAACACTTTTGTCTCATGACATGAGCTAAGACAATGAGAATATAGCTTATAAATAGTCATCTTACATATCTAGTTTTGGTTAAAATGTGTTTTTCAAGTTGTTAAAATGACAAACAAGTTAGCAATCACTTTGGGAATTGTTTACACTTGTCTGTGTTGTTACTGTTAAAGGCATTATAAAGAGCCTTTAGCCATTTGGTATTTGATGATTTAACAGCCAATTATAAAACAGAATGGCAGAGCAAGAGAGCGAGAGAAAAGAGACATACACACCCTTTAACAAAGATATATAGACACAAACCACAATTAACAACAAACTGACCTCTTAACGTGTGACTCTTGCAGATTTTTATGATTTTCATACTTTAAAGTGTGTTTTCCAAAGTCTCAAAGTAAATAAGCATTCTGTCCATGTACATTTCATATTTAAGTTTTAGGCAACCATAAATCATCATGAAAAAGAACCCCAATATTGTAAACAGAATCAAACCCATTTCCATCACAGGTAGAAACATTATTTCTTTCTTTTAATCTGAGCTCAACGTGGGTTATGGGAAGCGTCTACTGAGTCCCTACATGACACTTGTGCTATTATAATTTAATGAGACTGGGTCCCAGGGTGAGAGACTGCATTTACTCAGTTTGGGTCCCCACCCGACAGCAGAAATAATATGTTTTAATGAGTCGGAGCCAGGCAGAGTGACTACATTCACTCATCTTGGCTCCAAGGCTGAGATCTGAGAGACTCTTCCTTAAATGACTTCTGCACTGGCCGAGTCAGTTCAACACGAACAGGCGTTGTTGATAGAGCAGAAACAGAAAGGTTCAAAAGGCTCTTCAACTTGTTTAGATTTCAAAGAGGGAGCAAAAGTTTGGAGAGATCTGTCAATCCACAACTTCACATTCAGTAACGTTTCTAAAAAACTACAGTTTGATGTGCGGTTTCAGTTTTAAATCAGTATGTTTTGATTATTCTCAATGTTTTAGTTATTGACCCTGCTGCATTTCAGTGAAAATACACCAGCAGTATATATATATATAACAACAAAAACCCCCAGTTCTTGACTATATAGATTTATACAAATAACAGCATCACATTACCATACGATAGGTCCCTGAACATTTTGACTGCTTTTGAACATTTGCAGGATGCTGAAAGCCCCTTTCGATAACATGAGAATCCAACATGGCAACACTGATGTGGGAATCATTTCCAAGACTTCATATGCAAATTGTCGACTAGCAGCACTGTGCATTACATATTTATCTGATATGGTGTCCTTGAACCAGTGGAACAGGCTATTAAACAAATATGAGCTAGGTTACTTCGGCCTCCTGCAACATTAACCGTACTGTTAAAATCAGTGCTCTTATCTGACCATGACTCAACATGACTTTGTTACGTTTTGGTACAAGATTTTATATTTATGCATGTAGCACTTAAGTCACTGAGTTAATGCAGAAGCTATGGGTCATCAAATATTAGCACCGTGAAGTACAGTTCTGATAAAACACATTATCCTGTACTGTCACTTATTTTGACTGATTAGTCCTAGATAAGGACTCTGTGTGTGTGTGTGTGTGTGTGTGTGTGTGTGTGTGTGTGTGTGTACAGAGTGTGCTTTATTGACATTTCACTTATCGCTTTTGTTAATTTTGTTGTGACTCACACAATTTACACCTTTATAATTCTTATTCGCACACAGAGTTTGGTTTGACATGTTTGCCATCTCAGCTCCACCTATCTTCAACCAGAGTAGAGGCCTAATCAGCCAGGATCATTTAAAACACCTGTGAGGGTGTGCATGGCCTTTAATGCCGACTACATGATCATCTAACATAAATAGATGTCTATCTATCTTTGCTAATATACATACTGTATGTAGTGATTTATCCAATTCATAAAGCTTTGCATAGCATGGCACAGCATACATGTAGCGTGCAGAGGGTGAAAACAAAGATTACATTTAGTAGTCATTGGCTGGAACTTGCCACTGGCAGTAACCATTACCTCAGGTGCAGACGAGTACCTGGGACAGCTCCTTTGCTGCTGAAAGCAACAACATCTGGGCCTTGGTGAGCACCAGCAACCACTTCAAGAAACCTGACAAATATTTGTTTTGGAAACGTGTTGAAATGATCTCTCAACACATGCATCTCACTTGCAGAATTTTTTCCCCGCTGTGTTACAAAATAAGACCTCAACTGCAGGACTGAATAACAGACTTGTTAAGATGGAGATTTGTTTCTACACTGTGAAGTGAAAAAGGATTTGTGACATCCAAAATGAAAGGTGCCCTGGCCAGACAAACACCTCTGCAAGTGTGAGACTGTCACAATTTAAAGGCAGATTAGCGTTGTGCAGGTTCCTCTGGATTTTTAAAAATATCATCTACACTGTTGAACAACCAATTAAATGTGAGAACATGGCAAACCCACTTTCCTCCATCTCCCTCTTTCCCTACATTTCCTCCTCTCTGTGCCTACGTTTCTCTGTCACCCTCTCTCTGCCCTTTGGTGTCAGGTCTCTGTTCTGGCATTTACGAGACAAATGCTAGTGTGTCACACCTTGTCACTCATACCACACACACACACACACACACACACACATGCACGCGCACAGCTAAATGCTAGAATGTCAGCAGGCCTGTCAAATCGAGTGTCAGTGTGCAGAGACCTCTCGACGTGGCAGGACAGACACACATACACATACACACGGACATAGACACAAGTCAGATAGAAACATGCAGAGATGCACAGACACACACAGTGAGAGGAGGAAATTAACAATATGCAAACAAGTAGCCCACCATGAGTTGTTGACACCTAAACAATGGAAACACAATTAGTCTCAACCACTCACACTCACACACACACACACACACACACACACACACACACACACACACACACACACACACACATACACACACAGATACTCAACAACAGCAGGCTTCAAACGCTGGGCAGAAGTGAGACAAAGATTAAATTCTCCTGGCGTTTGGTACCAGAAGCAGATGGTGACAGAACTTGGCAGCAGAAGCAGTTTGGTACCAGAGTGATATATGGACAGTCTCTGCTATTACTTTATACATGACAGTCTGAACCATTACACTTACACAGTAGTAGTTGCCCTACTTCCTTCAGCTTTTTTTCTTGAGTTTCTTTAAAAGGACCATTCCTGTGATGTTTAGCCTATTTACTACAAATAATCAATGCTTCACATTGCTGCAGACTATTTTGCAAACCATAGTTGTACCTGTAGTGTTTTTGAATTTAGATTTTTTTATATATGTATTTTTCAAGAGTCTGCTATTATATATACCTACTTGTATTCACTGGCCTTTTTGGCCCACTAATCTTTTAATTTTGTTTTCTTGTCTACAGTTCTGTGCTTGCCCGTTGTTGTTTATTGTTGCCGTTGATATGTTCCTCGTTGTGTGTGTTTAATGTCTTTTTGTACAGCATTTTGGTCAACCTAAGCTGTGTTTAAATGTCCTCTATAAATAAACTTTACTTATTTACTTTCTTACTATACCTGATTTACAGTGATGGAAACTAATGGCTGCCTGAAAAGTAGCAGAAGAAACCGAAATTCTGGCATGCATTGAAAAATGAGTAAAACCTTTAAAATGAATCATATGATATACTACTACTACTGTCCTGTACTGTATCAGCAAATAGTACTGATGTCTGACTGTAAAATATTAACCAGAAGCACTCCACTCTGGCTGGTTTCCTCGTCTTGCACTGTCAGCTGTCTATGTTGGGCGGCATGGTGGCGCAGTGGTTAGCACTGTCGCACGGGAGGACAGCTGGTTAGAGCAGGTTGGGGGTTCATGCCCCCATCATGTCGAAGTGTCCTTGCCATTGGTTTGTGAGTGAATGGGTGAATAAGACTTAGCTGTAAAGCGCTTTGGGAACCGTGAAGGTTGAAAAGCGCTATGTGAGTGAGATCATTTACCATTTAAATTTCAATCCTTTAAAAAACACATTGTCATCGTCGACGGTAAAAATAATTCACCTTGATATTAGTGTATAATATTACAATACTGATATTCCAGCTCTGTGATGTTTTCACGCCAGGCTGTACAAGACTCTGACAGCTCAAGTAAATAAACTGGATATCTGTTAAAATCTTGAATTTACAAACAGCAAAAAGGGCTTCGGCAGCCAAACTTCAATGTTACAAACACATCCACTGCTTTTTGTCTCAAACCCTTATTCTCTCTCTCTCTCTCTCTCTCTCTCTCTCTCTCTCTCTCTCTCTCGATGTCTCTTGGGAAGCTGAAGTTGACAAGTGGAAGACAAATCGGGCCATCGCCACCCTAAACAGAGGACCCACTTTAAGCTGGTATAGAGGTTATAGCACCCACACACCCACAAACACACACGCACACACTCAGATCAGAGTGTCATCAGTTGGTATATGTGACCCCTTTGGGTGACAGTCAGAGATAAATGCAGCACTGTACAGTATGTGTAACTTTGTGCAGAAAGTCAGAGTCAGTCATCTAATAAACTAAGTAACTCTAACAACACACACACACACACACACACACACACACACACACACACACACACAGAAACTTTCTCACACACACTCCTCCCTTTACTCTGTCGCTGGTTCTCTCTAGACTTTAGGACAGCTCTTATATAGTAATGTATTATTCATATGAAGAATTGTGTGTGTGAGTGAGAGAGAAAAGGGTGTGTATGTGTGTGCACGCATTGGCAAGTAAAAAAGTGTGTGTGTGTCTCAGTGTGTGTGTGTGTGTGTGTGTGTGTGTGAGGTAGCGCTGCATTTAGAGGCAAGCAGCAGGTAAATTGAGGTCAGGTGAAGTCAAAAGAAAAAGCCAGACAAAAGTCAGACTCCCAACACACACACACACACACACAGAGCAGTAAATCTATAATTATATACAGTGGTTGGCTTAGTTCATTGGCTCAGCATATTTTGGAGCACATGGTCAGAAGAGCATTCTCCGTCATTTGTCAACGCATGTATATGTGTGTGTGTGTGTGTGTGTGTGTGTGTGTGTGTGTGTGTGTGTGTGTGTGTTGTATTCTTTTCAATGTATGTGTGTTCAGCTTGTCGGGATGCAAAGTGTCATGTGATGCAAAATGTATGTTTTGAGCCAAAAACATTTTTCACATTTTGGGCCACAAGAATTTCAAAATCCAAAACAAATGAACTAATAATTACAATACAAAGACAAAACTATTACCATATTCATTTATAATACTTGTGGTGAAGTGTACTCTGGCGACATGCGGGGATAATTTAACGCCACAAACTGCATCTTTATGAGCGTTTTGTCATGATTTTCAACACAAAATGCAGCTTTGTGACAGTGGGTATATGGCGCTTTGTCAGGCTCGTCCACAGGCCATTCAGAAAATAAAACAAAAAAAAGATATTGTGAGAAGTCAGTGTCATTTTCTTTATATATATCGCTTGAACCATCAGTCGTCAATGATGTTAACATTTTTGTAATCATATCAATTTGAGGGTTACAGACAAATTTTGTTTTTACTTAGAAAAACAACAGTATAGCCTGTGCTTTCAACCAAGAACACCACAACTCTTGCCTTTGATGTGCCTTAATTTAAGGACTCAGCACCAAACCGCATGCTTTCACCTGGCTTGGTGGGCACTGTGAGCACAAATTAACGTGTACATGCTCGCATGTTTTCATGCATGCGGAAGTTGCCATGGCTGTCTGTGGTCAAATGTACAAGGCCGCTTTAGAAGTTTGAAAGCAGGAAAAGCTGTATGTGATATCTCTTTGGTAAAACTTTCATGATGTGTCACCAACATGCAGCATGTGTGTGTGTTGTTGTTTTCCTCTGTTTGCCTCCTCATTTATCTCATCTTTTAAAATGAGTTGGATATGTGGATGCAGATGTGTTTTTTTAAAGGAGGCGCAAGAGGAAGCGATTGGTCCGTCTCCTGATTGTTCTGACATGTTTCACTCCTTCAATTAACCAGTTAATCAGTGTATTTTATCTGATGATGTTCTGCTTTCTGTCTCTACAGCTTTAGTTTATCATCACATCACAGCACTTGCTGTCAAAGTAATGGTATGAGAGATTTTAGGCCATCCTGTCCCTACTGTTGCCATTTGTCCACCTTTCACTCCTCACTATATATATCAATAATTTTACAGTAACCATTTACAGTAAATGTATGTAAATGTTGTTGTTGCAATTATTATCATAACAGCTCTACAAAAGTAATAAATACATGTTTTGAGTCACTATTGATTTTCATGGGTTGGATGTGGAAAAAATCTTTACCCTTCTTTTTTTTTTTTTTTTATGTGTACCCCTGTCACACTCGAGAAACTGCTGTCACATCCGAGAAGTGATCCTGAGCCCTGCAGAAGAGAGTTTCACAGATTAAAAGAGAGGGATGAAAAGTTTTAACAGCCATGATAAACACAGGGGAAAAAAGAGATTGGATGGAGATGTAAGGGCATCGACCGACACTTAAGCTTCAACAGGACAAATAAAAACTCCTCAGTGGCAATCATGCAGCTGGGCAGGACCAGTGGAAATGGGGGAGTTTACAAGATATAATACCACAGAAGACAGAGAGAGGAGAGGAGGCTTTGCTTGATGATTCTAGAGAGAGACGGCTCGATGTTTTAAAAGCAGTAGCAGAGACACAGAGACATAAGAAGAAGGAAGGTGTGATTGTACTGCCAACCATAAACCTAAGAGACAACTGCTGTTATTGAGCTGTCACTGTGGAGGTAAACTCAGCACCACAAAGTGTGTGTGTGTGTGTGTGTGTGTGTTTGTTGGAAAAATCAAAATAAAACTCAGTGGCGTTCAAACCCATGCTGCTGGGTTTCCACACCACTAAAAAGAAGAATGAGGTGACCGTGGTAAACAGCAGCTGACGTGTCCCCGCTCAACGGAAAACACACTTAGAATGAAAAAGACCTCTGGATGCTGGTTTCTTGAGTTATCTCCTCTGTACTCCTCCTGCTCATGCTATGCCCCTGTCTTCCCTCGTAACACACATGAGGATATTATTTAGGGGGTGGAGAAATTATTGCTGTTGTTAAATTCTTTGCAGGACCCTAAACTTTCAGCTCCGGCCTAGAAAAGTATAAAATTGTAAGCCTGTTATAGGGAACATGAATCCTGCTGTCTGCCTGTATGTAAGCCTCACATTTACTTTTTATTCTTTGTTTTGACCTTTACACACACACACACACACACACACACACATAGATATAGCAACTATTATTATAACAAAAGGTCAGTGTGAATGGATTGTACATACTGTATGAATGTGAAGCAGCGCATGCACACCTGTGTAAGCGCATACAAATATGCACGTATATTTTAGGTTACTGCGAGCAGCCTCATAAATCCTTCTGTTCTCTACCTGACGGAAACTAACTTTTTTGTGGTGTGTGTGTGAGTGTGTGTGTGTGTGTACATGTGGTCAATTTTAGGTTTTTGGACCTGTAATTGCATCACAGCTGCAAAAATCATTTCTTAGAATGAATCAGAAATAAATCAAAACCTTTTTTTTTTTATCTCACACACATACAGTAACTCACACACTGATCCCTTCTCTCTCTCTGACACACGCCCATGCTGTAATGTTCATTAGGAGTATTTCCATGGTCACACACACACACACACACAAAGACTTGCATATGCACGCAGGCTCGCAGACACACACACTGCTAAAACAGCATTTTGTCCATAAAGTCTATTTCCATGGTTAAGTTGTGATGAATGGGACTCAGTTGGAGTCAATGAGATAGCGCAACGCCATAATTCAATTCAACACACACTCATGCACGCACACAGACACACGCATATACACACCACCGAGTGTGGGCCATAATTCAAAACTTATGGATATACACACTTCGAGTCACACACTCACACATTTGTGCACAGAGTCAATGAGACCGCAGCGTACCATAATTCACTATAAAGATAAATGCCCAGTGTGCATTATCACTGAGTCTGTGCGGCTGGCTGCTGGTGTGTGTGTGTGTGTGTGTGTGTGTGTGTGTGTGTGTGTGTGTGTGTGTGTGTGTGAGTGAGTGAGTGAGTGTGTGTGTTAGAGAAAGTGTGTTTTGTGTGTCTCCTTAGTGGGATGATGTCAGCATATCAGGACAGACATACACACACATGGATGGTACTGTCTGTCTATTTGTGCTCATGAAAACGTCAATATATTAATTTTTATAAACTGTATAAACTATAAAACTCTTATTTTAGGGGGTTTTATTTAAATTGTGATGCATGGCAAGTTCTGCAGGGGAAAAAAAACTTCTAATTTCCAGTGAAGTGCGTGGGTTATGGGTTGAAATCTCCCAGGCAGACATGTCACTTCTAAACTTCCAAAAACTCAAATAAATTAGCCTTTAATGAGGGGCTGAGGGAAAAACAAATACTACCTTGAAGCTGCAGTAAGTGAGGGCAAATGGTTTAGGTTAAAAAGGAGGAGGCTTTTCTGTGGGTTTTATCTTTTTCCTTCTGAGATGTTTGTGAGATTTTTGAGGGTGTTTGCGAAATGCGATTGCAAGTCCCTCGAAGGTTTCAGAAGTTCCTTATATCGTCCAAAGGTTATGTTTGGCAGTTCTATATTATGACTGCCAGAAAAGAAGAGGGGGTACCTGGAAAGACTGAGCTGATTCTTTTGAAGAGGAATCAATGGGATCAGGGCCTGTTATTTAATGTGAGTCCACAACACACTTTCCAGATATGTTAACATTAGTGAACCTGGGTAAATCAGTGTCTGCTGATGTACTAATAAAAAGACAAGCCAGAAGAATATGTTTACTGAATTACTACACTTTAGGACTGAATCTCAGCCAGCAAGCCCCTCCAGTTACAGTGTAAGCACTCCCAAATAGCCATTAACAAGCTAATACTGTGGTAATACAAATAACTTTTTGGCCACTTGGTGGAAGCGGAAACTAGTTATGAACAAAACATTGACATATCATCATCTTTTAAGTTGATATGATGAACTTCTTGGTGTGTGATGAGCAACATTATTATTCATTCGTGAGTCGCGTTTCTGGTCACCTGATGAATGTCCCTGTTTTCATGCAGTAATATGCAATAATTCAGAATGTGCTTATTTCTCCATGTAATTTCTTCTTATTCTTAATTTTAACTCTGATGCTCTTTTTGTCCCTGTGGGGAAACTCTCATCTCATTGTAGATTTGCTTTAATTACAAAAAGCCACAAAATAGATATATATATATATATATATATATATATATATATAATATATAGCTCAAACTAATTACAAATAGTAATAAATAAGTAAACAACTCTACTGTATGCAACACATGAATACATAGTTACATTCACAAGTTAGGGCATCCGATGACAACACCCTCTCCTCTTGGCTTGTTTGGTGGCAGCTACAGTAAAACACATTGTGGAAAACACAATTTGCTGAACTGCTGTCAGTAAAAACAAACATCAAATGGGACAACAACTCTCTTCTTCTGGGCCTGAAAAAGCAAATGAGGTCATGCCGCTTCACCCTGAAGCTCTGAAAGAGATGAAACTTGCAGCTTTGGTTGAACTTTCACACTCCTTCAGAGCGTGATACCAGATTCCCCTCGATCAGAGGAGCAGCTGGCTGGTCCAGGAGACAGAAGCTGTTAATAATGCTTCTCTGTCTGCATCTCTTTATCTTCCTCCCCTCATTAGCCCTCTTTGTCAGTTTATGCCTTTTCAGAGGATAAACTTTATGACCTCTGCGGGGATATTCTGTTGGTCAAACGCAATAAAAAAAGGATACACAATGAATTATACAGCAATCTGAACTCACCCTTCACTCCCAATCACAAGCTCGCCCGTGTACATACATGCCCTCACACCACCCTGCGCAAAACACACACCCACACACAAGAGAGATTAGGCTTCAATAAAACTCAAAGCATCTGAAAACAAATACAGTGCCTGCTCTTCTACCTCTCACTCTGACTCCATCATTCCTTCACATCATCCTCCATCCATCTAGCCATTATTAAATTTCCTTACTCTCTCTCAAAGTATGCCCAAACTAAGCCAGCCAATTTTGAAAATGCTATTTACACTTGTGTTTTCAGGTCATTTTCATGACGATATTCATCTGAAATGCATTTGAAAACAGAAAAATTGCTAAATCTCCTCTTCTTCTGCATCACAGAATCTTTTCTCTTTTACATATTTTTCTGTTTCTGTTTTCAGACAACTCAACAAGCTTAAAAATGAGCTTAGAATAGTAGTTTATCTTGTTTGTTTATTATTATTTATTATTTCATTATTATCTTATCCTTACAAAACCCAAACATAAAAACAACACATTGTGGTTTTACAGGGGGGTTATGTGCCAGACTAATTCTTGGATGGGCGCAGTGACTTCCTGGAATCGCCGCTGGTTGTCTTATGGTGACGACAAGACTCCAGGTTCTGTTGTTGTTTTCAGATTTATCTTGTCTGGAGAACTTTTTTGACCAGCTCAGTTTTCAGTTAAGAAAAATGCTGGCCCTTCCTAACCTTGACCAAGTGTTTTAGTTGTCTAACCATTACCATGCCTCAACCATTGTTTATTTACCATAACCAAGATCTTTCTCAAACTTTACACCATGTCATATATTGTAGAAATGAGAACTTTTAAAGCGCTGGCATTGGATGTAAAAAAAAAAAACAAAGACATTAACTTTGAATGAAATCTGAGGTTTTGCAGAATCGTCCTTTTGTCCATCCCTCTCACAAACATTGGAAAGTCATGACTCTCTACCCGTCTCTCTCTCTCTCTCTCTCTCTCTCTACTCTTCCACCTACTCTACCCCTTCAGCTGCATATTTCCCTCTTTCACGTCTCCCTCCCTCTCACCATCTCTCTCTCTCATATTCTACACATATTTCTGTTTCTCATTCTCTCTCTAGCTGGCTCTTGTAGCGATGGCAGCCTGTCTGTTCAAATTCAGCTACCATCAGTACCACCCACACACACACACACACACACACACACACACACACACACACCACATACATCATTGGAGAGGAAACAAATTATTCCAGGACAGGAGAACTGTTTTGTTTGGTTCACCCTTGTTTGTTTTTTTCTCTCTCTCCCTCTCTTTCTCACCCCCTCTCTCCCTCCAACAGATGGGGTATTTTAATGAAATCAGCCTTGCCTGCTCCCATCTGTGTGAGAAATGAATTTCACCATTTTTTAAATGAGGGAATTTACAATGAGACAGGCTGGAACGCAGGGAACCCCTGCACAGAGTTTTTTTTTCTTCTGACTCTCCTCAGCTCTTGTACCTATTATGCTTTCACTGCATTCGCCTGTGTCTTTGTGTGCCTTTCTGTCTGTCTTTTTCTTTCTTTCAGTATAAAGCCTTTCTTTAATATATTTCATGTTTTTATTACACTGCATGTTTTTGTTGAAACAGCATATCTTTGTCAAAAATGTTTATTCTTGGGTAAAGAAATAGTCTACATTTTGAAAAACACCCTTATTTCTTGCCAAGAGTTGGATAAGAAGATTGATATGCTAACAAAATCCACCTACCAGCACCTAAAGCTCACTAATTACATTGTTACATCTCATTTCATATTCTCATCTAACTCTCGACAAGAAAACAAACAAGCATGTTAATGTCAAACTAGTCTTTTAAAGACTCTCCGTGGAGCCTCTGAAACATCAGTGTATCATTTCAGTATTCAATTATCAATTTATTAATAAAGAAAAAGAGACCATGAGACCATGGTTAAGACAGTTGGTAGTCTCTATCCCTGTCAGTATTGTCAGTGTTTCTCAAAATTGAAACCACATTTCCCATGAACCCCAATGCTCTGATGACAGTCTGCATGTGTTTTTCTCCTTCGCTTCTCTGAAAACAATAAGTGAAGTTTTTTTTGCACCAAAATCTCAAAACGATCTGCCACTGAGAGAATATTTGAAAGCGTTGGCTTATTTGTATCCTTCAGCTATTTGGATACATAAAGCAGCCCAGGCAGCAGATTTCATCTGTAAGTGGACCTGGTGGCACACTATGGTTTAATTAGCATTGTAGCAAGGAGAGATAACCAAACCTGTTGGTGACAGTCTCATTAGAGGAAGTAGAGTAACATTAACATTGAATTGGTCATTGAAACCACAAAATAAATGTGGAAGACTTTAATATTACATTCAATAAAGTATCTTTTATAACATTATAGATGGACTTGCCATTTTATTACATATTATGTGTGCTAGAATTGTATAATTTCTGCAATTATAAAAAGAGAGGCATGCTTGTGGCCACAAGACAATCAGTTTAACCAGTGGGATACATGTTTCCTTCTTTCTCTCTCAATATATGAAAAGATGTTGTCAGTAACAAATATTTAATCAATTGTCAATATATTAAGGCCTTTATGAACATTTGCAAGTGAGTTTCACACTTCAGCGACTCAAGCTGGCGAAAAAAGACCCAGTGCATAGAGATAGTGAACATTACTTGTATTCGTGACATTGTGGGTTCAAAGTCAGGTTAGTGGTCTTCATCACATACAGTACAGTTGTGTACTGTTGCGCTGCATGATAAAGCAAAACTGTCAGGAAACCAGAAAGTGTTCTCTGCAACAATTATCATTAGTACTATGTAGGCTCATTAAATTACTTCTAAAAACAGACAAAATATTGTGTTTCATAGTATCTTGTCTTACTTCTTCTGTTGTTATTGTGTGTTTACATAAAAATAAGGTTTTATACGTTTCTTTATGAGTGCTCGCAATTGTAGGACTAAAGTGTAGTTTCACAAACAGGGCTATCAATCAGAAAAGGTCACCGACTGAAATGTTGACTTTTTGGAGATGTCAGGTTTTCATCTGTCAGCAACATGAGGTGTGTGTTGTGTTTTCAGAAGAGAGTGTTTGCATGCGTGTTTGCTTGTACACATGCACGTGTGCCTATGAAAAGTTTACCCATGTGTTTGTAAGGAACCGTGTGTGTCTGCACATATGTGCATGGCAGTGTGTGTTTTCTTAGGTGTGTTTTCAGGAAGGGAGCTGTCAGACATGATGACTGACGTCACCCTCATTATACACACACCCAAACACACACACACACACACACACACACACACACACACACAGAAACACACACATAAGTTGGCAGGTTAAAGCAGTTAGCTACTTAGAAAACAGAGAAGTCATTCAGACAAACTGCACCTGCTTTTGAAATGGCTTAACAAGCAATTACACACTAGAACACACACACACACACACACACACACACACACACACACAGATAGCTAAATTCAATTCCAGGCACACTATTGGGAAGTAGCCAGAATTACTGATATTACTTGTAAAAGTGAAATAGAGAGACAGAGAGTGAGAGAGAGGATTAGAGACTGAAAGCAACAGATCTTAAACATCTAAATTTAACTGAGAAGCAGCTCTCTGTCCCACTACCTATATGTGTGTGTGTGTGTGTGTGTGTGTGTGTGTGTGTGTGTGTGTGTGTGTCTGCAGGAGGCAGGTGACGCGCCAGTAACACACTCGTTGCGGCAGCAATTAAAATATGCAAATGCAGAGGTGTCGGGGTAGAATCTGATAGGCTATGCTTAACTGCACTCAGTGCTGATTGATCATGAATATACATGAACCAAGGCAACATTTGATCAGAAAATCACTAATGCATACCTACTTACTTGGGTAGATGCATGTATGTGCTGTATCCATGTGCTAACATACAGTAAACACAGCTGTGGGACTGCTGTGGGTGGGAGTGCATGAATATGATTATGTGTGTGTTATGATTGTAAACAAATATGCAAGCCTGCATCTTCCTTATAACCCTCATCATCAGGACTCGGGCTAGGTGCCTGGAAAATATGCAAATAATTTTTGTTCCAAAAATATGGTAATGAGGTTTGAGCACAGAATTAATTACCTCCAACATTCTACAGAGATTCTAGAAAACCTACCAGCCGTCAAACTGCACGCAGTGTGATTATGAGATAATTTGCATATTAGTCCTATTAAGGGACATTAGCAAGCCTCCTGGTCATATTAGACCTAAGAAACTGGTGTTTACTTGTTACGTTAATGAGGGACGTGAAAGGTCAACAAGTCAAAACCCCAGAGTGGCCCTCTGGCCATGTGGTCGAATGAATGAGTAATTTATGCTTGAGGAAAGAAATGTTGCTGTTGGCCGACAGAACTTTATAACATGATATTTTGTATTAAAAGCTTATATTAGTAATGCACAGTGTTACTATAGCAAATAGATTCCATAGATTCTACTATTGACAATAGCAAAGGTACATGACCCAGGGAAGAGCTATTTTGGATACTTTGCAAGAGCAGGACATTTCTTAATTTTACCAGAGATAATTAAAGCTACACTAATCAATATTTTTACATGAACAATGGGCGAAATGACTGTGTGTAAAGTGAAAGGGATCACCCGTGGTGATTTATCACCTGAATACCTTAGCTCTATGGCATGAAAAAAGCAGCTCATTGTTTTGGTTTTACAACCCAGTATTTTGACTTTTGATTTGCTCTCACTGATCTCATCAGTGTTGTCTTCAGCTGCAACAAGCAGTTGTTTTCAGCAAAAACAAAAAGCTCTGATAATCCCACTGTGCACTAACTACCCAGTACCAAATGGCGGACAGGCCGAGTTCTATCACCAGGTGGCCCCAAAAAAAATGTGTTAATGCTGCTTTAAGAGAGAGCTTTTCAGTAACAAGTAACTTAAACCTGTTATTTTGTTTATGTCCCTGTCACATTTTTTAGTATAAATTAAAGGTGATTTTTTTTTTTCAAGGCACTAGGGGGCAGACCACCTCAAACCTGACAGATAAACATCCATCATTGGCTAAATTTGTTATGGCACACTTGTTAACAAAAACTGCCTTTACTGATATCCAGCAGAAACAGACCTACATTATCATCAAATTAGAGTCATTTTTATAGTCTCTTGATTAAGTCCAGTATTCACTCTCCTTTTACCTCCGGTTTGGTCTCCCGAGAACTCCTGAGGAAACTCTGTGGGTCTTTAGATTCCCAGTTGTTTTCATCAGTCTGTCTGTTGCTTAGTGCAGGTTTATCAAAGCCTACAAGGACTGATGAGTGACCTCCTCATCCAATTCTATTCAATTATTGATATCAAAAATACTGATTAACGCAGGTTTAAGGTTAAGGCTGTACCACTAAGTGCCCTTGAGCAATTTAATGAACCCACAGCCCCTCTGGTGGAGCAGCTGGGTAATGTGTATTTTTACAGAGCAGAAGTTACTGAACTGTGTGAATGTGAAGCAAAGCATCACTTATGAAGAGGTTGGACCCTCAGCAAACAGCCCCCGGGTAAATGAAGGAATCACTGATGCTGATTAGCATTCAGATATTCTTCTCAACAGGGCTGGCTTATCTCACGTCTCTGTGTCATTATGTTCACCAGCTCCACTCTCTGTCTGTCATTTAGCAAGTTTCAGGTCAGTGGGCTCCAAGCAGGCTTTCAGCAGCGCGCCCTCGTTCAAATTACAGACAGGAAATGTAGACATGAATGATAACCGGCGACAGGCTCTGTGCTCATAGAGAGAGCAAACAGCATACACTAATATCTAGGTGTTTGTGTGTGTGCGTGTGTGTGTGTGTGTGTGTGTGTGTATTTAAAGGTGTGGCAAAGAGGCCCATTAATTATGCTTTTCTGTAATCTGTTTCTGGTGTAAATGAACTCTTTTGTGTGTGTCTGTGTGTGTGTGTGTCTGTGTGTGTGTGTGTGTGTGTGTGTGTGTGTGTGTGTGTGCTGGGGGGTTTATCGGGGCTAAGCATAATGCTTGTGTGTGTTAGGGAGGATAAAATGAATCATTACTGCTACATGAATCATTACTAAAGTCTACCATTACTGCTACTTCAGGGCCTGAACTTTTAAAGCTGAATTAGAGAAAATGGATTCAAGCCTCTCTTCAGGGAGCTAATCTTTGAGCTCCTGTTTTTGCTGCAGTTCATTTGAATTGGCATTTTCAATGAGAGTTAAATAAACACAGGAAGTTGTGTCTACCACTTGAGACAAAGCTGTTATGGTAACCGGTATGGAAGAGATGTAAGTTGTTTGTGGGATTAGGAAGTGTCACTGCACTAAAAGACAGCGAGGACTCTGGTTTGACGGCGCAATTAATCCTCTTAGCTCAGGGCGTTACTGCCGTGCTTTGTGTGGCGTTCTTGTTGTGGAAATGTTTCACTCTAAACTTTGACGTGTACATTACCACCCGTGACTGCGAACAAACAAACACATTTAGCCTGATAAATCAGACTGAATTGCCATTTTCATCATGTTCATGTTAGTCATTTTCTGCTTGGGAGGAGGAGGAGTTATTTTGCCACAACTCTTCAGTGGCAATTGACGTATCCATCCTGGCAACATCATTTGGCAGCAACCTGTATAGCTGAGTCCATCTCTTCCACATTTGTCATCACTATTTTCTGTCTCAGTTTATCCCATTATTTGGAATATATCTAGACAGGACATACACACTGATATGAATGCAATAAAAGGCAGATGGATACACAAATATATAGTTTGTATAATATTATACTCATACCATATGACAAAGATATAGTTTTTCAGAAACTAAATCATCTAGAAAATTGAGATGATCAATCATGAGTTACAGTATATATATTTCTAAATATCATAGTAACATTAGATACAGTAAAAGAAAAATTTTAAATATGCTAAGTTCTATGAATTAGGAATTTAATATAAATATAGCTGCTCTGGAACTTTTGATCATAAAACATGATCTTCATCAGCAGATGGAGTTTTTCCAGTTGTCATGGAGGTGTTCAAATTTTTGATATCAGTGGTTTATATACATTATCATTGCTACACATTATTTCAAATCAGCTCTGCTTCTTTAGTTACTGCTTTTATACTGCTGATAACATTTAACATTACTGCCATCAGAGACCCGCAGTATATGTGTCAAGAGCAGTCAGGGACCGCACACATTGATGCGTCACCTTTCCATCCACCTTACAGTATATCACTCTTCTTCACACATAAAATTAAAGACTAATAACTCCCTGGAGGAAACTGGGTCATTTCAGAAGCAAAAGACTATAAATATGGATAAAAACACAAACCTTTTCCCTCCCTGGAATTCTTCACAAAACAAGTACAGCGTGTGTGTGTGTGTGAGTGTGTGTGTGTGCATGTGTGTTGCTACTCGCTATATGTGTTTGTATCTGTGTCCCAGTAAAGCATGACTGCCGAATCTGTCTTTTAATGAATTTAATAGTTCCATCATTTCTCTATCAACCATCAACGCTGGTGTTCCACACACACACACACACACATGCATGCACACACACGTTGATTCTACGTTGGTGTTCCTTATATTTACTTCAATTGGAGAAACATGCCAACTGGAAAAGTGACTAAGCAGATGTGTGTGTGTGT
Source organism: Enoplosus armatus (assembly GCF_043641665.1). Taxonomy (NCBI): domain Eukaryota; kingdom Metazoa; phylum Chordata; class Actinopteri; order Centrarchiformes; family Enoplosidae; genus Enoplosus; species Enoplosus armatus. Next base: position 13,304,082 of record NC_092195.1, read on the forward strand.
GTGTGTGTGTGTGTGTGTGTGCCGGTGTTTATGTGTGCATGTACCTCTTTCTTAGAGGAATTTGTTAAGTAATCTGACTGTGGAATAGAATTATGTCGTCATAGAAACAAGGATTAGGTTATGGGATGTTTAAGAATGGTCAATTAGTGTTACTACCGCAACATATGTGAGAGGAAAACAAGGAAGTCAGAGAAGCATGCAGAAAAGGAGGAAAGAGAGATGGAAGTGAGGAAAGGAGGGAAAGAAAGAAATCTTCATCAAGAATCCGTCTCCCCACTGAAGTGTCCATCTTGACCTTTGACCCGCAGAGAGTGGAAAACTGAAAAGAAATAAGAAAAGAATATACTTTAAGAAATCAATACTGACTTCTGGATGCCAGCTGTGTACAGGAAGCATCAGTAGCTGGTTGGGGAGATGTCTGGACCAAAAAACAAAGCTTACCTCAAGTCAAGACACACAGACCGACATAGAGAGAGATAAAAAGGCAAAAAGACAAAAAGAGACAGAAACAAGGAGAAAAAGAAAAGGGGAAGAAGTGGAGAACCAAAGTGAAACAGTCATCAGACTTCAAAGCTTCCTTTTATCCGATCTGTTTAGAATTTTAAATCGGCAGTCCAGATCCACCAAAACAAAAGATGAAACGATAATCCGATAATCGTTGCAATGTTTCACAGAGGGAAAATATTTCGGAATATATTTATGTGTTTATATGATTGCTAGAGTGAAATGTGCTTAAAGCATGATAAAATGTTTAATTTTGGTTTAAGTGGATTTGTGTTTTTTCCTTTTGTTTGTTAGATTGGATTTGATTTCTGGTTGCAGTGGGCATCTGCAGCATGTCTGTCTGTGTGTGTATGAGAGAGAAACCGAGAGTTAATGGAATAAAGAGCTATTGTCTGCATGAGCGTTGTGTACTTTTACTGCTATATACAGTACATGTCATCCAATCTTTTGAAGGAAGCACATCTTGACATCTAGTTTTCACTGGTGTATATTATGTTATATTCAGACTGAATTTTTCATTTATTAGGACTGTAATGTGCTCATCTTTTAGTTTTTATTATTGAATACATAATAACGTCTCAGGAACTAAGGCTAAATACTGTATAATTAAGCAGTTGTCTTGAAATTGAAGGTAAGCAACTTATACTAGAAAAGTTGCTTTGTAGATGTCAGTCAGACCACTTTTTTTAAGTCCTGAAGCTGCACTAATCAATATTTTTTTAATTGATAAAGGCTCAATTGACTATGTGTTATGTGTCTTTAAGCTCATTGTTTTGGTGGTTACAGCATGCGACATTACTGTTTCATCAGTCCATTGTCACTTTCAGGCAGCTGTTTTCAGCCAAAAAGATCAGATAAACCTACTGTACACTACCTTCCCAGCACTGAACGGCACACAGACAAGTTAGCAACTAGCTGGTGAACAAAATTAAGCATTTAGAAACTAAAGAGCCAGATATTTCCTCAGGAGGTCCTGGAGATCAAAACTGAACTAAAAGGGGAGTGAATACTGGACTTACTTAATTTGCCAGGTGGCAAGAAGCATGACTTTAAATAAATAAGTGTTGTGTTTACAGTTTTACAGCACTGCTCCGAGGTGGCCAACAAGGAAAATGAATGCAAGTTTAACTCAAAATCCTGCAGCCTCAGTGACAAAAGCATTTATGTCAATAGACATCCATCATGCTCATTTCCTGTGGGGAAATGTAGTTAGGTGGTGTTATTTCGGTTTATTTTTTCTGTTACAAAAAAATCTATACAAAACTGCCAGTTACACAATTCAAAAGGATCAATTAGCTTAATTTGATCAAATTTAAAGTGATTCCAGTGAGCTACTGTCACTCAGCGTGCTGTTTATGACATTGTTATTCCCGAAAGAGGTGCAGGCACCTTTGGACTTTCTTTTGTGTTATTGAGAGCAAAGCATGTGATACAGTAGTTTGTAAAGTTATTACCATGAAGGACATGTGTGTTCTCATCACTTAGCAGGCAAGTTAATCAGCGGGCCAATCTCCCAAAACCCCAGTGTGTTTGTTAAATGAGTCCATAGCTGCGAGCGCTTTGTTGAAACTAAACTGATAAATGCAGCCTGTTCTTCTGAACACTGTTCATACATCCTCGCTTACATGGGAATGTCTGTTTAGACAATCTGCACTTCAAAATATCCCAAGGCCATGTAATTTTACACAAAGTGGACAGGGGCAGCTTTTCCATTCTTGGGGTTAATCACATGTTGGTGGGGCAGGATGGTGCCAAAGGGAGAGAGAGAGAGAGAGAGAAAAAAAAAAGGAGGAAGAAGAGGACAGAGGAAGACGAAAAAGATCGTAGAAGAGAAAGACAGGGGTGATGAAATACAGAGAAGGGAACTTGTTCAACAAAGGGAAAGTCTAATATGCACCCACTCCACACACACATGCACTTGGGCTCGGCCGTATACCTATCGGCTAGGATTACTGACCAGATCAATGTGAAAATTGCCCCTAGACCTCTGACCAAGGGGGTCTCAGTCTGGACATAACCGAAGGCAAGACCACTGGCTTTTAGAGGCCACTGGGCGCAGGGGGTATATTAAATATCTAAAATGTGTGTGTGTCAGTTTAGCTCTTGAATCTGAGTGAATAAATGAGAGCATAGTGTGAAATAAGTAAAGACTGTTGTCAGGTTGCCTGGTGCAGTGACTTCCAAACAGATGAGGCCCGAATGGCTAAGAAAAACAGAAAAGACACAAAAAATTGTTTTTTTTCTCTAATTCAAATTTTTTCTTGTGAAATGTGGAATACTTTTCCTCTTCAGGCTTGTAAAAATCCTTGAAATCAAACAGTCTGAGGAGAAAAAAACCCTCTTTGATTGAGCTGCTCATTTTAAATCAACCAGGTCAATATATATTGATATCAATATCACTGACATTGTTATGGCGTGTGTGTCTGCGGATAAATAACAGAAAATTCCACGTTTGAGGTAATTTAGAAACAGTGACACTAATTCATACTTTGTCCACCAGCCAACTTTAAAATGTCCCACTTGGTATGCTGGTCTCAATTCTTAAATGACTTTAATGAATAAAGTTTAAGAGAGCCTTATGGGAAATATTTGTGTTTGTTATGCGTCCATGGTAAAAAGAAAAAAATAAGAATGCGGCCAATATATGGTTATCACATGTTAACCTAATGCCGATCAGATAACCAGACTAGAACAGCTACAAATGTGGTTTAGTTTTCTATCACAGGTTGCACTCTTGAATTGATAGATAAACAATTCAATTATCATATTGAAGGATTTCAGATCCTTATTAAACGCAGGCAAAATACACTCATTTACATAGGTCACACTGGAGAGCACATACTGTTAGCTTGAAAAGATGAAGAGACTGACAGTTGTAGCGGCTGCAGTCGCCTCCTCGACCCTGAATATGTCCTTGCCAACACACATACTCCATGTATACAAATAGACACTTAAGCATATCCATATACATACTGTACATACATGCTGCAGCTTTGAGTTGGCAACAGACACAGAGACCATCTTTGTTATGTTGCCGCTCTCTCCCTCTGTATATTTCTGTTTATATTCATCCCACTCTTTGAAGTGGTCACAACATTGCGTGTTAGTTTAGATGCTCTAATGAATAGACTGTTTTCATGTGACGCACTGGAAAATGGAAACTATGATTCTCTCTCTTTCTTGAATTTACCATAGCGCTTCCACTCATCTGCTCTTTCTCCTTCTCTTTTATATTTTTGACCCATCGCTGCATTTTTGTTATTATTTTAGGCAATTATGTCTCTTTAAATATCATCTCCTGCACCATCTTGCCCATGCACTGTCTTGTTTTCTCTCTCTCTAGCCCACTCTATTTTTCTTTCTCTTTTTGTCCCCGACATCATTATTATCACTTTGCTTTATGTCTTATATTTATGCTATTATATTTTCTTTCTATCGTCTATCTAAGCCAAATTCATTTCTCTTACCCTTGTTACAGTTGAGTATCCGTGTGTGTTTTTCTTTTTCTAATTGCGTGATTCTGTATGAGAAAATGTGCAAGGCGTCATGTTGTGCTTATCATCACATCTGTGCGAGCTGGTCCTGATCAGTGGCTTGTAATGATCAAAAATCTATCAGAGAGAAATAAAAATGTATAAAGATACAAAGAACAGTTTTCTACTTTAATCTTGAGGCTGGTCAGCATTAACATACTTACAATTACTATACTCCATATAGGCTCCATTCCTCCAAACCTAAATCCTTTCACTCTTGTGCAGCCTCTTTCAAAGATACATTATAAACACAGATTATTGTTAAACTTTTCTCTGCTGTAGAACTGAACGCGCTGACCAGAGTCGGGGTGTTTTATAAACATGTTGCTTTTCATTATGTTTAACTAAGACGTGTTGGCCTGAACCATAAATACATCTTAATACATGACTTTGAAATACATAGGCGTATTTATTTATCTTGGTGCATTTTGCAAAGGAAAGGGACAGAAGCTGTGGCCAAACCCTGTTGAACTATGGTAACGGTCCACCGAACAGACACTTTCTTGAGAAACTAGCCAGTTCCCAGACTTTCCACAGTTGTCATATATCCAGGTCTGTGAGTATGCATGTATGTGTAAAAGAGGGGAAGAAGAAAGAGTGCCTGTGTACTCTCTCTGTCTATGTGTGTGTGTGTGTGTGTGTGTGTGTGTGTGTGTGTGTGATTGCTTTCCCCCTGTGTGATTAGATTTGTCTCCTTTACCTTCAGGGTTGTTGTTTTTGTCTGCCAGCCAGTATATAAAAGCTATGGGTTTACACACACACACACACACACACACACACACTGTCTCTCTTTCACAAAAAAAAACACACACACATTAAAGACCCTTGTGGCACAGGAGTGCATAGTCATGGATGGCCGCCAATAATTCATCTATACTACAATATTACTCATGTAGAAAGCACACACACACACACACACACACACACACACTCGCACACATACTGTCCACACACATGGCAAAGCCATTAGGTGCTCTAAGCTGCACACACTCAAACTTTGTCGTAATAACAACTGCTTTTGTCGAGGATAATAAAAGGTTTATAGAAATGAGATGTATTAACATTTTTGACCGAAGCTTTTAAAGTTATGAAAAACACAAACGCAGCAGCAAATACGACTTTATTTGCAGGAATCCAGAAAGGAAGCTATCGAGTATTCAATAAAAGCTTGATAAACGATTGCTCAGAAACTTTGGACCTTCATTCCTCAAAGGCATTTGCGATTCTGCACTCGTTTATATACACAAAATGAGATGAAAGTTGTGTGACGAATACAAAAGAGAGTGTAAGAGAGAAGTTCAAAACCTGCTTACTTTCTTACCTTTGAACACCTGGTCAATCGCTGCATGATGTAAGCATGCCTTCTGAGCATACTTGAGCATCATTGATTTTCATGAAACCACTGCGTTGTGCCGACAGGGCTTGGGAAAAAACACATGGTTAAAGTTAAACCTGGCACAAATTTAGCCTCAATGTGATGCTGCATCATTAAGCAGTGCACACGAGTCGCAACAGAGGAATGGATGTTGCTGTGTTAACTTTCAAGAGTTGTAAAATCCTGTCTCAAAGTATTATAAAACCGCTGTGCAGAGTTTTGTGACTGATGAGCCTTCAAACTTATCGATCTATTAATTAAACTGGACTTCCTAGATTGTGTTTCATCTTCTCGCTGGTACCAACACGCCTCACGCTACAAGAACATGAGAAGTGAGCATATACTCTTTACACTGTCTGTACAATACCATGGTGCTATTCAAATGGAAATGCATAGATTGGAATAATTGTTGTCTCAGAGGGATGTTATATAGGTTGTGGAGGCAGTGTAATGGAAAATAAATTTAACGTTTACCTCTGAATTCTGTGACCGATTACCGTTTCAAGCAGGCAATCAGTAATCTGTAATGGATTATACATCGAGAGTAACTTCCAAAAGTTTTCTGCTGGTTCACATGAAAAATTTGTGAAGCGAAAATGGAAATAATTCATTTCAGCACTGTTTGTGGCTCTCAGCAGCATCGTAAATATTGCCACCTCAACTCTTCTGCTGCAACTTGGTCCCGGCTTGTTGACTTTTTCAGAGGCACAGTTTGTTCCCAGTCTGTGCTGCTGCTGCTGCCACCACCACCACTGGCCTCCCACACACAGACACATAAACACACACAGCTGTACAGCAGTCCCCTTGTGTCATGGTGTCAGAGCTGTGAGTCAGTGGATGTCGACTACACCATTAAAGGAAAATTCCACCTTCAGGTACCCTTTCGCTCTTAGATCAATCAGTGCGTTCAAGCAGTTATTTTCTGATTAAGCGTTGTAATTTACCCATTCAGTGTATGACTTTAACCAATCCCATCAGATCAGAAATCAAGTTGTTGCTTTCAGTTGGCAGTGCGTAGGTGGAGGCAGCAGGAGAGTGACATTTGTTCCTATCAAGAAAAAGTGAGTCACGCTTTTTAGTCAAAATGCAACGTGTGTTCAAGCTGCAATGCATCATGGACTATACAGGCAATCACGGGTGGAGAAATTCATACCCAGTTCGTGTTCTCCAGTGGATTTCACTCTATATGTCAGTAAGAAAGTCTTATAAAGAGTACTTGCTCTGACTGAAGGAATGACACAGAAATCTGAGTGTTTTGACGGGTGATTTAGCCAGCTGAAAAACCTTGTGTCATTAAAATTCACTTAGCTGCACTGGGAAATGTCTCAGCATTACACTGTTCATATTTTCCAAATATATACTTTCATGTACAATATGCAGTTTAGAGATCATTTAATGTCATATTTTCAATTCACACATTGACTCATAACCAGTCATCTAATTTTCATCTTTCCAAGCTTCTCATTAGAAGACAGGGTCGTAGCCAGGGTTTTATAAATACTCTTCTGAGTTCTGGGAATTTGGTCATGAGTCCAAATTTCAGCAGCAAAACCTCGCCCCTTCCTGGCAGAAAAAAAAATCTCTTTAAAATTTCACTGACAAATCTCCACATACCACATTTCACTTCATCATTTACAATTGGAATTATACTTATAAATGGTATCTCGCAACATTATGGTCTAAATGTTGTTTCTCTACACTACCAGGTATGTCAATGTGGTTTAATTGTAATAAGATAAGATATCAGCATCCTGAACTATGGAGCTCTTTTTCTCATTTTGTAAAACAAAAAATACCTTACCCCTGTTATTTATTTATTTATTCTTATGGCAAAACCTTTAACATTGTGAATTGTTGTTGAATTGTTTTATAATTGCATTTATATTAAATTGTACATTTCTTAGGTAGAGGTAGGTAGCACAAATACTTACCATTGTTATTTTATGCCATTTGTTTAATTTAATAGTTTTATTTTATTATGGATTGCTTCTTATTACCTATTGTCAGGAAAACAGTTATTCCAATTCTCAGATTGATATTTGGAAGACTGTGACTTTTTGGCCAAGCAGCTATTTACAGCCCCCCTATAGGAGATGAAATCTGATCGCTTCTCCTCTGTGTCCAGTTCTACAATCTATGTATAAACACTTTTGACAACGCTAGCTTGTACCGTCCACAATAAAATTCAGAGGTTTAACCGCCACAAATCAGCTCATGACACAAGAATATACTGCACCAATTTCCAACCTCTCATCCCTGCTGGAGCCGGACTCCCTGTGAATCGTCTGCAGACAGAGCTATCTGATTCACGGGGTGATGCTTGGAAATTAGTATAAAAATAAAGCTGCCATCACATCGAGAATAATCGCTATGACTTGAAACCCATAACCACAGGGGAATGTTTCCCTCAGGATGTTTTCTCCCCTCCCCTCCTCTCGTCTCCGTTTTCAGAGTTTCTGGTTAAATGTCAGAAACAATGTGGTTGTGTGATGATTTTATTACTATAACACTCCATAGTAGGAGCAGGATTGCGCACTCAGACACAGACACACATTTTATTAATGTAAAACTAGAACAGCAGGCATGTAACACATGTGGTTCAAATACAGCAAAGGCCCTCATGTATTACAATCAGAAACAGCAGTTAGTGAGCGACACACACACACAAACCTTCATATACACACACACACACACACACACACACACACACACACCTAATCTCTCACAACGCCTCTCCATTTGTCTTTCAAGTGCGCACACACACACACACAGGCAGGTATAGCGAATAATGGCAGGTTTGAGCGTCTGGCTGGAATATTGAATTTATTATTCCTGTTGTGGAGGCGAGCAGACCGGATACATATAAGGTTGTTATGATGAGACAGATAGATTTGGAAATATTACTCATGTAATCCACATTCCAGTAGAAAACCCAACTCCACCTCTGCCATTTCTTTTTTCATTTCACAGCTTGACACTGTTTACCACATACAGCCCAAAGCGTCTTACACCAAACAGTTTCCCTTTGACATAAATGTGTTTTAATATTGCAGAACGTGGTGTGAAGGGTTTTCCCGACTGCCAGGGTCAACTGAATCACTCAGTACACATTGGAGACAAAGGGGCCCATGCAAGAACCACTCCTACGACCAGATTAGTTCTTGTGGCACATACGAGTGATTTAAGAGAATTTGATGCATTCATAAATTTGTATATTTTGAGTTTTCCCTTAGATACGAACAACAACATCATGGCTTGCCAGTTTACTACAAGGCTCAACAATGGTTTTTAGATAGATTTTATGATTCTTATGACTTTGGCATGTGAACTTATGCAGTTCAGTAGCTGTTAGGAAAATCCTCTCACTTGGACAGCAGTCCCAGGCTCTTCATCAAACATCCTCCTTTGCATCAGACAGTGTAACATCACCTACTGTCTCTGTGTCCCCTTGACCTCCTCCCATCATGGACCGCTTTTGCCTTTAGAAGACATTTTCGGCATTTAATAGCTTTATTAATATTTTGTCATTTATATGATGTGTTTTCTGACACATTTCTCTTCACAGTGTGAAATTATTCGCTTTACTCTTGGGTTATGTTTTTGTGAATGAAACTTTCCCACAAACAGAGCAAAACACTTAGCGTTCATTATGTAAATGATCCAATCTCACCAACGTGCACCTTCTCGTGAACAGGTGGCATCATCAGGTTGAAATGAGCAATTTACAGCAAGTGTGTTCGTTTTAATCGACTTGGATCACTCATAGAGGCAAATGCAAATACAGACAGAGAGGTTTAGGATACTTACATGAGGCCCAATATCAATTGTCAGTTATAATAAAGAAAACTGCAAAATTACACTATAATTATATTTTAAAATTGAAGGAAAGTTAAAATTGAAGGTAAAATGTATATCCATTTGTACATTTGTATGGATGTAAACTCTTTCTTGAGTAACGGCAGGTCAACTCTCCAGTAGTTTTGGTAAAACAATGCAGATATTGTGCTATTGTGTCCACTTTTAGAAGCACTTTGTTGTTGTAGGTGTGTTGTTGGGGAAAGGGGAGCCATAAACAGCAGTGACAGGGGTTTTCAGAGTCACCCGTGGTGCATGGTTGGACAGCAGGGATGTCCCCCTTCTTAAATATATCTTTAAAATGGTCTTGTGTGATCACAAAGAAAAAGTAGCCATTGAGGGATATTGGAGGGTTTCTCATTCCCTCCCTCCCTTCCACCGGTCCAGGAATGGCAACTGTCTGGAAGCCAGCCCACTTTCCAAGCTGGAGCGTCTTGTAAGGTATTACATTACCGTATATTTTATTTATCTGTGAAGAACGGTGGTATTCATTGTTGTTCGACTTGCTTGGCGAAACGGTTCAGGAAATGGCAAAAAGAAGGAATGGGCCTGTTGTTTCTGAGACAAATATCTCTCTCTGAGGTGAAAGTACCCTCCATCTCTCGGCTTATTCTTTTTATTCTTAGCTCATCTCTCCGAGGACCATTTGAGGGTCAGAAGAGGATTTTCAGGTCACTGAGCCGTGGCCCGTTGGTTGTTGCTAATGATGATTTAGGAATTGAAGCTTATTCTTCTGCTTTGTAGTCAAGCTGCATAACAGCGGAAGCTAAGCGCCAATAATTCTAAATGTAACATACACAAATATGAGTTTTATCTGGTATGACTGCTCAACCTATGATGGAAACCACACAGACAAATAAAAAAAGACAATGATTTTCTGCTGAGGAGACCTAAGTCAGTGTTTTCTTTTGTAGCTCATTGGAAATTATTTATGGTAAACAATGCATGAATATATACATAAGAATGCAAAACCATATCAGCAACAAAAATGCATATAAACAAATTAGTCTATGTTGTTTATCGTTTATCTAGCTTTCTGTGCAAAAGACAGACGCATAAATAATGACACAACATGAGTTGACTGATCAATTCTGCCAACACAAATACATGAGGGAAATTCTACTTTTTTTTTTTCAACAGAGTAGATTTGTTTAAGAAAGTTTAACAGATTCTCACCCAAAAGGTGTCGTGTTTCATGTCACAAGAGAAAAAATTGGAAAACTGCAATAGATTATACTGCAGGTCAGTTTTGTGTCCATCAAAGTAAGGATGAAATAAATAAATGGTGGAACATGAGAATGTATGTGCTGAAAATTGATTTTCTCTAATCTTATCAATCTTTTTTTATTAAATCCCCTAATACTTTATAGTAAATACTAATTAATTCCTGTATTTTAGATTGAGCTAAAACAATTTGGATTAGTTGTTTTCTTAGTCCATTATTAGTCCATTCCATTACAAGTGAACATTTTTTACTATTTCCTGACGTTTTATAGATTAAATAATGAATAGATTTAACAAGTAAATTAATTGGCTGATTAATCGATAACGAAAATAATGCGCTAGTCGCAGCCCTAATGAGGTCTCTAATCCAAAAATATCACATGCAGAGAAATGAACTAAACAAACATTCACAGGATCGTCTCTCACAAACACCCGGATACACACAGCCTGTTGTCATTGATCTACGCCTCCATGACAACGACGCATGCACAAAGTCACACACACTCACAGTAAAACACACAGACAGTCCAGCTCATTGCCAATGATGTATATGTCCAATAGAGACAGTATTGATTAGCACTGCGTGGCAACAATAAATAGCTTTCTGTCAACTGTAAAATATTCTCTTATTTGTGTGTGTGTGTGTGTCTGTGTGTGTGTATGAGTGAAAGAGTGTGTGCACTGTGTGAGGATAGTTTAATGAATAGTTAACTCTGTGTGTGTTTTTGTGTACATGCTTTTTGTCCTCTGTTCACCTCATCCTATAACTATAAATATTGTCTGTAACTGACTCATACTGTCCAACACACACACACACGCACGCACACACATGCACACACTCACAAACAGCCATAACTATAATTTGTGTCCAACTGCATCACCCTGTCCAAGGTACCAAGATATTTATACACACATTCTCTCAACATGCCAGATCCACCGCTCCTATACACAACTCTCTGTCTCTCTATAACACACACACACACACACACCGTCAGCTGTAATATAGAGAATAAATGTGTGTTTGTGTGTGTGTGTGTGTGATGGCTCATATGGTGCATAAAGCAGGTCGTTACTGGTCACAGGTCTGTTGCTGGTGGCAAAGTTTTTGTCTGAAGGGAGTCTCAAACACTGGCTGGGAGGCTGAGGTTGGGGACAGTAAAAACACCCAGAGCCATTTACAGCATACGAGGGGACATTAAAGGAGATGTCCTCCCTCATATAAAGCTCACACACTGTCGAGTATTGTATATTACTAATACACTGCATATGCACCAACAGGTAAAATTACAGGGTGCAGCTGACAGGTGAGTGATTCTGCTCTTTGTCATTTCACCACAGGGAAGCTCTTTTTTTTATCAATTAGCCTCATCAGTGTTCATCACTTGTGTCAGTCACTGTGTTGTAGTGGCCATCAGAGACAACACAACTACTGTATGCCGAAAACATAAAAAATGAAAACCAATGCATATCCTGTTCCTTCTTTTTACCACTACCATTTTATTGTCCTAATTTGAGACATCACTCCTGGTACAGCTCAGAACTATATAAGCCCAAAGGATGCATTAGAACAGACTTTCCAACTCGCACTCGGTCTTGTTAGTTACATCCACTTTGTTGGTTGATTTTATTTAAGGCCTGTGACTTGTTACAGTTGACAAGATCAGAGCACAAGGCTAACGTTAGTGTATTAACAAAATATACAGTGTGGGAGCTAGCATAGCCAGCAAGCTAACAACAGCTTTCCACAAGTTGAGAATTATACAGCTTCCTATCAAGCACTTTGTCATTAACATCACTGTTATAGGAAATCAACCAATAATTTGCTTGTATAATTTCTTATATAAAAAAGACAATCAATATTTCCAAAATGAGAGGGAAATGTCACCCACTAGCTCGAACTTACAGGACGTGAGAGTTCAATCAGACTGAACGAGGTGACATCAGTTTGCGGATACAACTCATCCCCATTCCTCATTGAAGTGAATGGGGGCCGACTGACTGTGTACAGACTGACTGACAGCTCCCTTACTCTCTTATTAACGGACAAGTTACAGCTTAATCGTCTTTATTGGTTGATTATTAAGTTTGGCGTAATACCCAGCAGACTGTAGCTCCACCCAACTTCACCCTGAGCAAAAGTCTCAGAGTCGATTGTCCAGTCAAGTCTAAGCAGAACAACTGAGAACACCTGTGTGGGTGGGCAGAGCCCTTAAGCTTTTTCCCAAAATCAAGTGTCCCATTTAAATACAATGCTTAAACATACAGAATTTGAAACAAACAGCAGACCGTATCCTGTAGACACATATAAGTTTAGACAACCTCAATATTTACTGGAAACTATGATAAATGTGCAAACTCTCGATAGAGATATTTTTTTTATCCAGTTGTATGCTATAAATGTACAACATCTGTACAACAGAGAACTGTGAGATTTTTTCCTCCTTTGGTGTTCTAAAGCCGTATATAGATGCCTTTGGGGAACAAGCCCCAGGTGATGAAGACTCCCTGAGGCACTGGTTTGGTCTGTGCTGGGAGTAAGGCTGGATTTAAAGATCCCTGTCATTTTGCCATATGTAGCAGGGGAATCAATCCAATGTGATTCAACTCACTGACAACATCCAACAGCGCTGGAAGGTTTGCCTCCCAGCTGCAGGTGAGCTACCCTGACCTTTGACATCTGTCCATGGAGAGAAGCACAGAAATGTTGAGTTTCACTGAGAGGATAACAGCAGTATCACATTATGTTATCCACTATCCATTGATTTCAGCTCATTCAAGACTTTTGAACATAAGCAAGTTTCTCTTGAAACAGCAGAACAAGGCTATCTTTATTTCATTATGCCATCAGGACATAAATCCTCAAGCTGCGAGACAAATCCTTAAGCTGCTTCAGTGGTGGTGAAAAGGAAGCTGAATTTGTGGTCACAGTGGCAGCACCCAGTGTGATTTTCCGGAGATACAGACACATTTTTTCTGGTTCACACCTGTTGGCTCTATAATGACATTAAGCTCAATCGTGGATAACAAAGTAACTCCAGGTGATAGTGTTGGTGTATAAAAATGTTGTAACAGAGAAATACAGATGAAGGACTGAGAGACATTTGAAGGAGACAGTTTTATGCTTGCAAGAACGACTTTATCAATGTCATTGGTATGTGTCAGACTAGTTTGTTCCAACTTTGTTTCCGTTTGGGAAAACGTGGCTTCTTTTATTAATACATTTGATCTGCCAATGGAGGAAACAATTTAAAACCTACTTTTATTCTGGGGTAGTAGACAGAGAAGAAAAAAATGTGGTCAGTGTGTCCACTTAATAAGACTTCGAGGGAACAAAGAGAATACATCATTATGTAATGGATAGGGGGAAAAAAGAAAATGGGACTTTTGCTGTTTGAAGATATCAGCAAATGGTTTTATATGCTATGATTAGGTTTCTAAAAGAAAACGTCAATTCTCATCTCAATAAGCCTTGTCCACAGCAGACATTTTTTGACATGTGGCAAGGGCATGTGGCAATGGCAGAATACTTTATCAGGTTTGACAGCTGAAGAAGCAAACAACCAGTGACATATCATGAGAAGAAACCAGTGTCTTCACTGAATTTCAGATGAGCGCTCTGCTTAAAAAATAACCAGTAAGAAAAAGATATTTGGTAAAAAGTCGGCGCTTGAATCATAATGAAAAATGTCATGTTAGGTAATTTTAGTTACAGCTAATCCACTGACATGTGATGCCTTAATAAGATATGTTCATAAGGCTTCCTCGTAATCAAAACATGACGTGACTTTTTATCATTGCACTGCTGCCTTTTTTCCAACAAACAATAAATGACTTGTGACTGCGACCTTACAAAGTCTGACAGGTGTGAGACATCGTCAGGCAACAGGAATTTTTGTTTTTATGAGTGTAAAACCTTTGGAGATGAGGGTTTAGGGAGAAAACACATCAGTTCACACTATGGTGGCACCACTGTGAAGCATCCATGTCATACACTACCTTATCTTGATTATGCTATCAGCAGGTAGCTCTAGAGTGGCTATAAATACAGAAATAGTGAGGTTTTTATTGAAGTTTATGCATTCAAAAGATCTTTCTAGATTAAAATGTGTGCATGGCATATCATTGGATAGTGCAGTCCATTTTATTGTGTTGTAGGACGTGAGGTATGAGACCCTAGCAATCAACTCAGCAACACTAGATGGAGGGAACACAGATAAGCAACACATAACCTTTATCAGTGTATTTGCAGAGCTTACAAACATAAGATCAATCCCCAATCAAAGGAAATTGTCTCTAATGGTACTGAAACCAAAAGTATACTATTATTATATTCAATTTTCAATTCAATTTTATTTATATAGCGCCAAATCACAACAAAGTCATCTCATGACACTTTACAAAATAGAGCAGGTCTAGACCGACTCTTTATAATGTTATTACAGAGACCCAACAGTTCCCACCATGAGCAAGCATTTTGGCGACAGTGGCAAGGAAAAACTTCCTTTTAAGAGGCAGAAACCTTGAGCAGAACCAGACTCTAGGTGGGCGGTCATCTGCTTTGACCAGTTGGGTTTTAGGGAGAGAGGGAGAGAGAGAGAGAGAGAGAGAGAGAGAGAGACAGAGAGACAGAGAGAGAGAGACAGAGAGACACAGACAGACAGAGAGACACAGACAGACAGACAGACAGACAGATAGGTAGGCAAAGATGTATGGCAGCACTAACAGTAGAAATAGCTGTAATATTAGCTGAGATTAATAATAGGAGCTTTAATAGTGACAGAACCACGACTAAACATAATAACTGTAGTGATGAGAGTCAGGCAGGCCCATGGCGGCAGCAGCACCCAGGCGTACCAGGACCACGATCCACAGCGACCTACGAGTCGACAAAGCACAAAGAAACTCCGGGGAAGAAATAAAGTTAGTAACATGCATTGGACTGTGATGAATGTGCAAAGATGAAGAGGGAGAGGAGGAAAGCTCAGTGCATCATGGGAAGTCCCCCGGCAGTGTAGGCCTATAGCAGCATAACTAGGGGGCTGGTCCAGGCAGGCCTGAGCCAGCCCTTAACTATAAGCGTTATCAAAAAGCAAAGTTTTAAGCCTACTCTTAAAAGTAGAGAGTGTGTCTGCCTCCCGGACCCAAACTGGGAGCTGATTCCACAGGAGAGGAGCTTGATAGCTGAAGGCTCTGGCTCCTGTTCTGTTTTTGGAGACTCTAGGAACCACAAGCAGCCCTGCATTCTGGGAGCGGAGTGCTCTAGTGGGGTAATAAGGTACTATGAGCTCTTTAAGATATGATGGTGCCTGACCAGTAAGAGCTTTGTAGGTGAGGAGAAGGATTTTAAACTCTATTCTAGATTTTACAGGGAGCCAGTGCAGAGAAGCTAATACAGGAGAAATATGATCTCTTTTCCTGGTTCCTGTCAGTACACGTGCTGCAGCATTCTGGATCAGCTGGAGAGTCCTCAGGGACTTATTGGGACAGCCTGATAATAAGGAATTGCAATAATCCAGCCTAGACGTGACAAATGCATGGACTAATTTTTCTGCATCTGTTTGAGACAGGATCTTCCTGATTTTTGCAATATTACGGAGGTGAAAAAAGGCAGTCCGTGAAGTTTGTTTTACGTGGGAGTTAAAGGACATGTCCTGATCAAAGACAACTCCGAGATTCCTCACGGTGGCGCTGGAGGCCAGGGCAATGCCATCTAGGGTAACAATATCCTTAGATACTGTATTTCTGAGGTGTTCAGGGCCAAGAACAATAACTTCTGTCTTGTCTGAGTTCAACATCAGATAATTACAGGTCATCCAGGTCTTTATGTCCTTAAGGCATGCTTGGAGGTTGGCTAACTGATGAGGTTCTTCTGGCTTGATCGATAAATATAGCTGGGTATCATCTGCATAGCAATGAAAATGTATGGAGTGTTTTCTAATAATATCCCCTAAAGGAAGCATATATAAGGTGAATAGTATTGGTCCAAGCACAGAACCTTGTGGAACTCCATGACTATATATCAAAATAGCATATGGGCCTTGAAATGAAATAACAGGTTGGCTGTCTTGGAGTACCTTAATAAGCATCTGCAGAAATGGATCATCTCTAAATCAAAAACAATAGCAGCAGAAAACATGGCTGCTAAAATATCAAGTGTGGCCAGCTCAAGGAATGGAGAACATTTTTGAGACACTGTGAAAACTAAAGCAAAAAATATAAACCAGTGAATTTGCCCAGAAACATCAGGAGTTCCTCTCTGCAGACAATAAAATCCAAAATCTCCTCTAAACAGAAGCACTGTTCATCTTACATTCAGTTAATAGATCATCATTTTGACATTATTTTTCCTACTCTTTTGCTCAGTACTGTACAAGTATATCTAAAATATATCTTAAGCCATTTCATTGAAAGCATGTTTAAAATGGATTGAATACAACTAAATTAAACTAAATTGAATTGCGTAGACAAATTAAATAGAGAAAGAATGAACAGAAAAGACCAAATGACAAAAACTAGAGAAATGAAGAGGGACAATACACTCACGGACGGGTAGAGTTGAGTAAAATGGTAACTGTAAATGTGATTGTTCTCAATTTATCAAAAGAAATGGACTGTTATTAATTATTCACAAAGTCGTTAGTAATTCATGACTATAGGAGACAAAGTGGTTTCATTCTGGAGATATAAAACCTGACTGTTCACTGTTCGTGGTTTGCTAAAGGAATTTTTACAGTTTTCTTTCCCTCACAGTCTCGCTCGTTTTCTCTCTCACACTACTGAACTTTTTATATATTTCACTTTCAAAGAAGTACTGAAACAACAATTGGAGGAACATTTTCATACTTTTCTGTGTCTTTTTCGCACTCTTCCCGTCTCTGTTGTTAATTCCTTTTTACATTTTTCCACAAGTTTTATCCTTTCCTCTTCCTCCAATCTCTCCTTCCTCGCTGATTTCATTCTTTTACTCCCTCGCCTCTTGTCTGTCTGTTGTTTGCCTTCTCATTGCAAATGTTTTTAGGTGTTTCATCTCCAGTTTAGTTTGACAATTACAGTATTACCAAATAAAAACAAAAAAAAAGGTTGGAGGATACTGGGAAAAGAAGAGGAGAAACTGAGCGTGGAAAGGTTAATTGAACAACTTGTATTATGCTTTGCTTGCTTTGTGTGGGACAATCTTTCCCCACTACTCAGCTGCACAGATAAATAAACTAAACTAAATGAATTTGTTCTCTCAGAGGCTTTCAGCTGCACGTGTGAGCTGACATTACGTGACAGGGAAAAACATTCAATTTCCTTCAAAGCAGCCCCGGTATCAAAGTCAAATGTTGTCCCAATCTCGAGGAAATGTGGAGTTGATAGTTTAAAATGGAAAACACATACAGTCATGCTATTTCTCTCTCTCTCTCTCATTCTCTCTGCCGTACTCTCAGAATTTCCTTCCCCTTTTCCCATCATCTAACTCATGAGTATTCAACATCAACTCTGTATTCATTCTTTCTTTGTTTTGCATTCAAACAGACCTGTAATTTGAGAAGACTTTACACATTAAATAGTAATAAAATGAAATAAGATCGAGCAGTTAAAGCAGCTAATGAGAGAGAGGAGGACGAGGGAGAGGAAGAGACTGGAGGGATGCAGGGGAGACTAAATTGCAAGGATAGCAATTCAACGGATACTGAATATCAAGTTTAAAAAGTTTAATGAGGAAGACACTCCAAGCCATGTCTCTTATCTCTGGCTCTCTATTTTCCCACTTCCCTCTTATAGAAAATATACAAATGATGAAGACGAGAGGAAGAGTAGTGTCAAAACGCTGCTCAGATTAAAAGGAGGAAGCATATATATTGAACATATCTGCAAACTGTTACCTGCCTACATACACTAAAAGCACTTGGTTAGGGTTTAGGAGAGAAGTTGGTCTCGCACAACCTTTCTCAACGTCTGTTTTAGTATCTAACAACACGTGGGAGCTTTGGTGTCAAAGACCTGCACTTTGTTCATCCAAAAACCCACCAGATCTCCTCCCTATGACTTCTGGGTAGTACAGGAAAATCACACTTCCATTGCTGGTGAAAAATATCCAGCCAGCATTTACGCCATTAGTAGTATTTACTGTAAAAGTATTTTATCAGAGAGAGAGTTTTTTTTTTCCCATCCAATCAATGAGCTGAAGACTCTCATTTTCCTCTTGTATGTATACTCGAGCCAATCACCAATCAGCATGCTCTTTATCATGACAATTCAGATTCAAAACACTGATTACCAAGCAGAAGGTTATGTTCTCACTGTATAATAGGCCATTAACCCCAGGCAGAGGTTGATAGAGATCAGATGGATGGAGATTTGAATAATTCTTTAACTGTTCTTAGGCCAAAATAGGTAGTTTAAGGTTACTGGCAGTATACAGTATATCCCAGTAATAACAAGAAAAATAATTTGAAAAAGGAGCAGCTGGTCTAACCTACAAGGCCACATTATAACCAAGAAAACCTGCATCCTTGACGCAGAGGCTAAATCCTTAGCAAAACAAACACATTTCTATTGTCATTCGAAATGACCCCCATCTCCATTTCAATTAAATAACAGCAAACAATTTGAAACCTACTTGACTTTCCAATATCATGTCTAGCACTGGCCATGAGGATGAATGGGCTGAAAACAGAGTGAGCGAGTGGTCCTGAAAGCTTTAATGAGATGCATATGAACGGCTAAATGGATTTGCATGCTGCTACACTCAACCCAGCATTCGGTTAAGCAGTTTTTTTCTCGGCATCTGGCTTCAAGGGATTTATATCCCCATTTTATAAGAGCGGAGACAATTGAACCTGAGTAATTACTGAGGTATATGTGCGAGCATCAGTCTGGGGAAGTTATTAAGCAGCAATATAAACAACAGACTGATCAACATCCTTAATGAGAACGTCTTGGGTAAAAATCTGCCCAGAATGTTGCACAATTGACCACGTCTGTACCCGACACACCCTCATTAGCAAACAAGAGAATAAAGACATTTTTGTTTTTTTCGCAGATTTAAGAATAAAAGAAGCATTTGATTTAATTTGGCATATTGCACTGTAAATATCTGTGGTCTGAAAAAAGATGTGCAATCAAAATTATTCTTTATGCAGTCTTAACTCAGAGAAGAAAGTGTCTGTCATTGTCTCCAACGATGCACAATGTTTAGATAAATGAGTTAGCAGTGCCCCCCCCCCCCCCTTTCTTTCTGAAGCCTGTCTCTTGGAGTGAAATGCCTGTTCCATGCAGATAACCAAGTGTTGCTGTCCTCCGCGCATCAAAGACAGATTGCGCTGTGTGAATCTGCTGGAGCTGGGTGGCTACGAAGGGGCCCTAGCAGTAAATTCCAAAAACACAGCAATAGTGAAGACTAAAATGATGATCTGGGACACGAGTTCACTTCAGGTAGTGCACAGCGTCGGCCTTGAGCTCTCAGTGAGCAACACTCAACTTGGTCTAACAATCAGGGCGTCAGGGGGGACATACAGCATAGCAGTAAATACATTTAGAGTAAAGGTCATGACGAAAGTTTAGTACAAGTTCTGTGCTGATCCATCTTCCCCACAGCAGTGTTTTATATTATGCACAACCTTTCAAACCCACAACTCTTTATTCTTTAGCTCTCTTTCTATGTGTGTATTTATACAGTGTGTCTGAGAGTGCATATACCTACAGTAAGCAGGGTTTTACATACACACATCATTTACAGTGCGTACAGTTGCAAGGGTGCGTGTGTGTGTGTAGGTCATTCAAGTTTTTGAGCAGATTGCCTGCGAATTTATCTACTGCTCTGTCACCTTGCTGCCTTGACCCAGAATTTATAACGTCATGGCCTTGGGCTGTCTATGTGTGTGTGTGTGTGTGTGTGTGTCAGGTTTACCTCCACTAGAAAAGAGTTGTGTGCATGTTTTTCTCTATCTTCACAAGATAAAATGCTGCACCTCTTTTGAGATTGGGTTACAATGGGGGTTAAGGTTAAAGGCTGGGAAATAAATATAAGAGAATGTCCCATATGTGTAGCAAACCATTAAAAATGTTCAAAACAAAAGTGTGTGTGTGTCGAGGGGGTCTCTGGAATAAGCGGCAGGATTTGAAATGGAAATTAAATGAGAAGACAGATGGAGAAAGAGCGAGGGGGTAAAGACTGAGAGAGAAAGAATGGAGAAGAGTTGTTGAAAACTTTGAATCAGATAATAAAATTCAGCTTTATAGCTTTTTTTTTATAAATTATTTGCAGAAAGAGAGCTACAGGGAAGGAGGGCGAGAGACAAACAGTTAGATGGAGAAGAGAATAAGACTGATACATGCTTGCATAGATACTGTGCAACACCTTAGACTAAAAGACAACCAACCATAACACTCCTTCAGAATGATGCAGCGATGCCTGCATGCCTGAAATAAATACTTTAACAACCAGCAGGTGGATTTTTACTGTGAAGCTATCTCTAACCTCTCTGAGCAGTCACACTGGACTAAAAGTGGGGTTAGAAACTTTTTGGGCCCCTTTAGCAACAACAATAAAATGGTTGGAAACATGAAGATAAATGATGTCAATATGTTAGGTTGGTTTTCAATAAATTTTAATATAATATAATATAATAGGCTTAACATATAATAGACGGCCTTGAAGTTAGGGAGTCCTACACCAAATGAACACACCACTGCCAAACAAGTTTCAGTAACATGATTACTAGTAGCCTGCAACGGATCTTTTGAATCAAGCTCAATCATAATAGTGCAGTTAAAGAAGACAAGACAGTAGTTTCATCCCTCTTAAAACAAAGGCTTAGAAGCAGCAACAGGAGGGAAAGAAACTGGACAATGCACTAAAATAAAACATTTAAAAACATATATTTATAACCTTTTTAAAAAAATCTCAAATTGCTGCAATTAAAATACATAGTAAACAGCACTGCGAGGCACTATGAGAAGCAATGGAATTTTGTTTGATTATATATTAAATTCAATTATAAAAGTGATAAAATTATCATTAAGTGCTTGGGAGCCCATTGCAGAACAGGAAAAGTATTGAAGCATTTTCTAAAAAAGTGGAGGTGTGTTTCAGGGCTGCAGGGAAACTAAGCTGCAGGTACAACCTGCTGTAGTACAGAGCTTAGTGCTGGAGGTGCTAAGAGTCAAATGTCATCAGATCTTTGTGGAGTTTTAGCACGATCTGTTCCTTCAGGTAAGATGTACATTTCTATCTATAAGTCAGAGAAGAATTTAAAACTCAGCCCTGAAGGAAGCAGTGGAGGACGGGACTGTTCTCTCATTAGGACTCGAGCATTGTTCTGAATATACTGTTGCATGAATCCTAAAGAACAGGGAAGAGTGTCGACCATGGACCAGCTATTCATTTGCTGCTTCCGAATACTTAGTGAAAAATACTGTGTACTTTAAAGTACTGAGGAAAGTAGATGTATCAGAAACGCAACATCCATATCAGATTCTGAAACATACTCAACTCTTCCCCTTTTGTCTTTTACCTGTAATGCCCTTACTAACAGCTGCTACATTGTTTTTCCACTCCTCCATTTTCCAGATGGATCAGTAGTACTCAACATCTCAATACTTAATGATTATAACAATTTAATGCAAACAAAAAGTCAGGGCAAACTCAGTAAAAACACTCAGAGATGGCCTGAGGACCTCTGACACTCTGTAGAAAGAAGCAACAATAGAACGGAGAAAAATGGAGAGGGAAATAAAAAAGGGAGAGGAAGAGGTAAAGGAGGACAGACTAAATTAAAGGGAAGCAATACAGAATACAGAAGAGATAAGAGTGAAAAGAGAAGGATGGAGGATAAAGAAAGGATGAATAAGTAAAATGTGTGGAAACCTTTGTCTCTACAGTTGTTTGGTGGGTGTTTGTTCTTGTTTGTACAGTATATGTTAGTTGTCTTGTATTTGTCAACCATACTTCCTGAAATCTTTCCGGACGCTGTGAATTTCAAGCATTGCCTTCAATATTTCATAAGCTCATTTACATTAGTTCAAAAACATGTTCACCTTAGCTTTTGCATTCTGATGTGCTGCAGTGTTCTTTGAAAATTGATTAATTTGACTTCTTTCTGACTTTCACAAAAAATTATTTGCTATTTAAATGAGAAAGAGATTACAAATGTGAAAAGTATTTGGTTGAGGTTTAAAAGCAAACAGAAATCATCACTCATCCAGTAATATTTGTCAAAGTAAGAAGGGTGCAATTTCAGACAGATTTACCCCCAAAATTACAATATTGACTTCCACAGTGAAACTGGAGGCAATATTTGCAGCCCCCATTTGGCCCAGCTGTTATTTAAGTGCAGGATGTGTGAAATGAGATTATGTACTTGCTGACAACACAATGCACTAAGACACTAAGAGTAACATTTGGCATGAAACTAAATGTTTTAATAAACTGTAGTAAAAAGGAACTTCGACTTCTTCTCATAGAGAATAATGAGTAAATACAAAACGGACATGTAGAAGTTGTTACATTACAACTACACGTTACATGGTTGTATTTTGTCATCAGTCTAAGCATTGAAATACCAACCCATCTAACTACTAAATCTAAATTACTTTCAACATTGATTGATCTGATGACTATTTTCTCAATAAACTACATTTATTCTCTATAAAATGTCAAAAAAAATGATTAAAAAAAGAAAAGCTCAGCTTTCCCTAAAGTTGTCTTCAAACTGCTTGTTTTGTCCAACCAAAAGGCCAAAACCCAACGACATTCAATGTACTATAACATGTAAAAAAAAATGCAGAAAATCTTCACAAATCAGAAGCTGGTAACTAGCTAATGAATTGAACAATTAATTGATCATCAAAACGTTTGCAGATTATTTTTCTGGTGATTGGCTAATAGTTTCAGCTTCAAAATGGCTAAAATGATCTAAATTAATAAGCTTCAAATCAATAATTGAAGAATTTAAAGATGCAACGTTTAGTTGATTAACCAATCAACAGAAAACTAATTGGAAACTATCTTGATAATCAACTAATAGTTATTTTTCAAGCAAAAAGCCCATTGTCTTTTGTTGGGCTTGCATTATAACAAATTGAATATTTATTCATATTTGGCTATTGGTTGGACAAACCCAGACATTTTTCACTGTTTTCTAATGTTTCACAGACCAAACGATTAATCGATTATTTGAGAAAATAATCGGCAGATTGATCAGTAACAAAAATAATCCTTACATGAAGCCCTAAAAGAAATAAATAACTACACATTTAAGCTTATAAAATGAAAACAACTATACATCAAAATCTCAATACAAACTGACAATCATGAAGTAAAATCTAATGGAAAAAGCTCCAGCAGAATCACTTCAGTCAGTGATGATATGATAAATGATAAACTGGTAATTTAACAGTGGGTAAAATTCAGTGACCTCACCCCTTAACAACCACCAACCACCTACTCGACACAATACAATAACTAACTAATCAAAATCAATTTTAAGAAAAGCAGCATCATTTCAGGCTTTGTTCCTCATAAGATACCCTTTCACCATCTAATTCCTATCATACTGCTATTTACTGACACACAGTGTAAATTTCAATCAGCCTGTGAAGATGACTAACTGTTGCTCAGCAAACACAAAGATGAGTAATGTGAGGGTCGTGGGTTTGCCTGCAGCGTCTGGCTCGAGGCCAGCGACTCCTGGCATCAATAACAGAGCTAGCGGGAGTGTTGATGAGGTTTTCTGTGGGAGCATCAACAGGTGGCAGGACGCCCGCTCAGTAGCAGCCAAGCAGAGCGACTTCAAAGTCCGACTGTTGTCTATCTGTCTGTCTGTCTGTCTGTCAACCCCAGAGGAGCTGGAGGTCTCAGCTCAGCGTCCAAATTAAGTCTTTCTCCTGTGGCCCATGACATACTGACACAAACACACCACTGACAGTCTCCAGAGTGGGTGCACTTTGACAGAAGAAACTAGCGGCAATGAGTCGCTGCATATGTGTGCGTGTGTGTGTGTATGTGCACTTTGTTATTTCTATATCAAAGAGTAATACAAAGAATGAATGACAGCTAGATTCACACAGGGAAACAGTGAGACTATAAACAGAGAAAAAATAAAATAAAAGTGAATCCCTTTGCAGCAGATAATTTGACATTTATTCTTTTTCTTTACAAACACACACATGCAAATGCAGCATTCCTGGCTGGCTGTCCAGTACCCTTCACCCTGCATTGCTCCATGCTCTTTTACAATTTATCTACAGAAAGTGTGTGTGTGTGTGTGTGTGTGTGAGTCTAATGCTTTTTGCGATTGGGATCATTCATCCGTGTGTGTGTGTGCGTGGGTGTATGTTTGCACTTTTTGTGTAACGTGGGCTGTGGACAATTCATCTACATTAGCAAGAGATTAACCTGCTCACCTAACACATCCATCACTCGCGCACACTAACACACGCACACACACATGCACGCACACAGCCTTAGGCAAGGGCAGCAGAGACACACACCCACATGCACATGCAAATATGCAAAACACAGTGGTGCAGTGCAGCCACAATCATGCACACACCTACAAAATCAGAAAAACGACTTAAATATGGTACATTTAAAGACCTTGACACCTTCTACCACTCATACACGCCACTACCAAATGTGATGCACTGATTCGCTGAGACTTTCTTATATGTTGTGTCAGAGGAAGTTTCTGCCACATTTGTGTCTCAGACAGGTAATAATGTAAACTATCAGCAAGGCTTTATTAGAGATTGGATTATAATCAGTTAAGATTTTGATAATCAAAAAAGGTCAAATCAACATGTAAACGGTTAAACAATCTATGCACAAGACAAGCAGAGAAGAAAGGGAAGACAAATTTCATTTATTGATCCAATGGTGACAAGAAAAGTCACAAAAAGCAGTTTAAGCTACTGTTTAGTTCACCTTTAAGTGTTAAGTGTAAATCTGTGACTGCACAGAGACTGTACAACACTGACAAACAGGGTCCTTGTATAAAGTCAAACTTAAATAATCCATATTATCATTATTCCGTCTTTCATGTTTTTCTGAGGGCCTGATCTAACCTTAGCCAGTTGCCTAGATCCGGGCGCCCTGGTGGCCTGGAGGGTTCAAGGCGCTGACAGTGTAAAAACAATCCCCAGTTTAAATCCAGCCAAGGAACCTCAGTTGCATTTTATTCCCCACCTCCCGTTCTACTCATTTCCTGTCAGCTCACCACTGTCTAATAAAAGCGTTTAAATTAAATATTATACATTAAAATTGTGTCTACTGTTGAACCAAAAAAAAAACATTTATTACACAGCAAATAACACTAACATATAAACGACAACCTGAACAATTTGTTTCTTTGCTCTCACTCTTTAGGTGTATTTTGAAGTGATAAAACCACTGTTGCTTTCATAAACATGCTGATTCAAAGTGAAGCATAAGCCAAATGTTGCCTGCTGCAAATCATGTGTTCCTATAATGTCACCATACTAATAACATTTTACAGCTGCATTAAATGTGCAGCATGAGGAAACTCTTGGAAGAAACTGCTGTTTGCTCAGGATAGCTGCACCAATGCAAAGCTACCATAGGACGAGGTTTAAGTATATAAAAGAGTTTTTCTTTAGAAAGCACTTTCTTTTGTTTGCCTCATAGCAAAGCAATGATCAGTGACTCATTACATCCTCATTTATTCTCTTCTCGCTGATTTTGTTTTTCATTGAACAAAACAAGAGAAACGTTGTGACACACATTTTCATAAATTACCTAAACACATCTTTGTCCCTCTGCAACACCAGGAGAATAAATATCACATTTCATAAAACAGACTCAGGGGGTAGGTACTCTTTAAACAGTCTTGAGTGTAAAAGCAGTGTATGTGTGAGTGAGAAAGAGAGAGGAACCTGTAGCTGAAGAAGAAGAGGATATATGTCTGCCTTACTTAGACACGATTACATTATCCCAAAGTTATATTCCTGGAGTTGTGAAAATGTCAGTTTTAGCCATCTAAGAGTTGGCTTTGGGCAACCAAACAGAAATCAAGAGAACACAACAATGAGGCAAATTAGATAAAAATGACCCTTGGGATGTTGGTGTGAAAGCCCTCAGCTTAGTAAATCCATGCAGCCTTGAAACAATTCCAGATTAAACATTTATGAACTCCGACTTTCATGTAAAATACCAAGCCTTAACACAAAAATACTCCTGAATGTTAGGACAAAAGCAATAAGAAGTTTATTTACAAAAGAGGGATAGAAGTACAGTATGGATCAATGCTAATGATGTCCGCATTCACACACACTTTCTCTCTACCTTCGTCACTCTTCAATCTTACCCTCAAACACACATATAGACACACACATACTGCACATTCCTTCTGTCTCTCTCTCTTTGTGAAAACCATAACTCTTTCTCCATTTCATGTAGAAAGCAGAAACAGAAATTCAATTTAGTAGCCTGATTGGCTGAGTTGCCTTTGGCAGAAAGACAGACAGGGAAGAATAGAAAGAGAGGACGCAAGACTGGGAGAGAGAAGGGAAAAAAAAGAATTGAGAAAAGAGAGAGAGAGAGAGAGAGAGACAATAGAGTTAGCAAAGCACAAAAGAAAGAAGAAGGGATATAGACTGGAAAGGCTGGAGGGAAAAGACGAGAGAGGGAAGCAGGGAATGTAAGAAGGGAGAGAGGAGACGAGGGATGGAGGGATGAAGGAGAGAGAGAAGAAATGATGCAGAGAAGGAGTGACGTGCCGAGGGATGGAGGGACTGAGGGAGTACACAGAGAGTGAACACAGAGAGTGAAGGTAGAAGGAGGGAAAGACAGAGAGGCATTGTACTGTGTGGCAGCCCCCAGTCGCTGTTTGCTTTGGTTGCCACAGCAACTGCTAGAGAGAGGGCTGATAAGTTAACCAGATGGTTAGAGACTGGGAGAAGAAGCAGAGTGTGTGTGTGTGTGTGTGTGTGTGTGTCCATGCAGAGAGCTCTTTCAGTGTCATCGAGGCCCTTTTTGAATCTCTGGTGATGACGAGTGACGGGTGTGATGCCTGTTTGAACTTCTTTCTAGTGTTTTAATTCCTTCATATTGTTCCAGCAAAGCCAGAGAACAGGTGAGGAACTCTGGGACACAAGTTCTCTTTTTCAACTTTATTCATCTTTTCTTTTTTTTCAGCTGTTTTTCTTCCTCCTCATCACTTTTTTTTATTCCCTTCCCCATTGCTTATTTATGTGAGATGTGTGACCAGTGCCAAGGTGTGTGTGTGTGTGTGTGTGTGTGTGTGTGTGTTGCAAAGAGCGCAGGTCGTTGTCAAGGCCAACTAGAAAGAGAATTTTATCATTTTAATTTAAAAGTGAGACAAAGTGTGTGTGAGTGTGTGTGTGTGTGTGTGTGTGTGTGTGTGTGTGTCTTTGTGAAGGAGGACCAAGGGAGATGAAAGAAGAAACTTTTTTTCCTTTTATGAAGATTAATTTTTACAACCTGAAGGCCTGAAGCAGAGGGAGAGGGAGGAGGAGAGTCAGGGTGAAGGGGAGGGATGAAGGAGGAAAGGAGGGAAGAAGGGTACATAAAACAAAAAGTGTAGGAAATAAGGTATTAAAAGAAGGAGTGAGGAAAGGTAAAAACAGGTTTGAAGGCTGGTTTTTGGCTTCATTTTAACAAAATAAAAACACAGTGAAAATCTGTATCTGCAGGCTGCACAGGTGGCACAGGGGAAAATCTCCGACCACTGCAGAGACCCAGGTCCATTACCAGTACCTCTGATTTGGTTGTGTTTTCTAACAAATATAATTATTCATGGGTGGGAAGTCTCATAAGGGATCATGTCCTGCAGTAGCAACTCCTTCTGGTTGGTCAAGGCACCTGTATAAAATGGAGTGGGACCTCCCACATGTTTTGCCTCGGGCAGATGAAAAAAGCGTAAGAGAAAACAGGAAAAAAGTCACAAAAAAGAAAAAGAAAAAATCTGTGTACACCACATAATAATTTACAGTTAGTAATTCATAAGCCATTAGTTAAAGGAATAGTTTGACGTTTTAGGAAATATGCTTATTGGGTTTTTTGCCAAAAGTGTTGCCAAAAAGATGAGAAGATCAATACCGCTCTCATATCTGTCCAATTTAGCTTAGCGTATCATAAAGACTGATTAAAGATTTCTTAGCCGGGCAACCTCACAGTGATGACAAGACTCTAGGATCCCCGCAAAACCTCAACTTGTCGTTTTTCACTTCAGTTTTTGTATGGATTAAACAAACAAGATATAACATGTTAGTGAGCTGGTAGGCGTATTTTGTTACTATTGGGCAGAGCCAATCTATCCAATTTATGTCATAAACAGTTTGAAGTTGTTGCATATATTTCTGATTGTTTTCTTGGTAGTTTGTCTGTACTGTACATGCATATGCTCCATTACAAACATATGACACACACAGACACACAGTCATACTGTCCCCAAAGGTGGTTCGGCAGTATGAATATGTATTATGGCTGAGTTTAAAAGATGAATAAATACAGAAAAATAAATAGAAAAACAGGTCACCACTACTGCAGTGTATCTGGTGTGTGCGTACGTTTCTAATTCTGTCTGTCTCCAGTCTTTGAGGTGTGCCACCCTGATGCCAGTCTGGCAGGCAGTGCCATGCACAAACACACACACACACACACACACACACACACACACACACACACACACAGACAATTAATTTAACAGTACTTGCTTTTACACCAGTGATCAAATACAGTAAACATGCACAAAAACATACGTACAAGGACTTACAGAAATATTAGTATTTGTATATATGCACGTACACACACACACACAAACACACACACAAACACACATACACGCTGAGGTGTGCTGGTCTTTTGCCAGCAGACATCCAGTGAAAGACAACTTTGTCTGCATGAAGAAAAGTAAGGGGGAAGGAAGGGAGAGGGGAGAGAGAGGAGGGGAGAAAGAGAGAGGAGCTAGACAAAGTAAGATAATAAGAAGGAGAAAAAGGGCAAAATAGAAGTGAGGGCAATCAAAGACAGGTATTATAAGCCTTTTAGCAGGGAGAAAAATAGATAAATTGTCTGTGTGAGGTCAGAAGATGAAGACTGAGAAGAGTTGGAGTGAGCCAAAAGATAGATGACAGATATAGGAAGAGAGAAAAATAGAAAGAGTGTAGAGATAAAGAAGGAGCGAAAAAAATGGGAAGCTGTAGAGAAACAGAGAGTGTGTGTTGACAGTATGGCAGCAGTAGCAGTAACATTCCTGGCTGAACAGATCAGCTGGCCTGAGGAGAAAGACAAACACAGGAGAGGAAACCACGTCTAGACTACTGCTAGACACACACACACATTAGAGAAACACACACGCAATCTTCTGTGTGCACACACACACACACACACTGAACAGAAAATACACACATTCACAGACACACATCAACCTGCTAGTTAGACAAGGTGGGCGACTGCCAAGCACTGCCAAGAACCTGGTGGGGGAGGAGGAGAGAGGAGGAGGAGGAGGTGGAAAAAAGGGTGGAATAGAGATATGAGGAAAAGACGGAGCCAGGAAGAGACATAGGGAGAGGTGGGAGAAATGGGTAGAGGGTGTTACAATGGGACACCAGTTTAGCTTCACGTTTTGTCAACTTTGCTTTATGGCAATCCTGCAGGACACTGATGATATGGAGAAGTACCGTGGGTGGATAAACAATAAAGGAGGTAGCTGAAAACTGCTACAATTTCTGTTTACTAAAATTCAGGACTTCTTAGGACAAGTGTCTCATTCTGTTACCAAAGGGCGTCAAGATTTATAGATCACATCACTCCATCACAGTAAATACTCTGTTATCCTTCTTTTTGTGACTTTTCCTCAATAACACACTTTGAAGGTGCTACATGTCAGCTGTTGTAATACATGACGATTTGGAGACATTTGTAAAGAGTGATAGTCCCTATCAGCCTCTACATTGTGACACACAATCAGATTTCAGTAAAAAAATCTTCTGGATCGCTTTATGGCACAATGGAATGGAAGATTATTTAATGGGGGCTGCTGCTCTTCAGCAACCAGGCTACATGAAGGCCGTAAGATATAGTTGAAAGGTCTAAAAGCTAGTGAGGTGACCTTTGAGCTTAGATTCTTTTTAACATATATTGTTCCCAAAGGTCAAGAATAAACGTCCATGCTCAAAATCTGGCAAATGCTCTCAAATTTGCCATGTTTGGACAGGTGGAAACCAAAGGTCTGAGGTCACCAATCTGAGGGCGCAAATAAAAACAAGGGGATGTTATGTATTCTATTGGTTCGAACACAACCATATCCTGAGTAGTTTAACAACAGCTCAACCAATCTCCATGACAACTGACCAAACTCCGCCATGAGATGTGTCTGAAAGCTCTGAAATATTTCCAATAAGTGGAATTTTTTGTCAACCTGCTGCTTTAAAGATCAATAATGAACCTTCAAGATATTAATATTGAGTATCAATATGTATAATCTGTGTACAATACAAAAAGGCAACAAGTGAAAACCCTGTAAATTGACTAATTTGTTTTAATTAATACTTTTTAAAAAAATAATAAATTAAGAATCCATTTACATGTTTATACAGTCTGACCTTCCTTTCAGAAACACTGTACTGTCCATCTTATTTGTTACAACTGGGACTTCATAACCAAACTTGATAATCTATCGCTATCATGTTAAAGTTCATCTAAAAAATGGGATTAAATAAGTTCATTGGGTCACAGTAAATGGTTGAGCCACTGAGCTTGCGTATGAACCTCGACTAGCTCCACCTCCATTGCTAACTCACTTTGCCCACATTCTCCACAAAATGTGTCAGCCTAAGAGCAAGGCTGTTGTCACTGTGTAATAAGAAGCCAAGACAAGCGGCTTGACATTTGAACAAAGAGTAGGCTTTACTGATAAGTCTCTGGGGCAGCGGGAGGAAGAAAGTAAGGGAAATTAAATTTATCATTCCTCAGTCAAGTGAAGACTCAAAAGATGTACAACCTTTCACAAAAACACAGACAAAGCACTTATCAGGTCAGGTATTGACGAGAAGGTGAGAGTGAGCTTTCTCTAGAGGTGAGAGAGTACATCAAGGTTGCATGCTCACTGTCATTAAAAGCAACTGCCACTGACCTATGAACTAACAGTGTAGGATAGAGATGTGTATGTAGTGGCCAGTCCGTCTTTCCAGAGCCGTCCAGGCCTCTGGGAGAGTGGCAGGTCAAACAGGATGTGCACTGATTGTTAATTGGTCACAGGTAAGTCTAACTCCAAAGTCCAATCAGCTACAGTACCTGGAGTGGAAAATAGACTTCCTGTGACACTTCAACAAGTTTCACCGAGCAGTGTCCTTGGAGCTGACCTCCTGCACTCTCCGTCACCTTCCTCCTGCTGCTGGTGTTTAGGGTTTGTTGCCTCCTGGGAAGCCACATGTGTGTTACCACTCTCAGTCCAGTCATTTTTTAAACTGATCACAATGGATAGCTTGAAAATTACTGTATGTCTTGAAATATGACAGAAGACTGCATTCACAGTAAAGGGAAATACAAGAGCAAATACTAAATATACTGGTAATTTACATACATACTGCGGATAGTAAAACGGTTTTATTATGTCAAAAAGGAAGCAGGATTCCCTTCAAACAAACTGACACTGACGCCCCTCCACACAAGGGCTTTGTGTACATTAAGGTTGGGCCATATGACAAAATATACAGTATGGTAAGACAATATAAATTTGTCTACGGTCAGAGATTTTCTCATACCATTTATACCGTGGCAGTTTAATATATCTGGGTGTACAAGGCTATTGTGGGCAGTGCTGCAAATCAATGAGCAACACTGTTTTATGACAATATTGGATTTTTCTTATATGATTTTTACATTAATATGATGAAGTACTTTAATTTGTCAGGTATTTGATTTGCTGGATCAGCCAGACAACAAACATCCCTGTCTGATGATTTTATCCATAACAATTTCTTAATGGATTTTCCAGAAAACACATAACAATATATATCAACACTGTACTGTAAAATTACAGTCATAGAGTTTTATTTTTCTAGACAACACTCCACTGAGCATGCTCTTTCCCATGATCTCATCCTCATATTCACAAACTCAAGGCTTCAAATCTGCTCGAAGGACATCATCGCTATATATATGCAGTCCATTGTTATATCCAGTGTTATATACAGTCAATGGTCCCAAGGCTCCATGGACCAGAATCATTCAACACAGTTCAACTGTAGTGACAGAGAATGAAAGAATCTGAATGTGCAAGTCATCTGTGATGCACCCTTTGCTTCTCTGAGTGGTGTTGCTAAATGACAGAGTGACACACGCTGCTTATTTCATCGCCCACAGCAGCTCAGTGAGACTGTGTCTCCAGGGACGAGCTGTTGCAGATGGATAGGTTATTGATAAATGTAGCCTCTCTCATATTTTGATGTGCTGGGTTTATGGAAATCCATTTAAATGTCACTACAGGACACCAGACAATCTATTAAGCCATGGCTGGAGACTCCTCTAACCAGCCCAACCCAACAGGAGAAAAGCAGTCGGTTCAAAGTGCCGGGTTCATGTCAGCCTGGCTGCTCGCTCTCTCTCTCTCTGACCTCTTCGTTTGAGGAGCCACACGTTGTTTGGTCATTTACTTAATCTTATCCTAGAAGCAGCCATTTATGAAAGCTGACTTTGTCTTTGTCTGCGGCTTGGTCTGGACTTAGTATTACTGCAGCCATGTTTGTATAAACTACTTAAAAGTCTGTTAGCATGGACAATTATTCTTTGCAAATGTACAAATGGCTGCTGAAAATGTTCAACCTGATGCTTAACGCCTTTAAGTGATTCAGTGTTACTTTGCATCATGTGCAAAATGTTGCGATAAAAACATAAAGGTTAACAAAATCACAAAACTTTTAGCTCTTGTTAAGGATAACAGTATTTAGGATTTTATGTTGGACACAATTTAAACTGTGTGTTTGCATTGTGCATTCACTTTATGTGGTGCTGCAGCCTACTTTCAAATTCTTCTTCACAAAATAATTGTAACTGGAGTGTGCCTATGAATTTCAAAATTCATGAAAATGAAACAGAGATATGAAATGTCAAATTAGTGTACAACTTGAGTACAATGAGTACTCTGCACAGGAACATCAAGCAGCGATTAAAGCTTTAGGTTTTCTCAGAAATGTCCATATCATCTTGGCACATCTGGATTTGGGGTATTTCCTTTTGTTCTTTGCAGATTTGCTTAAATGTCTTTACATCTGATGGGGAGCACCTGAACGGGTATCCTCAAGTCATTTCACAAATTTCAAAATTTGTTTCAAGTCTGTACTTGGGCCACTCAAGGACTTTCATAATTTAGTTCTGAACTCACTCCAGATTTAATTTGGGTCTATGGTTAGAATCACTGTCATCTTGGAAAATACATCATCACCCGAATCCAAGATGTTTGGCAATCTTAGGCAGGTTCTCCTGAAGGATTTGCCTGCATTTAGCTCCACTGATTGTTTCATCATTCCTTACAGTGTAGAGATGTTGTTTCATGGGTGGTAACCTGTGTCTGGTATCTGCCAGATGTAACACTTTTCAGGATAGCATGAGTTCAGTTTCAGCTTTATCAGAGCACAGAATCCTTTAGCTCATGCACTCAGTCTTACACGTTTTTTTGGCTAAAACAAAGCTTCTGTTTTATGTCTTTTGTTCAGGAGTGTTTACTCTGTGGCCCTTCTTTTATACAGTATATGCCAGATGTGAAAAAAGCTGCACTGACTGCAGGAGACACCTAAATTATTCAAAAGACTTTTAAACGCACATTAACTCTGTTTCAAATTCACTTTGACACCACGGGCTGATTAGAAACAATTCCTTATTTAAATTATTTAAGATTTAGGTTGTATGGCTGTGAAAAAGTGGTTTGCCTTTGTGAAAAGGCTGCATGTCAAAACCTATTGTGTTCTTCCTGCCGAGCTTGTATGTAGGGACTGCTGTGTGGCCTTCAGTCTCCAGATTTTCCTTTCCTTTTTAGCCTTTGTTTCTGTTTTGCTGTAGGGAAAATACAGTGAGATATTTGTGGTTTGAATGTCTCCTTTCTGTAATAAAAAATAGTGGTTTATATAGAAATGTCTAATTTTTTCTCTTCTGCATTTTGTGTTGCTCTCAGGTCTACCCTAGTTTGTTTTCCTTGTTTATTTCCTTCTAAAGGATTGCCACAAATGAGGCATGTCATCTGAATCCATTGTCACAATTAACACCAATAAACCAGTGACAACAAAATAAAGAAATCATGAGCATCTGTGTTTCTGAAACCTACCGAGGCGATGTCAAATTATGCAAGCATTGAAAAGAATTTCAATACAGCCTTTCAGTCATTCACAGAATCATTTTTTCAATAAACTCTAATCAACACTAAACACTAAATCCTCATAGTGGCTGTAATAAGAACTGATTTGATGCATGTTTGGGCCTTACTAATTATGAGCCTAATAATACAGTGATATCAGGGATTATTTTGGGGAGATTATAGAAGTGGATGTTACTTGTATTGCATTTCACACCTTTTCAGATACATACAGAAGTTAAATAAAGTAAAAAGTCATTAGCACAAGTCTACATTTGCTCCCCTTGAATTCTATGTACAGTAGACATTGTTCACTTCTGTTACTAT
The DNA here is from genome assembly GCF_043641665.1 of Enoplosus armatus. NCBI lineage: Eukaryota > Metazoa > Chordata > Actinopteri > Centrarchiformes > Enoplosidae > Enoplosus > Enoplosus armatus. Next base: position 13,339,214 of record NC_092195.1, read on the forward strand.
GCCAATTAGTAAGTCACCTTTGGAACAATTTTGTTTTCTCAATCTGAATGATCAATTTATATCTTGCCACAATGGCTGAAACTGTCCAAGTGTGACAAATAGGTTGTCTCTCTGAAGGGCAGGACGGTACTGTGCAAATGGAAGACGTGACTGACTCTATAACTCATTCCATTTGGGAGATATCAGAAAGAATCAAATTACCAATAGAGGAAGTTTATGGGTTTCCCCACCAATGCTGCAGTTTGCATTCAAGTCTATGCACTCATATAAGTTATGTGGCCTAAACTGCTTTTCCCACCTCAAATTATTTTCATCACCCTCAGAAATGTTTTTTATTACTTTGCCTTTTGCAGCAAAGTGAACAAGGGCCACTTCAGAGATTAAGAAAGTAATGATTAGGCATTGTTCTACATAGATGGGTGTTTTTTAAAAAATAAGCAAACCTGCTGCAAAGTTAACAGTGTTTTTTAACGCTATTTGGAAATATTGACAATATCTGGTTTGTGCATTAACTGGCTGACAAAGGGATTTGCACAGAAGAATGTATTTAGCCAAGACTAAATGTGTACAGCCATGCTAGCGGCTCTGTGAGGCTACACTTATAGACACAGCAGTGCTTCGAACAGTCTCTCCACCATCTGCTCCCCACCTTTCTGCTATACTTCTCTCTGAGGGAGAGACCTTTAACCAAATGAAAATAGATAATATTTCATCTTTATCTGAATGTGTGTGTAGATGGAGCTTGCTACATCTCTGCAGCGGGTTAGAGTACATTATGGGAACTGAAATAAATTTGCTCAGCAGTACTTCAGCAGTATTATGCAACACAGAAATCTTCTGAATCGTCGGAGTTCAATTCAGAATGAAACACAGCAGCTGAGTGTTTATTTTAGAAAATTGAGATGGACTCTCCTTACACAGGTTCTCTCATGGCGATGAAATGTTAAATACTTGCAACCAGCCTAGTTTGACTCATCCAGGAGCTCTGTGGGCAGTAACACAGCTTTTAGTTCATATTTTCTGATAATTCAAGATCATTTAATGTCCAGGTTAACTGTTTGATCTGTGTGCAGGAGGTGACATTGAAACACACAGAACATGACAAATGTTCTGTTTTTAGGCCTTGGCTATGTAGTTAGTGAGGTTTTGCACTGGGTTACAGTACAAGGTGTTGGGAGGAAAGTAGTCTGGCTCCTGAAGAGGAGGAGGAGAGACTATTGATTCAGATCTCAGCTTGAAAAGCTGAAGAATCCCTGACTTGCAGTATTGCAGATGGCCAAACAGCAGGTTCTGTGACTGTTATGGTTGACATATTGAAAACTGCAGAAGAAGGTTTAAGATCTTTTGACTTGTAAATATAACAATACATTATGTAAAAGTACAGCATAATTACCAGAATTTATTTAAAGTATCAAAATGAAATTATTCATTTGGCAACGGAAATATTGGTGGCTCACCACCATGCTAAACAATTTCCTGGGAAAAACCTTGAATTAATGTATATATTTTTGGGTAGTTTAATATATAAACTGCATCATATTTTGTGCTGAAAATCTTAATCTGCAAAAGTAACTTGTAATTGAGATGAGTTTGAAATGTAGTGGAGTAAAAAGTACAATATTTCCTCTAAAATGTAGTGGAGAAGAAGTATAAATAAGCATTATTGAACTATACAAGTAAAGTACAAATACCTCAAAAGTGTGCTTAAGTTCAGTACTTGAGTAAATGTACTTCTACCATTGGTGTTGTGTACTTCTATGGAACTGGAACCCAGTCATATCTGTCAAAACATTTCGTTGGAGGCAGCTGGTTTACCTGTCCTGTAAACAGGACTGTGGCTGTACAGGATGTATGGCAGTTAGGTACACCTCCTGAGGGAGCACCGTCAGCAGTAGCAGCAGTATTGGCTACCGTCAGTGTGAGGAGTCAAAACAGCAACCTTTGTTAAATCAGATGTGATGGCTGAACTGTCACGACTCAGTGTCTGTGGCCAAACTTCGCAGCCATTTTGTGTCCTGCTAAGCGAGCAGTCAGTCAGACTGTCCTCACCTCCTACTTCACTTAAACGCCCTCAAGCAGAGTAAACTGTTTCCTGGTCGATTTGGAAAGTTTGGTTGAGTGTGTTCATGAGTTTGTGATTTACTCGTTTGCTTTTATTGACCTGGTGCAATATTAAGTTTCTTGGCAAGCATCTTAGTGTTTTAACTGTCAGCTCCACAAAAGAGCAAATTTGTTTTTACTGTTGTGTTTCCGAGGTGTCTGCATGGCACTCCGTACTGGCTCGCTGATGATGAACAGAGGTCAAACTTTAAATTTTGCTGATGAATAGTGACCTGTCTGCAAATCTTGATTAAATGTTTTACCAACTTAAAATTACAACATTGGGGTGTCCTCACCAGTTATATACACTCAGTTGCCAGTTTAGTAGGCAGACCTAGCTAAAACTAATGCAGTCTAATACAACAGCCCTGAAATAAATCCTACTTTCCTTGCTGCTGAAACTATTTTAGAGCGGCGTTGACTTCAGGTCATTTTGGCAGCTGTAGTTTGTACTGCTGTTGGACTGCATTGCATTAATGTACACAATAAACTGGAAACTGAGTGATTTGTGAGGTATTTCATTGTAACATACATATTGATGTAGGGTGAAATGAAATAGCAACAGCAACTAATGATTAATTTATTATCAATTATTCTATCAATTGTTTTTGTGGCTAATGATGAAATTGTTTAGTCTAAAAAGTCTATTGAAAAATGACATCTTCAAATTGCTTGTCTTGTCCAACCAAAAGTCCAAAACTCAAGGAGATGAAGTTTACAATGACAAAAAATAATAATATTTTTTATTTATATATATCTGTATATTGAAACTGGCTGGCATTTTTGCTTGATAAATGACTCAAACAATTAATAAATAATCAAAATATTTGTCAATTAATTTTAAACTAATACTTTCAGGGCCAATATCAAAAGGTAGTTCCCTCTGTGAGTGTTTGTTTTTTGATATCCAAGTGAATATGATCATGTTTTCTTGGTCTTAACTGAATTTTCGGGTCATGGCTCAAACTCTCATCTCCCTCTCTGACACACACGCACACACTTCACTGAAATTGGATGAATTGCATTCTTTGACACAGTGAAGATGACTACAAATTCACACCAACTGTTCATATGTGATTGATCTTTTGGAGTGATGGCCTCCTCAAAAGAAGAGAAGTGATTTGGTCAGACGACACTTTAACTGTTACAATAAACTGTGGGAGCAGTGACTGAGAGGTAATCCACTCTCCTGGAGTGCTCTTCAGCAAAGCACCAAAAAAAAACTATTTCAGTGGAGCTGACGGTAGATGACTGCAGTAACATGTAGTTTGTAGGTGTGAGTGTCTGTCTCTACTGCAGCAGCTTGTGATTACATGCTACACCCTTTTGTAATTTCATGAATCACACAATACGGCATGCCTACTGTAAATCTTTTTGATTTTCCATCACTTGGCCGCTATAACAATGGGTTTTTAGTATTATGGGGTGTCTGTTTTTGTAATAACGATACATTACAGTGGATGAATAGACAGAGGTAATGCAAGTGTGTGTGAAAGAGGGAGAGAGGAAACAGCCGAGGGAGAAAGAGAGCATATGTATGTGTGTCAAAGACAGAGAGAGAGAGAGGAAGAGAGAGAGACAGGCAGAAAGCCTCTCCATCTCTTGAGCCTTAGGTAGCGATGTGTTCGCCAATCTGTGCTTGTTTGTGTGTGTGTGTGTGTGTATGAGGTGAGATATGGCAACAGTGCCATCTAGTGCATGTACTCATTTTAGGGGATTATTTTAAAGTTGTGTCAACTGTTTTAGGACAGTTTTTCTGTTTCATTTTACTGATTTTTGTCTCTCTCTGACTCACTAAAAATACGAAAGATTCGGCGTGCTATGTAGATGAATCTGCAGATACTTGAAATTTAAGATGGGTAATCCATCACAGCGACATTTAATCAGTCTTATTTTTTTTTATCAAAGTTACATTATCGTCGCATGGTACTGCAACTGTGAGCAGACTGTTTATCAACTGTCCTTGGTGCGTTCAAGGACGCTCAGACACATGACACTTAATGGTACGCTGCGTAACAGCATCCTTTTTTAATGCAAGAAAGTTATTATCTTACATAGCTCCTGAATGCAATGCTTTTTAGCACCAGACTGATGAATCTCTTCTCTATTGGATATTCAACATCCATAATATGCTTTCATAACATCCAAGACATTTTACAGGTTCATGTAAACATTGTATCAACATACACACATCCAGATGTTAACTTGAAGAAGGGATGTGAGATGGGAGAGGTATGCAAAGAGCTGAATGACAGGAGAGAGGTAGTAAAGAAGAGGATGAGACATATAGCTGCAACATTCATTATGGATTTATTTACGGATTACTTTCTCAATTAATCAACTGATTTAATCGTTTGCTCTATCAAATATCGGACAATAGTGAAAAATGTCCATTACAATGCCCAAGGCATTTATTCACGTTGTTTGTTTTATCTGACCAACAGTCCAAAACTCAAAGATATTCGGTTTACTATTTGGGATGCTCTAATACAAGTTTTTCTCTCCTGATACCAATTTCTGATACTTCAGATATGTCTGGTAACTGCTGATATCGACATGATACCACTGTTCTCTTTTTCCCAAATTTGAAATCTATAAACTTTACTGTGTACAACTCATTTGGATCATTTTTATGTGAGGTACCATGAGGCCAGAGATTGCTCAGCAGCCCACCGTGACTGAATGTATTTAACTGATAACGGAAAGACTGAATTTATTGAATTTTATAATGACATTTACAAAGAAACTGTATTTAATGTGAAACGGTTGCATCATGGCCAATAACCGATTTGCCTAATGAGGTCAGTACTGGAGCATCTCTATTTACTATCAAACAAGAGTTCTTCACATTTGAGAAGCTGGAACCAAAGAATGTTTTGCTTGAAAAATTAATGGATTAACAAAATCATTATTATTATATAACTGATTATTATCAACAATCAGGTAATCATTTTAGCTCTAGATTAATGGATATGTAGAGGGCTGAGTAAAGGAATTAATGAAGAGGGAAGGTGTATGGTTGAGTGTGAGAGAGAACGGGTGGATTGACAAATCTGAGAAAGGGATAGGTTAACCAGGCACAACAGGGTTGAGAAGTGATTACAGGTGTGGCCTAAAACTCTCCTTAACAAAACCCTCCACCCATGAGTTAAGTCTTAAAACATCACCAGTGAGGACCTGAATGCTTCTCAAAGAAATATTTTTATCCACTTACATGTGCATAATAAAGCCACGACAACAAATCAAGCAATAGTTAATCGTTAAGCCATATAGATGACTGCATAGACTCACAGTTCTGCAAAGAAATGTCATGACAGATTGATTGTGCAGAGAAAGGGTATGAATATTTAACTAGGCAGGTTAACACATGCAGTATATCGATACAAACCAAGCTAGTTGACCAAAAACGTTCTTTTTTTCTCAGTGAGTGCACTGTTTCAGAGGTCTACTGTGACTCTCAGATGGGAGCTGCACAGTGTAGTCATGCTCTTTCAGCCGCTGAGCAACTGCAGCATTTGAAGGTCAAGTGCCTGGCCCAGAGGCACTTCAGCAGCAGTTGGGAGAGCGAAGAGTGTTGCTCACTCACATTCTCCACAGGTCCAAAGGTTCTAGCCTCTGCGGGTTTCCATGCCCATCAGTCTACTGAAGCCAAACTAATAAGCCAAAAGTTTATACTTTATTTAGTTGCCAACTGTGATGTTTACCTTAATAACTATAAAAACTATAATGTGCCAGTAAAAAACAATTGGGTTTTGAGTCATTTGAAAAGCAGCGGGTTAATTTTAGGGCTGGGGTTAGGATTAACAGCAAGGTAAAGATCAGGATTGAAGAAGTGGCATCTGATTTTGACCATCCGTTGCCTATGAGCAGTCAATACCGTGTTATACCCATTTCTGAAAATATCAGCCACAGGGCTAAAAACAAGATGTCTGGATTTGGCTTGCAGACATCCTGAAAATGTGTCTTAAACAGGAATCTAGGAGCACTGTGTATCTTAGTGTGTATCCTGTGTGTGTGTGTGTGTGTGTGTGTGTGTGTGTGTGTGTGTGTGTAAGTTGCTCAGCTCAGCCTCTTCATGGAGATCTATTTCAATGCCTTCACTTACAAAAAAGTAATGTTTCAGGTGCTGCAGCCATTGGTGTTTTTGAAATATCAATTTATAAATATGCTGATAGCTTTTCCTCTTCAAAATGGATTTAAATCATCTGCTCTGTGTGTGTGTGTGTGTGTGTGTGTGTGTGTGTGTGTGTGATGAGGAGAGGGTCATCAGCAGTGCTTATGTTTGCCATCCTCCTCCCCAAAGACACACACACACATACACATGTGCTGGCTCACACACACACATTTTGTCTGCATGGCCTTTTCCCTTCACAGCACTGGTTGCCGGCAGCAACGTGCCCTGAGCTGATAAACTTTATCAACCGACACACACCTGTGCTTGTGCACAACACACACACACACACACACACACACACACCACTCACACACAGCACTCACACACAGCACACAGATGCACATAGGCACACTTCTTGCTTTGCTCCCTCGACAAGGTAGACACCTGCCACGACTGTGAGTGCGTGCGTATATGCGCGTGTGCATGTGTGTGTGTGCGTTAGTGTGGAAAGCGTATAAATGATGTTAGAGGGCCTGAGGTGACAACAATACACTCCTGGCTTGAGTACATGACACACATCATTGCACACTCACAAACACACAATCACAAACACTTAAGAAACACACAAAAACATGAACACACATATATGGGCACACACACATTAAAATACGAATGCACACGAAGCAAACTCGAATAACATTTACACGCCTCTTTAGAGCTTGTCATTATCGCTGCTTTTCCACCATGGAAATATGAATGTGTGTGACCGTCTGTCTCGCTCTGTGTGTGTGTGTCTTGCTCGCTCTGTCTGCTCTTCAAACTGTGTGTGTGTGTGTGTGTTTCTGACTTAGGCTACCTTCAGGGACACATTTCAGACTAAAGACCAGCTAATTGGGGACGGCTTGTCCAATTGAGGACAAAAGCCATGTCCCCAATTGGAAAAAAGGAGATTTTGGGGTCAGAGGTTGGGGGAAGGGTTAGGTTGAGGTCTACGGGGAGCAACACTCCGCCTGCGTACCCGCTTGGACCCGCGGGGTCTCACGGCTCTCCTCAAGTCACTAGACAGGCGGACAAGACCTCCGTGAGTAAACGCCAGGAGCTCTATGCGGGGTAACCAATGGCTTCGGTGCACGACTCTATCATATATCCCTAACCACAGGTCGATCAGTTGACACATAGGGACAATCCTAGTCTTCGATGCCAACCACAGACCGTTATTGTTGATGGCTAAAGTTAAGCTAAATGAACATAGTCATAATTGCCTAGCTTAAGTTAGAACTATACATAACATTATCTGATACATCCAGTCTTGCCTGCGCCATGTGAAAGCCCTGCTGTTTATGTCCCGATTAGAAAACAGTTATGTATTCAAACATGTTGTTTTCCCCAACTAAGGTATCAAAATTTGCACTGATGAGGAAACCTTGTACTTCTGGTCAATCTTCACTTTGATGAATAAAAGGATAACTTTGAGGTGTTGAGGTGACTAAAAATGCTTTACCAGTGCAACAGTGTACAGCCACTATTGTTTAAACAAGCAGCTATGACTGAATCTCTTTCAGATAAAAACTTAAATAAACAGTACAGCTCACTGACACAGACTGAGTTACACTGTTTAACCACAGTGAAATGCGACATGTTATTTTTATACGACATGTTGTCCATATCTCAATACCCAAAGGTTCCCAACTCTGCTGTGATCACAGTGTGTGTGGACAATCCATCTGTCAGCCTACCACTGTGTGATGCTCACAGGAGGAAGCGAGAACATGCTGGTTTGAAAATAGCACAGATAAAAAAAGAGGGAAAAAATCCAATTTTTTAATTTAGGAGTGAGGTATTCACACTGACTGAACACATTATCTGAATAATTTAATTACAAACAAGCTGAGAACTGTACAATACTAGCATATAGTTATGCTCATTGTCACAAGGCTCGGTACATAATCAAAAATACATATTTTCAACAGATAATGTGTTTTTTGCTACAACATACTATTGGAGTAGTGCATTCAAGTTTTTTAATGTTCTAAAAGTTTCATTTAGTTTTACAGTAAGAAAAGAGGCAATGCGGGGACAAGGTCAGGAAGGTTATTTTCTCATTTTGCTTAATTTACAGTTTTTTTATCCACCGTTTATATACTAACAGTTACATACACTACAGTATCCTATTTCAACCTTGTCAGGGGACAGGCTTTCATATAGTTCAAATTTTGTAAAATAATAAAATAATACATTTTTTGTAATTTTGGGGGGGAAATTATATATATAAAAAAACATCATCCACTGATTTTCACCAAGTCTTTGTGTCAGTCAGAAACGATGCGATGACGAACGCCAGTCACTCTGCTTTTGTCGCTCTGTCAACCTTTCTGTCAGTCACTCTGTCAATGTCAACTAGCTAGCTAGCTCCACATGGAGGAGAAACCGGCATCAATCAGGCTCTGTCAGTAGCGGGGGCCCATTACTTTAGAGGGATTATGATATCGGAGGCCGAGAGACAAATAAATGTTTAACTTTTGAAAAGTGCCTCCATTAACGCCTCATCCAGCTCATCTAGCTGTGCAAATATTTGCAGTCATAAAGCCTGTTGTTTCTGAATCTAAAGTACTTGCACGCAATGAGAATATCGGGGACCTTGATGGTTTTTATCTACACACATATACAAACGCACACACAGACAAAGTTGTGGCCTTCAGGAAAGAATTAAGGCAGTATGAGTGTGTATTATGTACTCAAACTTAAATGAATTGGAAAATAAAGGAAGAGGTTACCAGCAGAATGCCACTTATTCAGTGCGGATGGTCTTCATTTCAAATTATGCTTGTGTGATCGCATCAAGGCCAGTCTGCAGTCTAGCAGTGTCATGGAAATACACACACACACACACAAACACACACACACACATACATACATACATACATACCCTTCACACACACACATACCTCTTTCAATCCAGTCCCAGTAATCCCCCCCCCACACACACTTTTTTCATCAGAGTGCCACAGTGACACTGACTGGTAGAAAATGGTACTGCAGCACCGGGATGTGTGATTGGCATATAGTGTGTGTGTGTGTGTGTGTGTGTGTGTGTGTGTGTGTGTGTACGCACCTCTGTGTGTGTGTGTGTGTGTGTGTGTGTATGCACGCACCTCTGTGTGTGTGTGTGTGTGTGTGTGTGTACTGTAATTACTCGAGAAGATAAATCTTGTTAATGAAACAGACGGAAAGAAGAGGACTCCAGAGAGGGAAGGGAGGAGCGAGAAGAGAGGCAGCGAGAAGAAGAGAGATGAGGGGAGAAGGGGAAAGAGGGAGGAGGAGAGCGACAGCAGAGAAAGCAAGAAGAGAAGGAGAGGAAGAAAAGAGGCAGTAAAGAAAGAGAATTTAAGAGTATGAAAAGGAAAGAAGAAATGGGAAAAGGGAGAGAGTCTGAGGGGAATAGAGTAAGGGGGGGAAAGTTGACTGTCACGTTTTGTTTCATTGCATCATATATCAGTATTGAGAGAGTGACGCAGAGGAGCAGAGGAGGAAGATGACGATGGCAGGGTAGGAGAAAGATGGAGAAAGAGAGACAAGTGGGTGCAGGCGCAGAGAGGAGGTGGTGGAGGAGAGGGATGAGGAAAGAAAAACACAACCTGGAGAAGCTGCATTTCCCGAAGAAAATATGTGTGCTTGCTGAGTTTAAAGAGCTGGAGTGTAACTGGTCACGCATATTAATACAAACACAGTGTGTTAGATGTCTATTGGAAGGACACGGAATAAGTGCAGAAAGCCTTCAAGACACATAAGGTATAACAACCTGTGAGGAGCAGACACGTGGATGCGCAAGTGTTTTTGCATTTGGAGGATGAAAGGACCATGAGAAGGCAGAAAAGGAATACAGTGGAACATATAAAACATCATCTTCTTGCAGTGCAAATTTTATAAGACAGACCGGAGGATAAAAACAGCCCCAGAGTTCAACCCACAGCAGCTCAACTCAACTGGCATCCACGTACTTAATTTACCACACAATATATGCATTTAATATATGTTGAACAGAGGCAGTTGTGCAAAACAGTTTCCTAACATTTAATCATAACAAAAAATTTACAATAACACAATACAATAGTGTGGGAAAAACTGTGAGGAAGCCAAGACTCAAACAAAAAATGACATGTAGTCCACATCTCCATGACCCCACCCAAGTGTGACATGTGACCCCACTGCTTTACAAGCAAAGTTCACCTTTTTAGATTTGAAGTACTCTCTCCCTCACAAACAGAGCTATAGCCAGGATTTTAGGAATCAGAACCAAAAGCTCTCCCCTACCCCAAAAGATTTTGATTAAACACTGAAAATACAACACAGTCTGTTCAATTATATTGTCTGTAAATTTTACTTTCCCAACATGAAGTACTAAATGTAGTTTTAAAGCCTTCTCCACATTGCCAGGGGTAAAATTCAGGTGGAGAAACCCTGAATCTTTTCTTATCTGTCTATTTATAAGCCTAAAAGTCGTAGAATTTGTATGTAGTGTTGAAAAAGTCTGGAAAGAGCCTGTTTGCAACTGTAAGATGCTCTGAACTATCTTCTTAACATAAAAACGCATAGAGACTGTATTCCAAAACTTCTCAGTTACTAGGATACAAGTCAATGCACGTATCAAACTTACATAAAAATAGCATATATACAACATTCCTTATCAAGTTAAGCTAATTACTCAGCTAAAAAGCAAAGCAAGAATGAACAAAAATCCAATTAAGCTACTACCAGATTTTTGCACAAAAAACACATATATCACACATTGCATGGCCCCGCAGGCTGTGTCCATGGTGCTCAGTGTCTGTGTGTGGACCTCACCCAGTGACAAAGGCAAACAAGCCCATTACAAGCAATATAATAACATCAACAGGCAGCGTTTTATTCATTCACGCAGACAGCCACGGCGGGCCATTTTGCCATCAGGACACCCACAAAGCGAGCAGAGAATCGGGTGTGTTGGTCTCACTTACCGGTGTTTGAAGAAGACTAATGCACCCTTCATGGTGGAAAAGTAATCATAATCACGCCATATAATTTCCCGCTGGACTTGACGTCTTCCACCACAGAGGACTCCATTAATGTTTTTGTTAAGTGTCCAACTCTCTCATGTTCATGTAGTCTTCTTTTTCGAAGTCAAGTTTCAGTGTAGCTCGGCCTCAAAAGTTTCTTTTCTCAGACAGACACTTTGTGCAGTCACAAATAGTCCAGAAATCCACCTTCCATAGCTGCTAGATACCCGGAAGTGGTCTTACAGAAGCGTTGCAATTCTAGCCAGCTAATACCAATGCTATCAAAACTTAATAGCTCTCGCATTGTTTCTGTCGCTAACTTTCTTTTGTTTCATTTGTTTCCATTCGCTGTTTTCTCCAGAGTCCTGTTGTCCTTTCACGATGACAGTTCCTGCACCTAGTTTAGCTAGTCTAGCTAGCTAGCTAATTTCTAATCAAGACATGCCAACTTCACCTGGCTTCACGCTGGTGGATGTTGTTTCTATAGCAACACAATACCGTTGTTCACCGCACACTGCAATACAGAGGGGTAAGTAAACCTAGTAATACCACAGGAAGTAAAAGTACGTAAGTATTACAATCAAAATACTTAAAATACTCATTATGCAGAATGGCCCATATCAGAATAATGTATATTATATCACTGGATTATAATTATTAATGCACTAATGTGTAAGCATCACTTTAATGTTGCAGCTAGTAAAGGTGGGGCTATTTTTTTCTTATTATTTCATATACTGCCAGGTAGTTTGTGAAAGTCTTATCTTAACCTATAACAATAATACTCATTTATTTGCTGATTATATTTTGTATTATTTACCAGAATCTACAAAGTAACTAGTAAAGTAAAGTTATCAATTAAATGCAGTGGATGAAGTACAATATTTGCCTCTGAAATGTAGTGGAGTAGATGTAGAAAGTGGCATGAAATAGAATTACTTAAAGTACAAGAACTTCAGAATTGTACTTTGGACTGTTGGTAAGACAAAACAAGCAGTGACCTGGATTCTGCAAAATTATGATTTCACAGCTAATTTTTCAGTTTCTCGTTTCATAGACAAAAATATTAATCGATTAATTGAGGAAGAAACTGACAGACTGATCAGTAATGAAAATAATAGTTAGTTGCAGTCCTTCTTACCAAGGCTTGTTTAACTTTAACTTGTATCATGCACCATAAAATTGTGACTGGATAAAATGATCAATCACTGTAGGCTGTGTTTAACTAAATACAGATAACTTTCATGACTGCTTCCACAAAAACAACTCTGTATGTTATGTTTCGTCGGTTACCTGAGAGCCGCTCCTTATAAACAGTCTTCTATTGCATGAACAGCTCCACTGGTTGTCTTGCCCAGCGGCACTTCAACGGGGACTGGAAAAGGGAATTAAGGCAGTAACTTTGTGGCCATTTTGTAAAGTAAGTTTTCATCTAGGATTTGTCCATAAAACCTAAAAGTCTGGGTTATAAAAGGTCAAAGTCAAATCTGCCTTCATAAGAATAATCATAGGACGACAATTTGAAACTTGACTTATTCAACTTGTTCAAGCAGAAGCATACAAAGTCTGCCATCTACATATAGGCTGAATTACAGCATGTACACCCTTTGAAAAGTACGTGTAGGTGTGTGTGTGTGTGTGTGTGTGTGTGTGTGTGTGTGTGCCTTGGTAAAATTGAACTGTCATGGCCAGAATGGGTACTTTGATCATTTTATGTTCACAGGAGAGGAGGAGAGAAGAATGTAAAAGAGTTGAGTGGAAAGAAAAGGAGAGGAGAGAAGAGGAGAGAAAAGAAAGACGGGGAGAGACAAAACAGTACATTGAGAAGAGGGGATAATAAGATAAGGAAAAGAAAGGAAAGGAGAGAAGAAGAAAAATGTAGAGGAAATGAAGGTAAAAGGGACAGTTAAGAGTTTGGGAGAGGAAAGGAAAGGAAGTAGGAGATGAGAGAAGACAAGATAGAGGATGAAAGGAAAGGAAAAAAGGGAATAGGAAGTGAGGAGAGGAGAAAAAAATAGGAAATGAAAAGAAAGGAAAGAAGAGGACAGCGAAGGAAAAGAGAGAAGGGGAGAGAAAAAGTGTAGAGAAATTGAGTTGAAATGGAAAAAAGGAGAGGATATTAAAGAGGAACAAATGAAAGGAATAAGGAGAGGAGAGAAGGAAAAGAGGAAAGGAAAGGAAAACATTTGAGGAAGGAAGAAGATTTTAGAAGAGTTGAGTGGAAAGTGAAAAGAGGGGGGAGCACTGGATAAAAAGGAGAGCTGGAAATAGGTATGAAAACGAGGAGAAGAAATGAGCAGGGAAAAGAAAAGACAAGAAAAGGAAATACAACAATAGAAAAAAGAAGAAACTGAAGACGAGGGAGAGAAGAAAGAAATGGGGGGCGAGGACGAGGAGAGTAGACAGAAAGACGGGATATTGATAGAGGGAACGGATAAGGGATGAAAGCCTTCTTTCACTGAGTGATGAGGATGTACTCACATCACACGCTACTTACCCAGGATTCATAGCGTGAGATGAGTTCCCAGCATCCCTTTCATCTCCACAACACCCAGTAGTGGTCTATCAGAAAAAAGCCCGGGGAGACACTCAGCCGCAGATAGTCACACATGTGGACACACGAAAAACACAAACACACACACTAATAGACAATTGAATAAAGACACACACAAGAAAACTCAGTCACTCCCACACACATGTTTTCCTCAGATTCCTGTACGACCAAACGAATCTGGTTACTGTGCTGACAAACACACACACACACACACACACACACACAAAAGTACATGCAAACGGGCTCTACAAAGTGGTCAGCTGTCTCACCGTATCCGCGGTGATCACAGAAGCCACTCGTTGCCATGGCGTTTGATCTCTCGGTCAGCACGGTTGCCTGAACAGTCTGTCAAGAGTGGAAAAAGAACAAAAAGACAATAGTGTGTGTATTTTACGCGCGTGTGTGTATGTGGTGTGAGATAGAAAATTTGTTTGTTTGAGTTTAAAGGAGTACTTTGACATTTCTGAGAGATACGCTTATTTTGTCTCTGGTGGAGAATTAGACAAGAAGGTCGAAACCACTCTCCTGTTTGTACACTAAGTGTAAGGCTACAGCTAACAGCTAGCCTGGAGCTAACATCTGCTAGCTGTAACTTCATATTTACAGATATGAGAGTGGTATCAATCCTCTCATCAAACTCTGTTTTGACCTATTCTTTTAAGAGAGTTTGTTTACTTCTTTCTCTCTCTCTCATTCTCTGTCCTTACCATCATCCCTCCATCTTCCTTTGTTGCTAAATAAATTACACATATCATTTATATATCATTTATCAAGGGATATACGGTCACATTTGCACAGAAAGCAGAAACCAATTTCCTGTTGTGTTAATTTTCTCTGTTTGAGAGGGCACAGATTTCCCCTGTGTTCATTTCCCAACTGTGTGTGTGTGTGTGTGTGTGTGTGTGTGTGTGTGTGTGTGTGTGTGTGTGTGTGTGTGTGTGTGTGTGTGTTTACAGATTGTAACTACACTCATGGCTGCCCCAGCGAGAGAACATCAGATGTCTCTCCATCTCTCTTCCGCTATCTCTCACTCGGTGCATCTGTCCCTTCGGCCCTCCATCGCGCCTTCCCTCCATGATCCACCCATCTCTGCATCGCCACGGCGACGAGAGCCACTCCATCCAAATTGACACACGCGTTGAGATGAAACGATTGGGAGAGGAGGGAGAGGGGTGAAAGAGGAAACGGACAAAGAAGAGGAAGCAGAAGAAGTAAGGTGAGATGTGGAGAAACAAGGTGAGGAGCAAAAGAGTACAAAGCCAGGCTGAGGGTGAGAGACGAGAAGGGGGAAGATGGAGGAGGACGTGAAGGGGAGACTAGGGGGAGAGATGAAGAGAGAAACAATCGAAGCTTTACACACACACATAGACACAGTATGGAGGCCAGCGGTCTGTGAAAATGTTGAAGTCACATCTGAGTGAAGCCTCAGCAGAGCGAAAGAGCAGCAGCATCAAAAAAACAAAGAGAGAGAAAGATAGAAAGAGGGTAAAGAAGGAGAATGTCAGTGAGTTTCCATCTTGTTTTTAATGCACATTTTGAATGTACGCCTATACCTATGCTTGAAAAGACACCTACAGTTTGCAAAAAAGTTCACAAAAGTTTTTTGGTGGAAAAGTTATCGGCAAAGATCAAAGTGTGACGGAAAGAGATTTTTTGGCAGGGCCTGGTTTTATTTCTTCTTCTTTTATTTCTGAGAGTGAATGTGCAGCATTTGTGTTTTGCTGCCACCTACTGTTACATGCATTCATGCTAAAAAGGCAAGACATATTTATATTTCTACCAAATGTAAAAAGGCCTTCTAATATTGATATTTCAACATTTTCTCATGAGGAGGAGAGACCAGGCGATAGACCTGGATGTAAGCATCTTCAGATTTCCTCTCATCTCTTGTGGACAGCTGTTGCATCACCTTCGGCAATTTCTTGCTATATGCGGACTATGGGTTGCAAAGGGCCCCCGAAGCCACCAGGAGGCCTCCAAGCTGAAATTTCTACCCTTTTTTTAGGCCTGCTAATCGCTATCAGAAGGAGCAGCAGTTGTGCTAATTCTATAAAATCTATTTGACTTAAATGCAATGTTGTATTCTACTTGATCTAATTTAAAATAAACAGGCATTAACCTTGAAATGGGCAGGTTTACAAAGATACTTTGTGGATATTCCCCTGGACAAAACTAGTGTCAACACATATGTTCTCCGGGTTGCTGCTCTCAAGCGTAAAGGATATATATATATATAATATATACACACACATTTGGAGAGAGAGGAAGATAGATTACAGTAAGCTACATTAACAAGTAACCATGAAATTAAAATCATGCTGCATCTCCTCATCACATTAAACAACCCTCTTAACCTGGAGTGCATGTGGACAAAATAGAGGGAGAAGGAGAGCATAAGAAACAGTTGACTGGTGCTTTGAAGAGTTCCTGCTGTTGTGCCTGGAGGTGACTTTGCCTTGTGTGTGTGTGTGTGTGTGTGTGTGTGTGTGTGTGTGTGTGTGTGTGTGTGTGTGTGTGTGTGTGTGTGTGTGGTGGTGTGGGGTTTGGTCTCTCAGATCGCTACTGGGATAGATAGCTGACAAGTCAAATGAGGGTATGTCCATCCTCTGCTCTCCTCTCCCTTTCTGCTTCCCTTCTCTCTCTCTCTCTCTCTCTCTCTCTCTCTCTCTCTCTCTCTCTCTCTCTCTGTGCCTCTCTCTCTCTCAGCTATGTGACAGATAATTGACATATTATCAGCCAATGACCTTGTGTAGCAGGCGAATCCCCACCAATTAAAAATTGGGCCATTTCCTTGTCAACCCTGCATAATGGAAATTCATACAGTCTAGAATCTAACACATGCTCACGCACACACACACACACACATATATGCATGCAAATATGCAAACACACACCTGCACACTCACACAAAAAAGGTAATTGTGTGATAAAAGATGTCCACCATACATTAAGCCAAGCATGTCAAATACCAGCAAGAGTGGAAAGGCCTATAAGAGCCAATGAAATGATGCACACAGAGAGGTCAGTGTGTGTGTGTGTGTGTGTGTGTGTGTGTGTGTGGTTAACCTTGGAGGACAGTAGAAGGGTATCCAACTAACTTCTCAACCCACTCAATCACAAAGAGACAGAGCGAGGGTGGCTGCAGACCGACAGAGAGAATGAGAAAGATGGAGCGCGACAGACGGAGAGTGACAGAGAGAGAGAAATAGTGACAGAGACGGAGGATGACACAGAGAGACAGATTGAAAGAGGTTAAAGATTCAGATAGACGTGAGAGAGGGAGAGGGAGAGAAATTAAAAAGAAGAGTGTGGGAGGCTGTGGGAGAGCGGCAGCGTTACAGAGTTAGAGAGAAATCCTCAGTGTGTGTGTGTGTGTGTGTGTGTGTGTGTGTGTGTGTGTGTGTGTGTGTGTGTGTGTGGGATCGCTTAATCACATGGAGGAAAGAGAGAAGGAAAGAAGGAGGAAGGAAGGAAAGAACAAACAAAGGGAGGGATGAAAGAAAGGAAAGTGCAACCGAATGATGGAAGGAAAGAAAAAAGGAAGGAAGGAAGAAATGATGGGAGGGAGGAAGAAAACAAGGAACAAAGACAGGGAGGAAAGAAAGGGAGGATATGTTGGGATTTTGAACAAAAATCAATGGAAATATAAAGGAGGATAAGGAGAAGAATGGCAGGCAGGTGGGAAGAAAGGAAGGCTGGAAAGAAGGGAGGAAGAGAGGACACAAAGAACAAACAAAGGGAGAGAAGGAGGAACGGAAAAAGGGACAGAAACATTACCGGAAGGAGAGGAAAAGAGGAGGAAGAAAGATAGGAGGGCATAACACTGACTACTGGTTTGATTATTGGAATCAATTTCAAAGAAGTGATTAACCAGCCAATCAGCCCAGGATGATATACATATCAAAATCATTTGCAGTGCAATCAGTATGTAATGAAAACTCAATCAAAAGTACAGTTACCCCAAATAGTAGGAGCACAGAGACAATAATACATCAAATATATCCACAATATCAAAAAAAAACACTTGTAAGCTAACATGCATGTACATGGTTGTGGCTATTTAAATGTACAAGCCTATTGCTCTATGTATGTAAGCATATTGACCTGACACTGTTGGGAGTCAGACTGCAGGCATCACTCTTTTCATCCATGCTGTTTTCCAATAGTGTTGCACTATAATTATGCTCCCCTATATCAATTGCAAAGAAGCCATTGCTCTATGGCATCTTGGTTAAAAATAGCATGTATGGACTGCCAGAATGCATCCTACCTACAGAAGCTGTGGGTTTCTGTCACCACTGACAGAGAAGTGTGATTGAAAGAAGAAGCATCAGTAATGATTTTCAGTCACGGCAGCAGTGCGGACCAATGGTTCCTATGTATTTATGCAGCACTGCTGGGCCACAAAAGATGCATGAAGAAATAAAAGATTTTTATGGGGAAATGTGGTTGGGAAACTGTCTTTGTGTCTGATCTATGGGCTCTCACACAATATATTCCATATTCTGCCAACCTGTTGCCGTTGTACTGAATCTTCAGCTGAAGACAAATTAGCATTTAAATGAGGCAAGTTATTTTCCTTTTACGTCCGCTCTAAATTACTAACGCAATAGCTTTGATTGAGATGAGAGGAGGGAGACTGGTGGCTTTTTTAGTGTTATTGACCCAGAAAAGGTTGAGTGAACACGCTCGCTCTTTTTCAGCAACACCCCTGCATCGAGCTCACAAAGTTACACTCACTCACAGCTGAGAGCTGCTGCTCTGTAGCCTACAACCAGAACCTCCAAAGTTTGGCACTGAACAGCTTGACTGATGCAAGCTGTCTTGCCTAAAGGACCACTCCAATGATTTTCAGCCTTATCTCCACAGTGTACGTGTCACAGACAGTTTCTTTAATGCACCTATACACTTGGCAGCACTGCTGCCTCCCCAAATACTGCACAGGATGACGCAGTCCTGGCCTAATAAGCAGCAAGAAGGCATCATCTTCCTCAAAGTTTACATTTTCATAATGTGGAACAAAGTATTATTAACCCATAAGAACCCATGGTGACACCAGTGTAACACACACTTCAAAGGCCCCAAAATCTTCCTTATACAGCTTTGTGCTTGATCTTAACTCATTAAGTCCTTAAGCAACATATACGAAACGTCCTGGTGTGATGGTCATGTCACAGTCATGTGACTGTGACAGGTCGGGACCTTTTCAAAATGGTGGTGTGACATGTAAACACAAGTGAAGGAAGCAACTAATTTCAAAAAGCCTGTATTTTGATGCTAAAGGTAAGTTAAAACCCATTTAACGATTCTAATACTTTATACGTTGTATACAGTCAACCTGTTTTGACCATATTTCTTGAACAAATTAATATAAAACAATAAAACAAGTAAATTTACCATAAACGCCCAATGTAAAGTATATGTACCATCACAGATCTCTGACATTAAGGGGTAGTATAAAAAAATCCCATCAGAAATGTCTTCAATGTGGTCCACTTGGTCTGTGGTGTACTCCCCATAATTTTCCTTTGAGGGGAAATGGGTCTGGGTTCTTATGGGTTAAAATTGTAGCCCATATTTGAGAACATTCAAAGAAAAGGCTGGATTTTATTTGGAGTATTCACTGTAAGAAAAGGCTTCAATACACTTTCTGTAACAGTCCAGTCATGAATAACGCCATAACAAACATTTACACAACACACACCTGTGTCTGAATGACAAAAAGACATGACTTGAAGCCAGAAATGTTACATATTCCATCATTGAAAAGGTCTGTATAATAAAGACATCAATTTTGTTCTGCGTTGTTAAAAATGTTTCCATACTTTGAGTCATTAAATGTAACATCTCAAGTTTGTTTCCAACATGCATCTAAATGCCGCAAAATTTGGTGGAGCAGCTTGGTTGCAAATACAATGAAGCCTTCTTTGTCATCTCTGCATAAGACTGATTAATTTTTTGACACCGCCACACACACCTACAGTGTGTTATGTTGGTGATCGGTCTAGTGCAGCACAAGTTAGTTACAGTTCGACTTATCAACTGTCATACTTGAGTAAACTCCAACACCCACTGGGTCAGTGCTCCCCTGCTGGTGTGACTAACCTTTTCTCCACCACCTGAGCTTTAATCAAAGTGTTGGAGCAGTCAGGCATATACAGAGTCTTTGTAGTTGAGTGCCACATACATGTACCGACTCATAACATCCCAGCTGCAGAGAGGAGCCTGTCTTTTGTCATGTCTGTCGCACTTTTAACTTTGCTGTTGTTTAATTTCTTTGTGTTTTCTGCATTTGCCATTTAATATTCTGTATATCTGTCATATCCAATTTGGGTATTGTTTTACTTTTTTATACGTTACATATTGCAGCTTTTAATACTATTAACTATAATAGCACTTGCCTCCTTGCATGTTTATGGACATTTTAAAGTCCTTGTATCTGTATGAAATAACTAAATATTATTCAGTGTCTGACTGCAATGGTTTGGCTCAGAAAGTCTACAGAGAAAGGTGATATGTCTCTGGAACTATGTATTTATTCAAATAAAGGGAGCAGGTCAGAGGGGCTCTGCTGACCGGCAAGCAAAAGGTGTCTGGTTAATACCCCAAGACAGGCAATTGAAAATGTGTGGACAGGGACACATTCTTTCTATCTGGGAGGTCATTTGGAAAAAGAGTGCTGAGTAGCCTTCTCTCTGCCCCTGACTGGAAGGCTGTCTTTTTCTCTCTCTCTCGACTCCTCTCCTCTGCGCCCACGACTGCGAAACTCCATAAAGAGTGATGGATGTTGATGGAGACACACGGAGTGGTGATTATGGATCATCGCAGAGTATTGAGGAAGGACGGAGACGGACAGACGGAAACCGAGAAAGAGAGGGACGATTGCAGACTCCTTGTGGTTAATGTCAGAGTTGAATCTGTTCTTTAGTAGATGGAGCTGTTGCGCCACTGAGTGGTGACGTGTTTAACTACTGCACCGAAGTATGAAAAATATATGAAAAAATAAAAATATATGATTTTGACATACAAAACATAACACAGTTGATTAATTCATCATTATATCTTTTAACATTTCCCCGTCAGCAGGGTCAGCTTGAGATCAGCACTCATGGAGTTTGTATTGACAGTGCTCAAGCAGCAGAGGAGATGCTTCCTAAACTGTAGCTGTATGTTGGAAAAAAGTGTCTCTAATTATTATGGCAATCTGAGGTCAAATATTTTGTCACTTAATCATGATCTGTTGGCCATCGCCATAATGTGAGTAAAATCACAGATAAGACACAACATGACACACACCTTTTGAATAGAATAAGAAAAGATGCAGTTCAGATTAAAAAATGAAGCAAAGCATTAAAAACCAGGTGATTATCAGATGATATATTGTTGGATGATTATTACTAATGCATGTAAGAAGCATTTAAATGTTGCTGCTTGTTGATATAGAGCTAATTTTAATAACTTTATACATTATTTGGCTGTTTAATCTGCAACAAATGTGTCACATTGTGAACTGATCACGTTTTGTATCCAAAATCATAATCTGAAAAGTAACTACAACTGTCAAACTGATGTAGTAGATTAAAAATCTGAAATGTAGTGGAGTTGGAGTATAAAGTAGTTGGAGGAGGAGATGGAAATACTCAAGTAAAAATTGTACTTAGTGTATTAAAGAAAATAGATTAAACCCAAGTATTAAAGCAAAAAAACTGACATCAACAGATGAGTTTTTATGAATAAAAGTAAAAGGAGAAGTGATTTCAAAGTCACTGAATCTGCTGCCGTTACGTTCTCTAACTGGATGTTTCAGAGTCGGGAGGCCCTGAGAGCAAAAAGTCCAGTCACCTTTAGTCTCAAACTGGGGCTGAGGAACAGTTAGAGGAATCTGCCCGAGGACCTCCGCCTGCTCTCTAACTCACAGGGGACCTAAAATTCAGCAATTTAGCTAATGTATGTGACTCAGGTTTCCTGGGGGAAGGGAACAAGTACATCACTAGTGTGGGATACGCTGAAGCCTTTTAATCAAATCTGACAAGTAAACGGGCGTGGAATGCATCAGGGGAAAGTTCTGCCCTTCTCTTGGTCAAATATTTAAAACGATGCCATTTTTTCTTTGCATTTCTCTCTTCTGTACTGTTCTTGACGTACGGTTACGCCCAAAGGCTCAGAAACACAGACTGAGGATTTCATTACTGTGGGAAGCTTGATTCTACAGATCCCTTTTCCTCATGGACTCTTTCTGGTTCGAGTGTCGGTCATTACAAAAGTCCACAAAATGAAACTAAATACTACATTAGACTGTATGATACCCAAAGACATCTAATCCCATTCATAAATGCACAGTGGTGGAAGAAGTGTTGCGATCCTTTACCTTAGTAAAAGTACCAATACAATAATCTAAAAATACTCCATTACAAGTAAAAGAGACTGCATGTAAAATCCTGTTTAAGTAAAAGTATTATCAGCTAAATGTACTTAAGGTATCAAAGTAAATGTACTTGTTCTAAAAATGGCCTGTGAGTGATAAATTATTATTACTTTATTAGATTGTTAACACTGATGCAGCAATGTGTAAGCTGTATTTTACTGCTGTAGCTGGTCGAGGTAGTTTTAACTACTTTATGTACTGCTAGCTAGTTTAATCCAGTGGTTACCAACCTGGGGGTCCAGCCCCTCCAAAGGGCCACACGATAAATCTGAGAGGTCGTGAGATGATTTTTGGACTAAATCTTAACTTTAAAGTGCAATATTTCCCTCAAAAATGTAGTGGAGTAGAATCATAAAGTTACATAAAATGGAAATACTCAATATTCAGTACTTGAATAAATGTACTTAGTTACTTTCCACCACCATAAATGGAAATGATAAATCCCATTTTAGGATGATGACCTTTGATATATATATATATATATATATATATATACAAACAAACAAACAAAAAGATACATATAAAGGTTACATTAAATTCCGCTGACAATATAATCAAAAGAAAACAACATATTATAAATAAGAAAGAAAAAACAACCAAACAACAAGAAAAACAAATGACCATATTGCATACAATTCAAGGATAGCCATGTCATTTAGAAGGATACGTTTCTAGTGGGTCATTTCTAGTATTTTTCTTTGCAATTTCATCCTCACTTTAGTTTTTGTGGTATTCTCAGCTGCTGGTGGCGGATCACAGCATAAAACAGTCTTTTTGGACAGACAGGGAGCAAGACGTGCAGCCATTGGTACGCAAGGAGTAGAGTAGACGGGACAGAGCAACACATCTCTCTCAGTGATACAGCAAAGACAGGTGGGGTCACGGCTGATACAGGAAGTCTAATAATATCCACCAGCAGATTTATGAAGTGATGTCCAGCTGGGAAATTTGCCCACAGAGCACTTCCAGGATGATGGCGCTATTTCACAGCTAATGTATATTCCACATGCAATATCCTGATGGCAGAGTCGTCGGGGTTACAGGAGCTCTTGGACAAATTATAGGACTGTGTTGACACAGCAGACACTTCACCCTGTGGGTCCAACTGCAGGGGGTCAAGGAGTGAAGCTGTAATACATGTGAGATAAGAAAACACTGAGAGGACTTCATTAAGATTGGGGTCAGTGCCACTGGCCTGAACTCACAGAGGAAGGTGAGCTCTACCTTCTTCCGCACAGGAATGATTAAAGTAGGTTAGGATGTAATTTAAGGACTAAGAGTGTGTGGTTAAATGTCACTGATTAAATGTCACTGTGACTGTTGTAGACATGGGCAAATATGGATGAATATCTGTTTATAAGAATATTTTACAGGCAGAGCAAAGGCATAAAAAATATCACTTATCACTTATTTATGTTTTCCCTGCCTTAAGGTTATGAGGGAGAAATGTGTATTAGCTGTTAAATGATTTTACCCCCAGACAACTAGAACCCTCAATGAGCCTGTATTGACAAGGTTATTAGTCTTGCTCTCTCTGTTTAACACAAAACCTCCGTTACTATATAATAGTGCTTTTATAACCTGTGTTTTTAATTAATACAAATTCAGAATTCAAGATTCCTATAATAAACGTGGCTCAGTTTATATCTGTTGGGTTGATGTGGGTCAAACGGGAGGTTTGGTTTTATCTGGGGAACACCTAGGTGAACAACAGCAGCGTGGGAAGCTGGAAAATGTGCAGCACATCTCGTTGCCTCAATTTGGTGTAGGAGGAACAGTCATGACAGGAAGGTCTTATGCAACCAAAGCTGGATGAGCTTGGATTAACAGTATAATCATCTCCAAAATACTGCGAATGAGTCATTATACTGTAATGGCAACCAACACACTGATTTCTGCACATGATTACTAGAGAGTAGCCTCATATATAGATGCTAATGTAATGTGTGTGGAGCATAACATTATTTTTTCACAATAGGTATTTAAAACCACAACTCAGTTTTTCAGGATTACTGATGAGAATAACCACTTTTTTGCTGGCTTTAATCCGTCTATAACCATTTGTCGCTTGTCTATAACTCATTGTTATTGCGACTTAAAAAGAGATTTTTAATTCCAATGAGGCTTTCCTGGTTAAATAAAGGTTTAATCACAAAACGTATATTTTACTGGTAAATGACCTGGTGTTACTGAAAATGAGTAGGCCTGTCATTGGGAATAATTGGAGCTTGAGCTTGTCAGTGTTGAGGCTTTGATTTAATTGGTTGTGCTGACTATCGTTCATTGTCAATTCACAGCTTTTGTGTGTGATTTCTAATTGAAAAAGTTATACCT